>NC_052508.1:17091631-17691631 GCF_014356525.2 Nilaparvata lugens
TGAATTAAGATCTAATCTGCGTGGGTGCATTGCTGGCTTGAAGGAGGGGGAAAGGGAGTAGGGATGAATAAAAATAAGGGGAAATTTGCGGCATGGGTACGAAATCTATTTTGGCTTGGCTAGTTTGGTTGATTTTCGCGTCGAGTTGATCTGCCACAGTGCAGTAGCAGTAGGCGACAACATGACTGGTATTAATCGCTTTGACTGGTTGGCCCGAATCGTTCATTCTAAAATTGTCGGTTATGCACTCACACTCGCACACAGAGACCGGCTAATATTGGCACGACACGCGTTCGCACGCGCGAGTACACATGTAGCGACATTAGATAAAAACACCACAGTAGTTTACAATAATATTATAATACTGATAGAATTGTAATATTGTAAACTAGTATTTTACATCATCAAATAATAATCATCATTTTAAAGCCTATCAATATAGGATAAAATATTTCAAAGAAGTCTTCTCTGATTGGTTCTCGTAGCATTTTCTCCATGTGTTGTTTTTCAAATTGTACTGCTCAGTAAGTATTATGAGGGCAATAATAGAATTAGTTCATGGTGCCCTCAAATATGTATATATTTTCAAATAAATTTAACTTTTTTGAAGTTCTGACACTGTGTTACTAGTAAATATTTGAAAAAACATGCCGAGGCTGATGAAGCTCCTCTTCAGGAGTGAAATGCATTCCTCAATACTCCAACAAAAGTAAGTGTTTTTTCAAATATTTACAAGTAACACAGTGTCAGAACTTCAACAAAGTTATTATATAGTGTTTCGTCATGGAAAGCAACTTCAAATAAATTTAATCCCTGTTAAAATTCAACAGACTTTCAAGCAACCGAACCTTATACAGAGTGTTTCAGAGACACGCCTTATACAGAGTGTTTCAGAGAGACGGGAAATTTTGAAAGTTGAATAATTTCAAGAAAAACACATCTTTAAATAAAGTTTTTCATATCATTTAATAGTAAAAATAATGCCATTTTAGAATAAATAATACCGTAACATTTACTTTTTGAAGATGACATCTTGCAGGTGTGTTCCTTTTCTACGCAAACATTCCTGTAGTCTCTTCATCACATTTTCCATGGTCTGACGTAACATTACAACTGGAATTTGAAATTACTTCTCGAATCTTGGCTTTCAATATTCTGCAAGAATTGAAAGCCAAGATTGGAGAAGCGGTTTCAATTTCCAGTTGTAATGTTACGTCAGACCATGGAAAATGTGATGAAGAGACTACAGGAATGTTTGCGTAGAAAAGGAACACACCTGCAAGATGTCATCTTCAAAAAATAAATGTTACGGTATTATTTATTCTAAAATGGCATTATTTTTACTATTAAATGATATGAAAAACTTTATTTGAAGATTTGTTTTTCTTGAAATTATTTAGCTTTCAAAATTTCCCGTTTCTCTGAAACACCCTCTGTAGGCTACAATAATGAAATTACTAATGACATCCCATGAAGGGGTATATTGAGTTAATTTACATGCGGATTGCGCTAAAACCAAGGTGAGCGTTCCTATATATGCACAGATTCAATTTGTTTTTCGAAAAAAAGGTTTGTTTGATATAAGTATTTTGATGTAGTCTCATAAAACTAATGAAGTAACTGTAGAATTGTTTAATATCATCAGTGTTCTGTTGACGTCATACTAAACTAATGACAGTTACTGTGGCAGCTATGAGCTATGAATGAACCAATTCTCATGCGATTTGTACAAAACACAGGCTAGTAATCCTTTATCTGTAGGTTTTATTATTATTTCGTGAGAAAAAGTTAATATATTTATCAGCAATAAAGAGGTACCCAACAGCTTCTTCTATTTTTATTGTTTTATTCAAATTTGTTATCAAGAGGCCTATCCAGAAGATTTATAAATTATCTGGGATGGTATTTATTCTCTAATACTCCAGTAAAGTTATATTACCGAGAATAAGTATACAGGAATCCTTTCTTTGTGCATCTTTACATTAACTTATGTACCCTGTTTTCATTCACTTTTCCTTTTATAGGGCTACTACAATAGCTATGGTATTGAAATGAAATAAAAATCATCAGCCCTTTCTATGATATTTTATCAATATGCACAATATGTTTTGACTAATTATTGTCATTTTCAAGTACCGTACAAATAAATGATAATTTTATTTTATTTCTGTCTCTATTATAGACCTATTACTAAGAAAAATGATATTATCAATCACTGGCTTTAATAACAAAATCCTAAGTAAGCAACTCAATATTATACTTGATTGATGTAGTCTCCTACTAGTAATATTTTTGATGACTTGTTATCGAAAATGGAAATGTACAATAAACTAAAAAATTCTGTACCTTTTTAGTAAAAGGGCCGCTATAGAGAGAAAAGTATGTTGGATGTCATAACTAACCGGTAAGAACAGCCAGAACTTCTTTTACCTATATTTCTTGATATTATTCCAGTAGTTTTTATTCGTTTGATAAGAACAATATTTCTTTTATGTTTCTGTGCATACGTGATTGTGCTTTGGTTATGGCGGTGAGAGATGTTTGGATCCACAATTTTATATTGGTTCCCGAACCCCCGGAGAAAGCTTTGCATGATCATAAGACATTCTTTTTGATACCTAAGTATATGCTCTAAGGATATTTGTTAGAAAGGGAAGCAGCTGACTTTGATAAGTCACTCTTCCAACAGGAGTATCGAAACACGTCGCTATTCTGATTAGCCATCGATTAATTACTATCGACTGTATAACTTGTCAGGATAATCTCTAATATAAAAATATCATAAGGCATAATTTTTCCACACAAATTGTTACAACTATTATGCAATAGTGCCGTATTGGATTCAATTGAACAGGCAGAAGTGTTAGAAAGTACCTAATACTGTACTAAGCCCACAAAAACTGTGACAGGAGAAATATTTTCCTTTTACAAAAATAAAACAAAAAGTTTTCCTAAATCAGCTTTTAAACTTCATCATTGAGAATGTATAAAACTGTTGGCATTCAAAGTGGAGTCTCTGAAGAACTGAGAATGATTACATAATCAACGTTTGAACTTTTCACCAAGAAGAAGAGATTTTTCGGACTGTATGAGTAATCTTCTGTTATATAGGTAGTGGGAGTATTTGTCTCTTATTTCCTATTATAATATTACAGATTTGATAATCAAAATACGCCTATATAATATGTTTGGTGCTACAATAAACGTAAATAGAAATCACAGTGATAAATCTACAACTTCTTTCAATTCACACATTCAATATCCCCATGAAATGATGACATTCAACCTGTACCTCCTATATGCAGGTGGGTATGCAGGAGGTCCTGATTCAACACAATACTGACACAATTGAATTATTATCTCAGCAAACATAGTGACATTCAACGCCCATTCCAACTAAGAGTTACACACTGAAATACGTTTTCCAATAAGACTATAGAAACCATCCTTATGTGTTGTATATCCAGTTTTTTCCACTATTATTAATACCTACGGTACTCTCTTGAGAAGTTGAAAACGAACTTAATTTTAGTAAACTTAGTTACTACTCTGAATCTAATGAAAAGGTACCCACACCATGTCGAAAAGATCGTAAAATATAAAATGTAAGTGCGATGTTCATTTCAAAAGTGTTTTTAAAATCAGAAACCTTTTATTACATAGTGAGGTCCACGTCATAATGGCAGTATTTGATTAACATTGGTGTCACTATATCCTTGCCTATTCTCTTGACAAAGCAGATAGCTCTATCTTTTCCTAGCTCCGCAATGTTGCCAGTTCTTTCAACAATGTAGAAGTACCGTATAATTAATTAGCAAAAATATTTCATCTCAATTATGAGAATTTATCATTCAATCATTGAGGAATATGTTTCCTTGTCGATTAAAATATAACCGATCACTCTAAACAAGAGAGAACAGAGAGATTCACCGGTATCAGCTATACTCTATAGAAGACAGTGAAAAGGCAGAGAATCGGCAACGCTGTTTTTCTTTACTGTCATTACAACGTGGGCTTCACTATAGTAGGTACAATACCTAATATAGGTATTCGGTTATAGTACTATACCTAATCACAAACCAACATTCCAACACACAAGAATGACATAAAATGCACCTACTATTTTTATACACATCATGAACGCCGCTAATAATCACAACACTATGCACTACTGTTGCACACATCCACACACACCAACTGGGGTTTGTCTAGTCGCTCACCTAGGATAGGTGGTGCTTAAGGTTCGGTCTGTTGGGATCAACTGAGTGAGATGAAGTCTCTCAGCCCTCAGCCGACGTCTCCACCGCCTCAGCGCAACTCACGTCTGCGGCTAACTTTAGATTTTTGGCTCCCAACCAGTAGCAGACATTTATTCCCAGCGTTTACTGTTCCTGCTTGCAAATATGTCTCAATAGCAAAGAATTGTGCTCCGACATAACCATTCAATGACCGGTTTATGGATGGTTGGAATCAATAGATGCTGCTATAAATTTGCCTGTATATATGCCTACTAGCAAAGAATTGCTCTGCAACATGAGTCTTTTCATGAAAGAATTAACGGAAATCAGTCCAAAAATGTTGCTGTTTTTTTTTTTTTTAATATTCAATAGCAGATCATTTTGCGCTGCAATACCGTGTATGAACCATTTATGACCCAAGGATAGTAGGGTATATAGCTATATACTATTCTTGTTTATGACCAGCATCAATAATCATTTCCTGGTTGTTCAGAACTTACTTAAAAATCTAGGTTCTCTAACATGTCTTACCATCATCACTCCCATGGCCCACCTAGAAGCCAAAGGCTCAATTGAGCACCATTGAAAAAATGATCAAATTTTCAGCCAATTAAATTCGAGGATAGCGAAAATCAATCTAGCTGTCACTTTATTATTGGTTCAAAGTGAACCCTTCTAAAACTATTTCTTTTAATGTTAATACCGCATATTGGACTACATAAGCTCAACAAATTTTGTTTAATAATTATTGCCTTTAAACTCCCCTATTTTTATTTTTCTCCAGTAATCCTCCAATCTCTCCGACCTCCTGCGACGCTCATCAGAAATTATCATTGCTTGTCGTCTGGTAGGTTCCCGCTGTTGAAGCCTATATATAGCTATCGTTTCTGAACAACAAAAGTTTTCAACATAAATGTTAATAACTTTTTTTTGGCTGCTAGTTTTGTTATCAACAAAAGTTAACTAGTAGTTATGTGAACAGTAGACCTCACGCAGTATTCTCATCCACAAGTACCTGATTGAAACTATAGACCTTATGGAAATACAGCAATAGACTGGCTTCTCCACACATCTGTGTAATCACTTGTCAGCTGATTTATGATGAATATTCTATAGTCTGATGTTTACTCTAATACTGGCGTATGAAGGAGGCTCCTTTTTCCTTTTATATTATCCTTGAAATGCAAAATTTCCAAAAACCTTGTACATACGTCGACGCGCAATTAAAAAAGGAACATAACTGTCAAATTTCATGAAAAACTATTACCGCGTATCGCCGTAAATGCGCAACATAAAAAAATTTAAACATTAAGAGAAATGCCAAACCGTCGACTTGAATCTTAGACCTCACTTCGCTCGGTCAACTAGTAACAAAAATGTTGAGAACTTGTGTCATTAACTCCGCCGGTGTAAACGCAGCTCTATCAGATTACAGTATCAGAAGGTTGATAATGATAGATAATGAATAATAACATAAAGAGTGGAAATTACCTAATAAATTGTATAGGATCACTCAAAGTATACATTACCTCTTTCCAAAAAGAATAATAGGTAACCTGCAAAACTGATCTCGCGTGCGGTGTAGCAAACTAGCAACCAAGATCATTAGATCCACGATTATTGATAAATAATTGAATGCTTTCTCTATGATAATATCAAAATAGCCTACATAAAAGATCCTCCATCTAGAAATAAAGTCAGCTGCTGTCCATATTATATACAACTAGCAAGTTGTCCTATTAAGTTGTCAGTATCATAATAGAGATAGTGATAAATTTTATCAAATAACAAAAATAAGATAGCCAGTTTGCTTAAAACAACAAAATTATACCTTTTATTTCATTTCCTGAAGAAATATGAGTAAATAAGAAAGACCCAACTAATTATTGTATTCAAATAATGCCGTATTTAAGGTTTTTTGTTGGCAAAAGGGAAAATATCAAGTTTATATTATCACATGTTGATTGTATCAAGATTCTCGAAATATGTTGATATGTAGGCTATCATGAAATATAGTAACGACAGAAATCAAGTGCACATCATCTGTACATCTATATTATTATTTTATTTTATGGAAAGATTTCTGAAGTATTGCATTTATGTTTTGTGGTGTGCCCTGAAGTTTTTGGTTGATCAAAATTGTAAAAGTTATTGACAATAATTGTAAAATTAATTAAAAATTATAGTCAATCAAAGAAAACTTACAGAATTGGTATGTCAATTTAACTTTTTTTCTTTATAAATAAATGTTGTGATAGGCTAATGATAAAATGTTTCATATAATGTTTTTCTCAAGCTTAGACTTTTTAAAAGGTTAAAAATATTTGAATATAATGATTCCGATTTTCAAACAATTTATTGATTTCTAATATGCTGTAGTTACTTCAAAACATGTATTAAATTCAACTCCAATAAATTAATAATAATTTATATTACTAGGCAGAATATAAGGTTTTAATATAATTGTTTTTAACAAAAATAAAGAATACTTCGATGATGGTTTTAATTTTTTTTTTTTTAACTTTCATCGTATTCATTTACAATTTTAAATATAATATGTAAAATTCATTTAATCTTTAATTGTAGTAAAAATTAAAATTAATTTTAATTTAAGTGTTGCATGAAAATGAGCAGCTCTTGTTTTTAAGATGTAGGCCTGAGCAATGATCAGCATTATTCTGAAAGGTTGGAAAATTCCGATTTGTAGCTCCATGGCTCACTCTGTAAGATGGCGCTTAGTTTTGGCAATGAAACTTTTGAGCACTTTGTATTTTTCTAGCTTCAACCTATTCTAAAATTCTTTTTTTTTAATTTTAGCTTTGGTTAAAACTTTTAAGCATTTTTCAAGATAATATAGTTTTACAAAATAAAAAACTTATTGTCTTTTTTCAGGAAAGTGCTCCAAACACTCTAATGTAATTTATTTATAAGAGATTGTCCAAAAACCACCCTAGCAATGCCATCCAACAACGATGTCTGAAAATATTGTCCAAAAAAAGTGTTCAAGTAAAGGAAAATCTAAGAAAAAATCTGAGAACCCGAACAAAAACGAAGTTGATACTGTCACAAAAAGCCTCGAGCCAATTCCTGATCAATTGAAATGCGAAGTATTTCCCAAAAAGAGCAGAAAAAAGAGAGGGAAAACCCACAAAAAGGAGTCATCAACCCCTCTAATTAATGAGGATGGAAGGAGTATCAATAACGAAGAGGTAAAGATTGAAAGATTACAACAATTAGAAGTGGGAGATGGTGTTTGTGTTGAAAACAAAAAAGAAAAAACGCCGGAGAAAAATAGATTGTTAGTTATCAAGGAAGAAGTAGATTCAAATACTAGTTCCCCTGAGAATGTAACTGAATCTGTTGGGAGTAAATCAAACTCTGAATTGCACACTTTGAAGAATTATGATAAAATCCTTGAAACAAGAGAAAACAATGGAAAAAAGCCGAATAAGAAAAGACGATTGGAAGATGGGAAGGAGAAAAGTGTATTAGAAACAGTCCCTCCTGAAAAACTTATTAAGAATGAAGAGACTGAGATAATAATGAAAGCTCAAAATTCGAAAGAAGGCAATGTTTCTCCAACAACAGTTGAGAACGAGGAGTAACCCAAGAAGAGGAGAAAAAGAAGGAATAAACAAAAACCTGGTTTGGAAAGTGCTTCGTCTGAACAATTATTTTCAGATTCTGTTGAATTGATAAATGGAACATCCTCCAATCACGATGATATACAAGATCAAAACACAAAAGATGACAAAGATCCAGCAGATTACTGGGAAGAATCACGTTCTAATACTAACAGTAAAAAGGATATTAGAAAAATCAGCAAACGAAAATTTTCTGCCGATTCAGAAATTAGTGGAGTAGAAGTTATTTCAGAAGAAGTGCAAAGTAAAGTTGATGCTATTGATTCTACACAATCAAATGAGGTAGTGAAGAGTGACTCTGCAAATAGTATGAGTAAGAGAAGGAGAAGGAATAAGAATAAATTGAGGAATGAGGAGCAGTCAATGACGGAGGAAGAGGAGGTGAGCATCAAAAAAGTTGAAGAGGAAAAAGTTTGTAAGAAACAAATGGCTAGACAAGTTAAATCGGAGGTTTATGAAGAGAATGAAGAAAATATTAGCAATCTGACAGATGATTGTGAGATTGCTAAGAAAAGTAAACGCAGACGTCGCAAAGTGAATACATCTAGATCCGCATTATTAATAAGATCAGATTTAAATGGCACAAATCAATCTCTTTTCCAGAATGATATTGAACAAGAAATGCATGAGAAGGAAGCAGCTGCTCTTAGAAGAAAGCCAAGTGAGATATACAATCAAACATGTACAGGAAAAATACAATCAAATCAATTTTTGGGTTCATATAATAAAAGTCAGGATAAAACTGAGAAAAATAACGAAATTAGTTCTGAAATACCGATCACCAACTCAGATGAGCTAGAATTGTCACCCATTCTAAAAGTTCCATCCATTAATAATATAACTGGTTATCCAAACAGCAGTGATTCCGTTAACTTAGTAAATAATGTTGAAGTTCAGAAAACTTATGCAGATAAACTCAAAGAATCAAGTGTTAAAATTAAAGAGGAATCAAAGCTTGTTTTTATTTTGAGAGGGGTTGATGATTCCAAACAATCTTTTGAGATTTCAATGGAAGATCAGAAGAAATGTAAGAAATCAAAATCTAAGACCAAACAGTTTAAACCAATATCACCACCTATATTAGAATCTAACTGTGAGTCAAATGAAGATGGTAATTTATTTTCGATGGAGAATTTAGTGCAGAAGAATACTAAAAGAGCTTCTAAAAATGTAGAACCTATATTAGCTACAAGTAAAGTGGAAAACAATGAGCCAGATGACAAGAAGATACCTGCCAAAGATGTGAGGGAAAATGATGACCCTCTTCAACATGCAGAAAGAGATAAGAATGTTAAAAAACGTAGAGTGAAACATGTTTCGGTGCCTGACAATCAAATAATTTATTCTAACAGTAAATCACTGGGAACAAATATTGGGGATAATACTATTTCGGCACCTAAAGTGGGGAAAGAGATAACGTTTAAGATTGTGGGAAAAGAAAGTGATGAATTCGATGGTAACATAAATCAGGATGATGAATCACTCCTCAAGAAACCAAGTGAAAATAACACACAACAGGATGATAGTAGAAACAAAAAGTCAAAATCAAAAAAGAAAAAACGCAATGTTTCACAAATTGAGACACCTGAAGTCTCGCCAGTTAATGAAGGAACCGTGAATAATGAAACTATATTTCAATCAAGTTCAGAAGAGTTGACTGGCAAATCTGAAGTAGACTATATAGTGCCAGTAGATAGTAGTTCCTCTGTTTCTCAAAACTCCAGCATAAATGAGGAAGCAGTCTCAAGGCATTCTGAATCTATTAAAACCCCTAAGAATGTTGATAAAGATGAAAGAAAAAGAGGAAAATTGAAAAAGGACAAACACGTGAAGAATGAGATTGAATCGAAGAAAATAAAAATGCAGAATTCTGATAAAAATCCAATACCATTAAGGGATAACAATCAGCCAACCTGTCTGTTTACTGAAGCTGCAGTAAGTACTCAAAACTATCAAAATTCAGTATCAAGTAAGAGGGATTCAATTATTCCAGCATCAGGTCAATGTGAAACTACAAAATATGGTAACTCAAGCAAAACTGTTCATAATCTGAATTCCCTTGAAATTCCAAAATATGATTTATTCGCGATATCAGAAGCAGAAAAACGATTTGCCAAATTATTGGAGAAAGAACACAATAATAATGATAGTTCTAAAGTTGTAGCTAGAGAATCAGATAAATTCACAAACTCTCAACATTCAGATTCCCTTGAAATCCCAAAATATGATTTGTTTGCAATATCAGAAGCAGAAAAACGATTTGCCAAATTATTGGACAAAGAACACAATAATAATAGTTGTAATGTTCTAGCTACAGAATCAGACAAATTCTCAAATTTCAATCCACATTTGGATTCCCTTGGAATTCCAAAATATGATTTGTTTGCAATATATGATGCAGAAAAACGATTTGCCAAGTTGTTGGAAAGTGTGCACAATGCTTCCCGAAATAATAATAATTGTTATAATGTTCTAACTACAGAATCAGACAATGATTCAACCAATGATAACTACACCAAAACTACTGATGAACTACATGTTAACTGTTCTGGAGATGAATTTGGGGAAATACCTGATGGAACAAGTAAGATTGTCAATCCAGATCTGCAAACAATATTCTCTGAAAGCTTTTCCAGTAGGCCTACTACAGCCAGTAGTTGTGATGAAAAGTCATCTGCACAAAAAATGTGTTCTTGGTCGCAAGTTGCAGCTAAAGAAGCGAAAACAAAAACTGACGACTCACAAGATCATGCATCTGAAAATCAGCACAAGAACAAACAACAATCATTAGAATTTTCGAAAACAGTTAGAATCAAAGTATGTGATAGAGTTGCCTCCAGAGTTAATATTAGTCTTGCTGAGGATTCTGAAGGGTTTGTAAAGTATGTTTCCAAAAGAGAGATGCGTAAACAAAGGTCGAGAACTAGTTCAAGAAGCGATGATGAAGATTTGTCTCGGGCAGTAGAGAGTATTCAAAATGAGACATTAAATAATATCGCCAATAAATCTGATACTGAAGAGGGAACTATAAGTGACTCGAATGGAAGTGACTCAATTGAGCCATCTGAAGCAAACACTGATCGGATTACTTTGGACTCAGTATGGATAAACGAGAATTCGGAAAGAAAGGAAAACTATAGTGTACGACCATCTGAAGGTATTGAGACCTCAGCTAGTGACACTGATGATAACAGTGGTTCAAGAATTAATGAAACGTGTAGACAGAGAAAGAAATCGAAAAGCATTATTTTTGAACCCACAGTGATAGTTCATACAAATACGAGTTCACACAGTATGGGGATTGATATTAAACCACCATCCTTACTTTCTGATACCTCAGCTAGTGACACTGATGATAATTGTGGTTCTAGAAGTAGCAGTGAAAGCCGTTCAACCTCAAGTAGAAAAAGGAGAAAATCGAGAGGTAAAAAGAGGACTCTGGATGATGGATCTTGCGGTGGAACTGACTTGAGAGCTAGGCCTGGAAGTACATGTATCTTAGATGGACAACCAATGCATTTGGACAGTAAAGATGGAGCTGCTGCTTTAGGAGAATCCAATAACACCATTCCAGAAGATAACACTGATAAAATAGAGGTTTGGATGCTTATTTTATCTGTAATTGTTCACTGTTCAGTATTTTTATTTCTTATTTACCGTATATTGTATCCATAAATGAATAATGAAGTTCTCACTGTATCCCAAAAAAACATGCACAATACCTTAACAATCATTGATATCAGCAATAATACATTAAAATATTTGTCCACAGATAATTTTTTTGTAATCAATGGAATTTGATGATGGTAGTGATAGTATATAAAGTACTTTATAGTACTAATCACGGATAGTACAGTACTATACAACAGTACTACTGTTTAGGGGTACTATAGTAATTATTAAGGGTACTATCCCCCCTGATACTCTCAAGTCTATGAAATTCTAAGGATTTTGTAGAGTTTACTATGAATCTGAATTATTGATTTGGAATTAGTATGGAGAATTGCTGATAAATATTTGGGCTGCGTAATATAGGTCTAGGCTACTATATTTCACTCAGAGATAGACAAATTAATTAGCTTTATGAACGCTTTATTTTGATAATTGATATTATCTTCACAATTTCAGGATAACAAATCACCTGAAGAGAGTGATGATACAATTTGTAATCAAAAACCAAATTCTCCAAGAATCAAAGAACTATTTGTTATGATTTTCATGGAGCTCTATTTATTGTTGATTTATTATGCAACTGGCTTAGGGAAGAAGAAACCTGAATAATTATTTGTTTGTTAATAAATTTTGTATTTTCAAAAAAATGTTAATATTTTGCATTCTCATTATTTTATTTAAAAACAATAAAATATTTCACTTGCAAAAATATTTTTATCTTCAACGAAAAGTGAAATAGCAAAGAAAAACTCACTAGGAAAAATCTTGAGATTGATCTTGATGATTGTAATGTCAATCATCTAGTTAGGCTCTAGAAGGAGAAAATAGGAAAAGTATACCGGGAAATTATAGAAATTATTAAATTATCTACAAAGAATCGACCGTATTGTCGATTCCGAAGTGTCAATTCCATTGCCGATGTGTAAAAATAATTCAAAATATAACCCTTAACTCTATCACAAATAAATCAATCTGTGATTCATCTATGATTCTGGCATGGAACTTCATATAATTTTCAAACTCTCTAGTCTTACACTATTTATATCGTATGAATTCTATGATGAACAAAGTACTATTTGATTTGATAGACCAATAATTATTTTGTATGAGGAATCTGCTTATAATAATTACTCACATTGTGAATATGATAGAATTTGAAATATAACTACTAATTATAGCGCAAGGCTTGAGTAAGAGATTACAAAAGTCTATTTTGATAAAAAAAAGTTTAATCTCGGTTATGATATTCATAACTTATCTTAACATAAATCATTTACAAAACAACATCCTCTTATTTATAACAATATCTCTAAGCCAACGATAAATGATAAAGGAACAAATTTTATTCAACAAAATAATATAATATACTGGTACAACAATAAGGCATGAAGTCTCATTTCAAATTCAACAAAAATACTGTACTAAGGCTACATAATATTTATTCTTGTAATGCACTTATAATAATGTATTACTTTCAATACACAAAAGTATACAAAATGATCAATATTTGCTCAATATTACTTTAGTGTACAAAAATATCATAGATTGGTAAAAAATGAGTAAATATGGTTGCTAGAGCACTCATGATACTCTGACACGCTCCCTTGCAACTTTCTCAGTTGAACTAGAGTTTCTCTTCGAATATTTTCTCTAATCTTCAAGCTTGTAGGCCGGCCTTTACTTTTGTTCAAATTCTGTTTACAAAATAAATAGGTGGGAGAAAAATCACAGAATTTTTATCATAGTATATGCCAATAATAATAAAAGTAACATAGGCCTAATATATCCTCATGTATGAAACTATAGGCAATTTTTCTTAGTGATAGATTCATGATAAAATATATCAATTGGATTTCAAAAGCACACATTTTACATATTGCATGAAATCGTGTAAACTAAGGAAAACAAGAGCACATTCCAACATTTGTGGTGGTAGCTTTCTCGATAGCATTTCCTCTTATCAAATTTTGATAAGCTGTTCAACGATGCCAAATCGAGTTATAAATACTAGAAAATTCAACTATGGTGAACAATCAAATATTTAAGAGGCACGAACTACTTTAATAAAAACTATAATAATATTATTCCGCACACCAAAGCAATGAAAACTCCATACAAGTTTAGTGAAAGCCAACATTGAGGGACACAAATCAGATCTTAATCGGTTTAATATTAGGTTATTTGAAAAATTTCAGTCTAGTATTCGAATTTTATAAAATAATATAGTTCAATAATATAGTTATAGGGCGCAGAAAAGATTATAGAAGTAATTATAGGACCATAGACTATTCAAGGTGCCAAAAAATAGGGCGAATAGAAATAGACATTTCAAAAATCGTGGAAAAATTTCGAACTTTTGATTCTCAGGCTTGGATTTCAGTTTGAGTTTTCATAAATAACATTTTTATAAAAAATAAATTATTAAAATACTATACTCTGTTGCTCTCAAAAATTATTATGTTTGTCAAACACTGTGTTCACCTTCAAATAACTTGAATATGAGAAACCATGAACATTTTCACGTCATAAAATCCATCCGCAAGAGAAAATAATCAAACACGCCGAAAACCAGTCGATTACCATTTAAATTATGCAATGAAAAGTGAAATATATTTGCTTTGAATATATATCATCATTTTTCAAGAAAGGAATTTCTTGAAATAAGAGGGAATTTGAATTCTTGAAATATTCATTATTACTACATGTTCTATTATCTGTTCTATTATCCTGTTGTCTCTGTTAATAAAATTATTATTATCATTATTATTATTATTATTATTATTATTATTATAAAAACTCACAGAAAAGAGACACCAGAGGTGGGAACAGAGTGAACACATCTGAAGTATCGTACCATATACCGTCACGGTGAACCATGTTCTGATGACACGCAACACCAGTATCAATCTTCTTACCGTGGTTGAACAATAATTGTTACTTTAGTCAGTAACAAATATAATGTTACTGTAGTTCAATTTGCTACTATAGCATTATTTAAAAGTTAACTGAAGAATTAGGGTGAAATGAAAGGGAGTTCCCCTATTTTCAGTTCCACATATTTTAATTGAGCCAAACTTAAGTTTTAATGCACTCCTATTTTCAGTTCCACATATTTTAATTGAGCCAAACTTAAGTTTTAATGCACTAAGTCTAACCAAAAAAATACTACTCATAAAGATGCCTTAGTGCATTGAAACTTAAGTTTGGCTCAAATAAATTATGTGAAAATGACAATATCCTTTTTATTTCACATCTATATGAAGAAAATTCAAAATATTTCTCTTTTCATAGTGTAATTTTAACTGAAGAATTATTATTATTATATCAATGTTGAATCATATTCAAAAATGAGAGTTCATAAAACATATCACAAAATACAACAAAATAAATAGGGGCATCCAATTGTATAGAAACGAACTACAAAACCAAATACAGTAGACGTAATCATGGAAATAATAATTGATGCTACTATTAATCAAAAAGTATCCATACAAGAAAATATTGAGATTTCTTAAAAATTAGCTTTAAAAAGGCTACATCCAGTTTTATAGTAGTTTTACCAACTACAAAACCAAATACAGTAAACGTAATCATGGAAAAATAATTGATGACTACTATTCATCATAAAGTATCCATACAAGAAAATATTGAGATTTTTTAAAAATTAGCTTTAAAAAGGCTACATCCAGATTTATAGTAGTTTTACCAACTACAAAACCAAATACAGTAAACGAAATCCTGGAAGTAATAGTATTGATGACTACGGTACCGTACTATTCATCATAAAGTAATCTATCCATGCAAGAAAATATTGAGATTTCTTAAAAATTAGCTTTAAAAAGGCTACATCCAGTTTTATAGATACCAACTACAAAACCAAAAATATAGTACCTACACAAAATCCTGGTTCCGAAGTAATAATTGAGATTTATGATGATTTCTATTCATCATAAAGTATCTACGTATGGAAATATTGCGATTTATTGAAAATTAGCGTTAAAATCATACAGTCTTTCGGTATGTTTCATACTATCGGAAAAATCAAGGTTTCGTATATATAACAATAATAATTGAGATGTGATAACTATTATTCAACATAGAGTACAGTATCTGAGTTATGATTACTACTATCCAGCATAAATATCTAAATTGAGATATGATAATGATATTATAATATCTTTATGATACTATTTATCATAGAGTATCTAGTATAAGATAATGATATTATAATATCTTATGATACTATTCATCTCATAGAGTATCTGGAATCATCATATGAAAATAGTGTGATGAGCTTTGGAACATCCGTGTATTACCTTCCTATATTTCCAGCTAGATTGAAATGGGTCTTGATAAATCTGCCGATAAACCCGAGTGCGCCAAACGATTGCGTGGACTTCAAACGCCTCCTCAAGAGCACATAGCATATGACCTTGAAGACCAGGAAAGAAACTGCCAACGCAGCAATGTCTAACCAATAGTTGACGTCCTCCATGCCAACCTCCTTGAGCAGCGCTTTAGGTTCGCGCAGTTGGCAGTAGATCTCGGAGTCGGGACAGACCATTTTGGTGCGTCCGCCGCCGTAGATGGACGATATGAGGCCTTCCAGTCCGTAGCGCAGGTAGCTGAAGTACATGGCGAAACGGATGTGCGAAGGGATGTATTTGCTCCCCGTGCCTAGGCCGTACACGGCCAGTAACATCAAAGGAACTGAAACGGCTGGTCCCACGAAAATGCCGTTCTGTGAATATGCAGAAGTTGAGAAATTTATCAGACATGAATTGAAATTGCAACCGAAATTAGTTGAGTAACTTGGTCAAGTATTGTAAACAAAGTGCAAATCATCGCTTGTAACAATACAAAATAATACACTGAACTCTATTAAAGATATAGAGAAATATAAAGATTGAGCTCTATTGAAGATTAAACTCTAGAGTTACTGCTTGTAAGTCTATATATTTAGATATAGACATGTATGTCTTAGTAAATATCACAATCTACGCTTTCCATGATCTATTTTGTATGATAAGGATCCTTACAGCATCATATACTTTTATAATTATGATATAATTAGTATTTTGAATCTACATGGATAACACATTAGGCCTATACACTAATCATTGTCTACAATAGTGAAATAGTGTATAGTGTTATGAGTCTGTAGAAATAATGCATAATATTTTGTCGAAGTATGAAAGATGATGAATATATAGCTCAAAGATGGTAATGATATTAAATATACTGTACTTTAAATAATGAAAAAAATATTTGAAAAGAGGTGGGCTACTTCATCAAAAGTTTGTATTTATCAATAAAAAGAACATGAATTAGAAAAAAAAACTGGCTCGGATGAATTATTCATTTCTAGTGAATAATTCGACCCGGATCTTGTCATCGCCGAGGTCTGGCTGAATTTTAATTTTAATCAATCCTAGAACATTGATACAGATAAGGAATCATGACTACGTTATTGTTAATTATCAATACAATTCTATGAAATACAATTAATGGAATAGGCCTACTCTACTTATAACAAGTCTAGCCGTCATTTCCAACTGTGATAAATAAACTTGACCTCTAACTATTCACCTATAAACACTAAACTGAACAAGAATGATGCACTCAATTCTTCAGAAATAATAAATCTGAATATAAATCATTTCAATGGACATTACTCAATATATTATATTATCTACTACTTTATTTATCAAATTATTGAAAATTCAACCACAACAATATTTTAGTTTGTCTAAATTTCGACTTGAAGTTGTTTTGGCCAAACGCCCGTTTATCTTTCCTACATATTGTATTTTTACCTGATTCAATAAATTAATTGTGCATTTTTAATAATAATGGAAACTCACGACAATATTGAGACGAGCAGATATTGCCAAGCCCATGGCTTCTGACACAATGGAGATCATCAGGCACACCAGAATGAATTTTGAGAACTCTCTCATACTCCATTGGCTGATCTGTCATGAAGTACGTTAACAGTGCATAGCCGATTCCAAAAACAATCTAGAAAAATATAATGCATTAAGAAACAGAAGAACATGATCATGCTGATTTAAATTAAAAATCTCGTTATAGTAATTGTAGTTTGATCCACAATAATTGAAGAACAATCTATATAAATAAAAATCAAGCCTCAAATTTTTATATTCAATAAATTTCTCATGTGTGCACCGAATTTGATGGTTTTTTTAGTTGTGTGTGTTATGGTCAAATTTATAATCCGACTTCAAGACTCTTTCCTACGGTCCTTCAAAGTTTACATGTAATCCTTATGGGACAAGATTTGTGAGCTGGCCACACATAGGAATAAAGATCAGCTTTTATAATCATTGTGTCATACAACAGCCGTCGGTAGATAGTAGACAAGAGTGTGTGCTGCTCCATAACCGCCCATGTATTTTATTCTAAACGCCCCGACTAAAAACAAAACGACTGTTCTGTGTGTAACCATCCAGCAGTGCGGCCTCAGGTTAAAGACTTACATGCTATAAAGACATTGCTTTGTTTCGAATAATTATTGTGCTGTCTTCGGTGTTCGGAATTATTTGATTTTTAGTAAAATTTTTTTGCAGTTGAAATTATCTATACAAATAAAAAGGCCGCATCGCGCCTCCTCAGGTGTGCATCCAGCTAAAGTTTGTCATGAGATGCATTAAACTATTTGGCGGTACAAAGTTCGCCGGGCCAGCTAGTATGTTATAAAAATGTTCATTCAAATCCAAGCCCATATATTATTTTTTACTTAAATTAAAAATCTCTTGGAATTAAAACTTTATAAAAATATACTCTGAACAGACAAGAATTTTAAATTATTTTCAGTACGGTACTGATAATGATGAGATGAATAAATTTATTTATCACTAACGCAAAATCTAATTTTTCAATAATTATTTTATCGAGAGTGTAGTGAGCTTTCTCCAATTCACTACCTCTGATCCAAATCACCAATTGCTCGAGATGTTAATAGAGATGACATCATTGTATTATTGATCAAATTCAACTCTGAATGGGAGAAAGTTTTGAACAATGGTGTTTATTATATTATTTTTGTTTCATTATACTCACTTGCAACGGCAACTGACAGAATGTCATGGCGAAAAAGTATGGATTTAGATCATACCATCTATTGAAGAATTCTCTTTTCAATAACTGCACTTCTTGAGGAACTGAAATTGAATGAAATAATATTTTACTCGCATGAAACTTATAACTGTAGAATAACAGTTTACTCTACAATGTATTGAATATTATGAAGTTGAGAAGTTCTAAATTTTGATATTCGAAAACAAATTGCATGATACTAATATAACTAGTGACACTAGTTACATTGACGTAGAGGCATTATTAGAAGCATAATTTGGCAGCAAAAAGATAATAAAATCTTATTCAATTAGTAACTTATCGTGCAGCTAGTAATTTAAGTCAATCTCAAGCACTTGCCACTAGAAGAATTATTCCAGTACGACCCAAGGCAATATGGAATAAATTTATGCTGAGAAGAAACTAGAGTGAATATAAGAAAATATTAACTATGCTTTCAAGTTTAATCAATCGGGATTTGAATTCTTTTTAGCAATTTGAATTCTTCTATTCTAAATTCCATTGTATTTGAATAAAAGTTTTATTCAATGAGCTATCAACAATAGTTTTTTACTAAAGAGTATCTATGATACATTTTGAAATGTCAATACATCAATAATTGATAAGATTGAGACAAGTTATTACGGGTAAGCTAGTTACACTTTGTCTAATTCGAATTGGATATTTTTCCTCTGTCACAAAAAAGATGAAGTTATTGGAAATTTATGAATAAAAGTAAATTAACAATAAATTAAAATATAAAAATTAAAGTAAGCTTACACCATAAGAGCGCTGGCATCATTGGTATATACAAGAAAATGATAATCGTAACAAAACAGAAACCAAAATTGAAAATAGTCTTCGAGCCATCATTGCCGATTTGGAAAAACATCCCTCCAATAATCATTCCTATGAAAATATGCATTGCTAATTTCAATATAATATATCCCTGAAAATGAAAAAATGAACAGTGAGTTAAACGAAAAAAAAATAATAGAGTTGTATCTAATGATTATAACTATAAAACTGAAAATTATGAATACTGTTGATAAATGATTAATTATTGAAGAAAAGGTTTTTTCCAATAATAGTCAACTTCAAGAAAGTGACCACAGAAGAAATAGTAGAAAATCAATAATTTCTACAGAATCAATGCTATTATACAAAACAAATAAACTAACACAATTCCAAATAGATATTCAGTGATAATAGAAATCTAGTGATAAGAATCACTAAAAATACTGTATATTAATTTATGCTCTTAAATATAATTGATATCTTAAACCAATAGTCAATTTTGTAAGATGATTCCGTACCACAAAGTAAATAATCTTACTAGAAAATTTTCCAATCTTTGTAAGTTTCTCCTAGCATTCCATCCTAGAATGTATGATATCTAGACTTTTATAACTTATTCTAGACTTGAAGTTCCTAGATCCTTATTATTCTTAATCAATAGACTAAGGCTCAACTCACACTCACGCGACTCAGGTCGAGAAGAGACTCGACTCTAGTCGAGGGCATGTGTTTTCAAATGGTGACACTCAGACCAGTCGATTCTAGTCTTCGCGACGTCACCCATTTGAAAACATATGCTCTCGACTAGAGTCGAGTCTCTTCTCAACCTGAGTCGCGTAAGTGTGAGTTGAGCCTTAGCCTTTAACAGTAACCGAAGATAATAATTCAAAATATAAATGCATTATCAATAAATTCAAAGAAACTCTCCCTCTTATTACTATTGATATTCAGCCTAGTTTTTATAGCAATATCTGAACAGCATTTTCAGTTCCAAGTGATAAAATATAAATTTATAGAAATCCAACTTACCATATCTCTTCTACCTTGTAGAGACATTCTACTTATTAATATCCTAAACTGTAACCACGCTGAACTTTCGAAATTGTACATGTGATGGAGATCAGTACTGACTAGATTCTCTTCCTCTTCATTTGCTGTGGAGGATGAAAAAATAAATTATTTTTTAATGAAATCAATATTTATTTATTTGTTCACTTAAATAGAAAAAATACAACATATAGAGGCTTGCAGCTTTATTCCAAAACAAGCCTCATTGAATTTTTTCAAAAATTGAAATATACGGTAATTGATTGAATAATTCAATCAATTACTGTATATTCCGCAATGTTGGTCTAATAAGAGGAAAAACAAATGAACAAGAGAAATAATTTCACCCAATCAGCTTTCAGCTTTAGTATTTTGTTTGATACTTCCTTTAACTTGACGCGTTAACATGAGACCAAGCTTAGATCACACACTAATTACAATTAGATCAATCAATAATTATCTGAAAATTTGTTATAAACCAATTGTGATGCTTCAGGGTAAAAATACGGTAATTTTTGGATAAGTAAACAATTTCAAACTGAGCATTTTCTATCATTATACTTCCAAAATTATAATAATGTTTTAATGCAATTTAATTTGAATAACAAGATGTGTACATTAGTTTCTTCACAGACAATATTATTATTAGCGTGATTTTAACTTATCATGAAACTTACCTTGGTATCGGACGTCAGTGACTTTGTTCTGATTCCACTTATAGCACCTCCCATTCTCAATGGCATTAGTCATTCTCTCCAGATAATCACCATACTCTCCACTAGATACTTCAACCACTGAAACCATGAATTATTCGATTTTAGAGAAAAATGAGATGATCGTATAAGGTGATCCTCTAGAGTGAGATAGAGTGTTAGTGATCCTCTAAGTAAGATAGAGTGGTTACAAACATACAAACACAGAGACTATGACCAATAAGTAGAGTTTTGTAGAAGACCTTCTCAAGTTTATTTTTAATCTCATACTGCCTAGATTTGGTATTGACATGTTGATGAATAATGAATTTATTGCCAAATACAAGAAATATTTTTACAAATAAAATAATCAATAAATTACAATAGTTTTTGGCGTGACTGGGTATGTGTATGATAAGTTATGTTCAATTTAATAGATTCTACAAGGATTAATTTCTTTCTTGACGAATGGTATATACTTGAGATAGAATTGTTCAATATAAAGAATCGACTATTAATATCAGATCAAATTCACAGGGATAACTTGATCACAGATACCTAGAGGTAAGCCATGGGTAGAGAAAGAAAATTGATAACAGTGTTTCCTATCATTTCCACTGACTTCATACCGTGAATCTCTCTATAGTAGTAGGCTCTATCTCTCATCAACAAGGCTATGAAAAACTATTCAATAGTTTTTGTAATCGTACACTATTACTGTACCTATATTACATGGCAAGCGCATACTGCATGTACTACAAGTTTTGTGCAAATATAACTTCTCCACAACATACTAAAAAGATTTCTGATATTACCTTATCTCATACATTTCCTGAAGATCCATGCTTTTGAAAAATGTGAATATTTACTGTCCAATAAATTCTAGGCCAGTTACGGAAACAATAATTAATGTGTGTGAAGCTAGCCTCATGAATTCTACCAGATTAAACGGAACTTGACGAACATAATATGTTTGGTCTGAATGCAACTTGACGAACATCATCTGTTTGAAATTATCTGTTTAATCTAATAGAATTTATAAGGGCGGCAAAATACCGACGAACAAAAATCAATGTGTGTGAAGCTAGCCTCATGAATTCTACCAGATTAAACGGAACTTGACGAACATAATATGTTTGGTCTAATAGAATTTATAAGGACGGCAAAAAATCGTACGTTCAAAAATCGATGTGTGTGTAACTGGCTTAACTGGATCAGTATAGAACAAATTCAGTAGGTGGATAAAATACTGTTATATTTTAATCAAATATCAAATTATATGTATACATGAATGTATTTTGTGTTCTATATTTTGTTTACTGTGTGACTTTGTCAATTACCAATGTTGGTTTATGACAATAAAATTTATTTATTTATTTATTTATTTATTTATTATTTATAATCAAACACTGTTGTTGTGAATAATAACAGCAGAGTGGAGTGTACTACTGCAATACGGTATTGAAGCACTACTTGAATCGTTCTCCAAAACGTTGTCAGGCAACTATTATAATATTTCTCATCGTACTTGATTTGACTAATATTTCTCCAATACTATACCTCCTATTTGAATGGAGATCCTGAACTAGGGAACTGATAATCCAAAATGTAAGTAGACTGATATTATGATTTTTCATTTCTTTAATAAAATTATTTGAAATTATCGAAACTCACACAAATAATAAAAAAGGTTTCACTACAAAATAATAGAGTGAGCTCACTAAATAATATAATTATCACAGTATTATATGTTTTTGATTTCCACGATTTGATTCAAAAGTGTATTTTTAAATACAGAAAATGATAGTACGTTAGCATTCTCTCAGTCTCCAGAAGAATTTTTATCATGGCACATTCTTTGATGTATTCATGATAAAAGATTGCAGTGCAATACATAATCAAAATTCAATATAATTCTTGCAATTCATGAATAGTCAACTTAATAGTACTTAGTACTTGATAATGTAAATATATTCATATAATTACGTTGTTGGTTCATCAAGGAAGATAACAGGTGGGTTGTTCACCAGTTCGAGAGCAATGGACAGTCTCTTCTTCTCTCCACCAGACAAGTGACCAGACAGAGTGTTCTTCGTTTTTGAAAGCCTCAACATGTTCAGAATCTCGTCAATCTGCGAAAAAAGAGAAAAATATTCAGTCTTGAATACTGAAAAACGTGAATAAGAGATTACATCATATAATTATTATTATGAAGACATGAATTTCTTGATCCATTACGACCTTATGCTTCACATGTTTCATCAAGTTTTAACAGTAAAATGACTATTTGCAGAGTATAATAATTTTTATTTTGATATCATATTTTGCTCCATATCATAAGTTACTCCATATTTTTATTATGAAGTCTTGAATCTCTTGATACATTACAAATTACGAGAACATTGAGATAATGAACAGTCTTATTGATATCGTATTAGCCTATACAAATTTACGAATTTCTGAATAAAAAGTCATTATTTGAAGACCAAGCAGCTTAGTTATTCACACGCACTTTCCGTTAATATTACAAATGAATTGTCACTTAATAAAGTTACAAATGTTCCTACTCAAATAAATCAGGTACAGAAATAGATTATATGATAATATATTTTGGCAACTTTGTGTAAAAGCAAACCCCCTGTTCTTTTTTTAACATGAGGAGAGCAGTGTAAAGTTTCCGATGTCGAATAATACAAAGAATCCACCGAGAAAAATATTGATAGGAGAAAAATAGAAGTTGGGAGAAAAGAAACCCTCATTCCCCTACGTATTAAGATAAAAATATTACATTCAAAGTAGGCCTACCCTCTACACAACTCTATCTTATTTCTCACATGTTTCGACTTGAGTAAAAATAAAATAAAGTTGAAAAAAGTGTACTTCGATTTTTAATTTTTATGTAAATAAGAGTAGCCCTTACCAAGTGAATATTCCCTACATATGCATCAACACCAATACTAATATTGAAGATTTTAACCGTAAACTGGAAAATGAAAATTGGATTGATGTTTTCAATTGTATAGTACAACAGTTGATTGAACTCACAGTATCCAGCTTTTCCTCCCGTGAAATGGTGGTTCCAAGCTTCAAGTCGACAGCAAACAGCATGGATTCCTGCACTGTTAGGCGGGGCTGAAGCATGTCCTCCTGCATTATGTAGCGTGACAATTTGCGAAACTGTTGCAGAGCTCGAGGGCGGCCATTGACTAGGATGGAGCCGGTAGAATCTGCACACCTGTCAAATCAATTCTGCTGTTTTCAGTTGTGATATTTCTCCTATTAGAGTTTGAAGTACAATATTGTCAATGTTTAATTGTTATATGTGGTCATGAGAGATAGAATAATAATGATATTATTTATTTTTATCATCTTATGAATATTATGAAGAAAGATATAATTCTATTAATGAGAAAAAAAATCTAAGTAGAAACCAATATCAATCAAGAACTAATTAAGATGCTGACTACTGAAATACA
The DNA here is from genome assembly GCF_014356525.2 of Nilaparvata lugens. NCBI lineage: Eukaryota > Metazoa > Arthropoda > Insecta > Hemiptera > Delphacidae > Nilaparvata > Nilaparvata lugens. The sequence continues at coordinate 17,116,297 of NC_052508.1, forward strand.
GATATGAATTTCTGAAAAGTTAGTATTGACTGATTCAAATTACTGTATTTTTTCTGTTCAAGGTCACTGCACAAATCGCATCAATTAAAATACAAATCGGATTATTGTGACAATCTGAAATAATTCATGCATTAAACAATAGCAAATGATTATAATATTATAGATGATAAAAGATAGAATATAATATACATCATACAAATTCTTTCAAATAAACGAATTAAGTATCTTATAAAGTAAGTTATTAAAAATAATACATTATTAAATTTTGTAACTAATGGCCAAGATAAACAAAGCTTTTTTTCATGAGGTTTCAGACGAGTCAGCAGGGCAGGAATCTCTTTGATTGGCTGATTGGGTCGGCCTTCGGGAATCAGCTGATAATCAGCCAATATGAGAGCTTCCTGCCCTGCCGACTCGTCTGAAAAACTCCCCAAAAACCACTTCGTGTGGCTTGAACCTAAAATCGAGAAAAGAAAAAGGTGTGAATTTTATTTATTTATTTAAAAAAATCTCAGCTTATAAGGAAGAAAAAGAAATGAGAATGATGAAAATAATAAAATTGAAATGAATAGAAGGAATAAGAGATCATAGATACTAAAGCTGTCCTCATTAGTTAGATTGTGATTGGTTCAATTGTTTCTCACTCAACTCTTATTGGTCCTTCAATGTTGTTTTCCATCACGAACTGCTTATTATTAAATCACTTTTTGCTATTAGAAAAAATGACTAGCAGTCAGATATTTTACAATAAATGAATAAATCACTCACTGTGACAACGAGATCTTTCGGCAGGTCCGCCATCTTCTTGGTTGTCATCTTATTGGTCGTTAACTTGATGACGTAATTGTTTTTCTCTAATTGGTAAGATTGTGATTAGTTGAGTTGTCTCTTACTCATTTCTCATAAACTTTTGCCATGGTGACAAAATTTCTACTCTCTCTTTGATCAACATGTGATTTTATGAACTCTTATTATTCAACCCCCATAATGACAAAGTTTCTCTCTCATTAGTTAGATTGTGATTGGATTCTCTCTTACTCAACTCCCATTAGCTGTGTGACATTTATTGGCAAAATCACTGAAAAAATTATAATTGGCAAAATCACTGCTCCCATTTAAGTCAAATAATTATGATTGCATGGTTGAAATTTATCTCACCAAGAAAATCATTGCAAGAGAAAGAAAAGAGTTGAAGAAATTTGTATTTTTATAAAATGATACTCACTTATATCCAGCTAGTACATTTAGAAGTGTGCTTTTCCCGGCTCCTGAGGGTCCCAGGATAGCAGTCAATTGTCCCGACTTGAATAAACCACTCACACTTCTAAGGATAATCTTTGAACCTGAAACAAATCAGAGAATTTTTAGTAGAATGAGATAAATAATATTATCACATAATAATGGATACAGTAAATATTTTCACTTCATTATTCTCTCTTCGAGATGAATTTAAATTCCATATTCATTATTACAGTATACCTATAGATTCCGTTAATCAGTAGGTATGCCAATAGGTAATACAGTATTTTTATATTGTCTCACTTCACAATACTCTTGTCGTGATCAGAATATATGAAATTCATAGGCTTACAAATTTCATTTAAAATGTCAATTACTGTCAGTGACTATATCAGTGACTGTCTAGTTTTCCTCTTCCTTTTGAAATTGATAAATATCCAAGAACTAGATACCACTTTGATAAATACAGTACTCTTTGAAAGGAGGCCTACATAAATTGTATTGCATCATGGAGAAAGCATGCATCATGAATATAATTTTGTGTCGGATCTCTCAATGTATTCCACAATTCTCTGAGGCATGCAATTAAATCACATTTGTTCGGCTGATGTTTGGCGGAGTGAAAGCATGAATATGTTAATTACAGAAATAAATGCTACGAAAGATTTTCTCACGTACTTCACGGTTCAAGCTACAATTTATAAGTAAATTAATACAGATTTAATTTCAACTGCAGAACTTTCAATTCGAGATTATTATACTATCAATATTGGCACCGCTAAAGGATATACAGATGTGCAGTACCTCGAATATTATTACGAAAACTAATTGTTTAATTAAATTTTTATTCCTTATTGGCGTGAGATACAAGAGATATTAACTTCTAATTTTGTTGGTTTCCCATGTCGAACTGCTTATGAATACTACCGTAATTCATAAAACATTAAATTTAATATTTCAATAAAATCCATGGTAATGTAGTTAAAACTATGTGTGTAATGAATTTACTAAGTTTACTACATTTGAAGCCCATTTTCAACACCGCTGAAAATGTCCAATCATTCTAATTTGACTCATCTACAAGTAGGCTAGTGAGCTATTCTACTAGGACACTTGTTCATACTTGCTCATAAATTCATTGTTATTTTAATTATGAGTAAATTGTAGTGTGTAGTAACTTAGTGTAGTTTCGACTGTGATAGATAAGTTCTTTAATTTGTAATTTTTTAAATGAATAATGACGGTTGTCTCAACATATTGTATGTTTTATGACAATAAACGATGATTTGATTTGACTATCAGTACTTTAATGCTTGATTGCAATGCGGTTGATGCCCACATGAGCTTATTTTAGAACATGAAATTATCTACAAATATTGACATAAAATTAAAAATCTATAAAATAGATATTGTCAATCACACATGTGAATTGCAATATAAGTTAACATCACCTGTTGAATTGACAATACATTATTTATTTTATTTATTACTGTACCTTGAGATAAGGAGAAATTCCACAATATTTATCTTTCTAATGTGGATTTGAATCTTGAAAAATATGAAAATGCTAGTTTTATCAGATAACACGCTTCAAATGATGCCAAACAAACATAAAAAACACTGGCGACAAAAAAAGAGACTCAAATGAAACAAACAAGTAAAAATTTAGCAACAATAATAATTGAAAGCGTTTCAAGTTTAACATGTTCTTATGTTAACCCTGGAACTATTAGATCTAGAATGGGAAGGTTTGTTCTCAACTTTTATTTTTATTGCGGATGATGCTCACATGAAGTTTTTGCTTGTGCATGGGTAATGGCAAGTGTGTTGAGGAATTGATGAGATGATCAAAACGTCCATGCCATCTGCGGGATTCGAACCCATGGACGGGGCGGTGCTAGAGCAGACCGAAGTTTTTTAACGCTCCTTACCACTAGACCAACCTGGCTGGCAATATTGATCTTGAGATTCTTGAAATAGCAATTTAACTAGTAGTTCTGTGAACAGTAGACCTCGCGCTCGGTGAGTTACATTGACCTGTTGATATGTTTTCTCAAAAATTAATAAATAATTTATCAATTAAAAATGTCTAGAAAAAATCCTAAATAAACATATTGCTTTCTGTCCTATATCGTACCGTGACGTGTCGTCCCGGAATGTGAGTGTGAGCGCTGTTATCAGGTCTGGCTGCAACTGTCTACAAAGTTGATGGAAAGATACAATTTTCAAGATGTTCGATGTTTTTGAACGGGTAGTATTATAGTCAACTGTCTACTAACGTTAATGAAAAGATACATTTTCAAGATGTTCGATGTTTTTGAACGGGTAGTATTATAGTCCACTAGACAGCTGATTTATGATGAATAATTCTATAGTCTGATTTTTACGGTAATATTGGCGTATGAAGGAGGCTCCTTTTTCCTTTTATATTATCCTTGAAATGCAAAATTTCCAAAAACCTTGTATATACATCGACGCGCAATTTAAAAAGGAACATACCTGTCAAATTTCATGAAAATATATTACCGCGTTTCGTCGTAAATGCGCAACATAAAAACATTTAAACATTCAAACATTCAAACATTTAAACATTAAGAGAAATGCCAAACCGTCGACTTGAATCTTAGACCTCACTTCGCTCGGTCAAAAATGTTGTGTACTACGATTAAAAACTATAAAAAACACCATAAAAATCAGTTTTTTCAGTTTAAGATTGAAAAAATCTGTTCAACAACTATTTTTAAGCAGTTTTGATGGCATAACAATCGATTGAGGGCAGCTTACAAGAGTATTACGTGTTTGTTATTATTGAAATGGAAATTGAACAGGTTTACTTCAACTTGACCTTGATCCAGCTTCAGCATTTTCTCATTCTGTCTAGACGCGAAACATGAGTGCGGAAGGAAGTAGAAGAGAAGCGAAGGAAGGAAAAGAAGAGAAAATGCAGTCAGAATCAGGCAAGCGTGTAAAGAAGTGCAGAGGAGTGTCGTTGAATAAATTTATAGGCCGACGAAACCTGTTTTAAGACAAGCTGTATTTTGATGGTAATGATAATAATGTGAGCTACTCTCTGATAGCTTGGCCTACGCTTTGGTTGAATCTGTAGTGTAGGCTAGGATAGAGTGACCGACCAGGTGCTTATAGCCATGAATCCATGGATTGGCCTTAACCTAGACACAGATTCACTGAACGAGAATCATTTTCGGTCCACTCCTCTCACTGTTGCAGTGCTGTTCACTTCATATTCACGGGCAAACAACTTGTTTATCTTTATCTATGATATTAAACCACTACAGTATATTTATACTGTCATTCGAAGACTTATTCTATTTGAGGCGACTAAGATAGGGTTGAAATGATAAGTAGGTTTGTCAGGCTTTAGATTGAAGGACATATATTATGCTATTACATCTACACTACAGTATATTTATTGAAGACTTATTTCTATTTGAGGCGACTAAGATAGGGTTGAAATGATAAGTAGGTTTGTCAGGCTTTAGATTGAAGGACATATATTATGCTATTACATCTACACTACAGTATATTTATTGAAGACTTATTTCTATTTGAGGCAAGAGTAGGATAGGGCTGAATGGATAGGTTTGATAGATTTTCAATTCGAGGACACATATCAAAGGATATTCCGGTGGTTCGGAGCCCACCTAAAGCTGTAGGTCTACTCATCTCTCATCATCATCCGTCTCAAATTTATTGGATGTGCAGAATTCACTTTAATTTATTGGATGTGCAGAATTCACAGGGAAGTGAAAATTTGAAAGGTACAAGTGGGAGGATATTTAAGGGTTATTAAGGATTATGGATATAAGGAACCCGGATTTTTGGTGGGGTTCTACCACTCTAGCAGGCCTAGCGTCCCAACAACCCAAGGTGCTAGAGTGGTAGAACCCCACCAAAAATCCGGGTTCCTTATATCCATAATCCTTAAAAACCCTTAAATATCCTCCCACTTGTACCTTTCAAATTTTCACTTCCCTGTGAATTCTGCACATCCAATAAATTAGCCTACATTATTTTCATCATTTGTATTAATTTTCACTAATATTTTTCATTTTTCATTTCATTTTTTCATTTTTATCTCACCACCTACATCACAAGTATGAGGGGCACGTCAAGGAAGCGAATGAAAGTCGCTACTTGTCAATCACACTCTTCACTGGAAATTCCTTCAGTGAATAGAGTCGATTGTCTAGAAGGTATTTTTTAGAGCTTGCTTAAATGGTTTAGGCTCTTTTATACTATGGCTATTTCACTATGTATTGTATTTAAATGTAGATATTTTAGTTATTTTTTGTGTTTGCCATAGGTCTTCTCAGACCTGGCAATGTAAGAAGAATTGAATAAATATCAAATATGTCACTACAAGCCTGGGGCTCATGTGGGCATCACCCTCAGAAAAAATTGTGATCTTCAACGAGTTATAAACTCCGGATCACCTTACAACCTTGAACCCTGATATAAAAACAATTAGAGGTTTGATATTAACAATATCGAGGCTTCTGTTTAAATTTTACTCCTACAGTAGCAGTTGGCCTATACTAGATTAGTGGGAGAGAACCCCGGTAACTTGAATTCTGTGGTCCGGTGTTAATAGTTCTGTTACCATATTGAAGGAATGAAATCTCCTTGTTTTCCATGAGGAATATAAACGGGTTTATTAAGATTTACATATATTGAGATTCAATTGAAGATTATGACGAGTATTTCACAGTGTATATTGAAAATCATCCACTTCTTGGTATTTTGCATTGAGATAAATTTTGCTCAAGATGAAATGAGTGCCTAACTCCTCATCATTTCATCACGAGATTAATGCATCTATTTTACAATGCTAAGAAAGTTTTTTGTCTGAAAAATAAAGGCGTAATCTTGAATAGAATATAACCTGATACTATGCTCCCTCCTCTGCATCTGAGCAAGGATCTTACAGGTTTGTACAATGAACGGATATCTGCATAAGTTTCTGTGAGATGATACAGAAATGAAATGCCTAATAATTATTCTTGAACTGTCGGGGGATGGAGTAGCAGCTACAATAATAAAGGAACGTAAACGCTGGAGAAAGTCAGCATAATTTTTCTTGCAATTCAGATCCAATTTTTGTACAAAATTTCCGAAAAATTGGCATTATCAATAATTGCTATTCATTGAGTCCTTTCTTCGGAAAAAATTGTGAAAGTGAAAGGGATGCACTCCAATTCCAGAGAGATTCTAACAGAGTAATTAGGACTACCATGTATGTAGAATGTACATTGAGGGAGTGACCTTATGCTACTATTGCTTCAAATCCATCAATCCACAATATATTATGTTATGTTTTTCAAGTATAAATATTATACAATTTATTACATGAAAATAGTTGCAATACCTTTTTTTGTTAAAAAACTCACGAATAGATTCATAGAAAGATCACAGGCCAAATTGAATACTGAAAGATATGCTAATAATTCGGGATAATAGATCAGTAACCAAATTGAGCTATACGATAATAAATTATGTGAATAGCTGAAAAAGCCGCCCTATACTTACAGCAGGAATCTCTTGTTTGTTCAAATTCTAGTGGAAAGAAACCCAAGTTCACCATTTAAGCTGAGTTTTTCAGGATAGCTAGGATTCTAGATAACAGCCTAGACTCTAGGTGGAATTTGAGAAACAATTTACAAGAATCAACTACCACGTTCGCGTTACTTATTCACAGAAACAAGCCACTCTTCAAACTGAAATTTATATCCTTCTTTATATTCAAGTTTAACAGTACTTTCTTAATATTCAATGCACAACTAGAATGCAATAAATCTGTCGTCTTTCAGTTCTCCAATGCATGCTCCGACTTACTCCAACATCACCAGTAAAAATAAAACTTTATGCGCTTTATAAGTCAATCGTAGCATTATGAACTACAATGTCCTACTTCTTACGGATGGAAAACTTTCTTCCTCTTTTCTTTCTCACTCTTATCTTTCGCTTATCTATCACTCCATCCACCTCCTTCCAACTTTCTAAACTTACAGATACCGCTATCTTTCGTTTACATCAAATCAATTATAACTAGCATTTATGGTATAATACGGTTCGGTTGTTATTAAATTACCCATATCTATATCTATAGATATTTCCTATCACATCCTATAGATCATATAGATATCCTATGGATACCTACTTATCCTATTGATATATCTATCAGCTTTCAAAAATCCAAACCAAGCATTTACAATTTTATTGAGATAAATTATTATATCCAATGTTTAATTCAATTCAAACCATGCATTTAGAAGTTATTGAGATAATTATTACACCCTATGTTTAATTCATGAATGCATTCATTCATTTCCATACTCTCATTTCCATCATAGCAGCCAGGAATTCATATGAGTTGTTCATATTTTCTATTCAAACGATTTGAATAGGTTATAAATACCTGCACTCTAGGTCATTGAACACTTATTTATTGAAAATAGTTTAGCTAACAAAGCGTCAGGGTAGAGCAATTAAATAATTAAGCTAGAAATTAGCGTAATTTTATAGCTTACTAAACACAGATCATCGATTATGGAATGCTCATATCGAACTAATTAATAGGGAATTTTTGACAAAATTGAACAATTTATTATTCTCGGTATATTAAATAATGAGACTACAATAATATAATAATATTGAATAAGTATTACTTGTTCTAGAATTGAAAAAATATAAATTATCTAAATTTGAATAAAATATTGAATTTTTATTAAAATTCCGTTCAATTGATGATAGTTCAAAGACGAATGATAGAAATGGAATCAAGTTAAGAATCGATTTATGAAAAATATAATATTTATGAAGATCATAATTGAAATTAATTTATGTATTAGACAGGCTACACTATAAAAAGTATCAAGTTAATATCTTATAATCCTTAAATAAATTCAAATACACAAATCCAGTATATTCCCAAAATATAGGAAATCAATAAGCTGCAATCTATGATCCTCCCCAGGATATAACTTTGAAGTCAGAATCAAAAAACGACATTTTATTCACTGATTTGATTCTTAGTAATCTTGAGAAACAAGAGAGTAATAAATGAGATGTATCCATTGCTCTATGAACTAATAACATAGAATTTTTATCTCTTTCAAAGTCGTGGAACTGTTCAATCTTCAATAGATACCTATTATAAAACTCATATAAATATATACTTATTAGATACTATGTTGAAACTTTTGCAACTTCTAACTTTTCTAATACTTTTCCGAACTTCTCAACTTTTTCTGTAATCATTCATTTACTGGAACAGCGATAGCAGACATGAGTTCCGGACGAAATAATTGTTTTGTGAGGATGATGCTTACATCAGCCCTTGGATTGTGCTTGGAGAATGAGAGGAGGGATGATGGTGAGAGATCATCCAAGTCAAGAAGTTGGATTATACTTCTTCATTTATACAGATTACCAAATTAACAAGAAGCTGAGATAGTAACGCATGTGAATTCAAAGATGCATTAGTTAAACAGAAGACATTCTTTCTGGTTAGTCTGAATTGAAGGTGTCAAAAGATACAAAGCTATCTAGTTACCTATAACGGTAAAGTATCATAAATCGTTGATGTGCGCTGAAACCCCTTACATAACGCATGTCGCTCCAACACAATTCCGAATAATTATTATTGTCGATGAAAATTCTAATTGGAGTCCGATTCAGAAATTAAGAAAGTCGATGCAATATCTACAGAGTGCCTTGTTAAGTTACGTAACGCATATGAAAGCATCGCGGGCCATCTCAGTAGGACACATGTGACCCGGCTCGAAAATTTATGCAGGTTTATCATTCTTTCTTCGTGTATTTATTTACTTTCACTGTAACACATATGGCCACAAACTGACGAGTCGATAAATAATCGTCCGCTGTAATCAAATGTGAAAAGCGACGATAAGCTAACATTGATAATAAGTGCAAGGCATTGTTCAAACAGATCCGTCCGAGAGAATAATTGAATGCAGCAAATTTAATCGGACCTGCGAGACATAGATGGAGAGCTTTCTTTTTCGATGCAATAATCTTCAAAACACTGCAAGCACAAGATGACGTGAACTGATATAGTGCACTTGCAGAGAAAGGATCTCATAGGAAAATATACATTGAAATACACTCTAAAGCAAGCTAATAAAAATAATTCTTGAGACCTTGCTCTTAGGGAAGAGGGAAGAAGAAGAACAATAAATTGTTTTAGTTAATCATTTGTCGGAGGTTGTTCTTTTTTATGAAAGACTTTCATATGTAAATCTGTCTTATGTCACCATTTTAATCCCTCCCCCTTCACCATGCCATTGTTGGCATGCCAAGCTGTAATTGCTTTAACCTGTAGTGCTGTAGATAATCGATTTCCAAGTATCGTCCAAATAAATCGGTCAAATTAATTCTTATTAATTTCAATTCCAGCAATTGCCTAAAATTCATTTAAAGCTCGTAAATTTGTTATTTTATCGATCAGAGCTCACATATTTTCCAAACTTCTGACTGTTTTGACTACTTTTATCATTTTCAAACAATTGACCAACTTTTTAAATTGCAGATTCTTCCCAGATTTCCTCATCAATAATCAAATCCTTTCTAGGTTCTTATCTTGTTAATGAGATTCTTATAGTAGTTCTGTGAACAGTAGACCTCACGCAGTATTCTCATCCACAAGTACCTGATTGAAACTATAGACCTTATGGAAATACAGCAATAGACTGGCTTCTCCACACATCTGTGTAATTACTTGTCAGCTGATTTATGATTAATAATCCTATAGTCTGATTTTTACTCCAATATTGGCGTATGAAGGAGGCTCCTTTTTCCTTTTATATTATCCTTGAAATGCAAAATTTCCAAAAACCTTGTATATACGTCGACGCGCAATTAAAAAAGGAACATACCTGTCAAATTTCATGAAAATCTATTGCCGCGTTTCGCTGTAAATGCGCAACATATGAACATTTAAACATTCAACCATTTAAACACTAAGAGAAATGCCAAACCGTCGACTTGAATCTAAAGGTGCGTACAGATATACGCGCCGCCAACATGAGCAATTCACTTTCAATCAGCTGACTATATCTGTATTTTTTCAGAAACGGTAAGATACAGATATAAAAAGCCTGGCATCAGCTGATTAAAAGTGAATTGCTCATGTTCGCGTAAATCTGTACGCACATTTAGACCTCACTTCGCTCGGTCAATTAGAATCCATTCAAGAATCTCAAGTTCCATTAATCGAAAATAGCCATTCAAATCATCGAGTTATTTAAATTTGAAACATTACGTTTTTTGGAGAATATCTAATGCATTTACAAACAAGTTCATTTCGATTAATTTCACTACTGCACTTTCTTCCACTAGTCTAATATATACTGTAATTTAATATCACTCATCTATTAAAAGTGCAATTCGATTGTTATCCTCAATATTGTTCTAATGGAGCAACTTATTACTTCCTCTATAAAAGCCTCACATGAAATATTTCAAGGATTTAGGCCTATTCAGTGGGCATCACTTGTATTCTGTGATCTGTGGTGAGCAGCACTAAACATAATAGTCAATCATTTTAAGTGTTCGTTCAAGCTAATCCATCTCGTTTAGTCCATTCATCATGCCACACTACTATTAGTTTGAAAAAACTTGAATCTCATCCTACATAAGTGTGATATTAGACTTGATTGTTGGCACAGAAGGTTAATCAAGTTGATAATAGTATAAGGAGGGTATGGAAACCATGATCACAAACTAATTCAATGATAATGAAAAAAAAATCTGAGTAATATTTTTTTCAATATTCAAGACTAGCAGGTAACCCGTGCTCCGCAAGGGTCCATTTTGAAACTTGATGAACTAAAAACTTGACCGATTGGAATCTTGAAGAGTTTGAATTGAACCATCCTTGATTGATTAAGAATCGTTATGCAAAATTTCAAATTAATCATTCCAGTAGTTCAGACGTGATGATGCGTCATTCGTAAATTTCCTATCCCGTACGTGTATAAGCCGAGAAAACGAAGACATCGCGAATGCAAAAGTTCTGTCTAGCTGTCAGAAGGGTAAATCAGTGAGCTGCGAAGAGAGCGCGCTCTGAAATGATGCGCGCTCTTTTCGTACCTCTACGATTCGAGTTTGACAAGTTAGTGTTGACAAGGGTTCAAAATTCATGCTGATATATTTAGCTTGAAACGTAAGTCTCTACATTAGAACGAGCGTCAGCGAAGTTCTCACTTTTGACTTACTGAAGGCGTTTTCTGCCTGTTTTTATGTTCGACAAGAACTTTAGAGAAAATTGATCAATCAGCTTCAAATTTTGAACACGAATTCTTCAAACCTTTTCACAGCTGAGGTTCGTTGGACAACAAAATTGACTCACTCCTTCGGGATATAGAAATAACATTGGAAGTGCATAAGATGAAAAATTGTTTTGATTTTATATCACACAGACTGTCAGACGGACAGACTTTATGTGCCGATACATGATTTCAGTTGCAATAATTTCAACAACATAGAAGTCTAAATTACTTCCATGTTGTTGAAATTATTGCAGCTTTCAAGCAGCTTTGAAGTCATTTAGCAGAATCAAACGTCAAAAAATAAAATTAACACTTAAAATTAACAACAAAAATATAATTAACAGTTAACATAAATCGAAGTTCACTGGAATTCATATCAATAAATTTGGCTCAAATCAAATCACTTCAACACAATAATTGGAGAACACTAACAGAAATCTACAATATTAATATTTCTCAACATTCACCATTCGGTCCTCAACACGTCGATATTTGTTAAAGGGGTTTATTGAAGAAAACTAGAAAATAAGTAGTAGCATGTATATTTATATATATTATCAGGGAGAACGAAAATCTGTCAAGCTGTCAGAAGGGTAAATCAGTGAGGTACGAAGAGAGCGCGCACTGAAATGAAGCGCGCTCTGTTCGTACTCTCACGAAAATGATTTATGACCAACCTTCAGCCAGGTAGGATGCGCGTCCTCTTCGTACTTTCGTATAAGCCAATTTTTTCCTTTATAATATTTAGTTTAGACCAAGCTAGATAGAATACATCTATTCTGGCTCAGACTACAGTTACTATATTTTGGCCATTGACTCATTGACTGTCACGCTTTTGATTGGCTAGCTCGATCACCTCATCACCAAATCCGCCATTAAGATTCCAAACAAACGTTATAATCCTTTCTTATTGCATTTCAAATTAGGAACATATCACTTCTTTTATCGATTGGAAAGTAAGGGCGAGCGATTTTACTTATAATTTCATATAAGCTCCATTAAAAAATTCAAATATTTGGGATCTTATTTGGGAACGGCGGCGGTGGGAAACAAATTCCAATGGCTAAACTGTATATGATATAGAAACTGTAGTTTAAACTAGACAAGTGATAAACTGGAGTTTATAACTGAATTGAGGTAATGGAAAGATGCCAATGTGAGTAATGGTTTTCGGATAAATTAGAACAGAATCAGTACCGTAAGTTAAAAATTTCCTTCCGAAAAAAGTGGAAATATAAGTAATTGTGTGCGTCTGGGATTCTGAGCTATTCTTCGAATTAAACTAGGAATAAGAAACAGGATAAAATTGGAAATCTAATGTGAAAGTATTTTGGTGAATAAATGAAATTCAAATAGAATAATAGAAACAATCGAATTAATTTTAATAACATATAAATAAGAATCAATCTCAGTAAAAATCGAAGGCTGTACGAATTTCCTCTTATGGAAAAGTATTATTTATTTCTCATTCAAACCATCACTGAGAGAAAAACAAAATGGTAAATAGTATGGGATAACCCGATGCAATAAATTAGTTATGTAGTACAAACACGAGTGCACTCAATTAAACTGTCACTTCACTAGAAATAGTGAGACCTTTACATATAAATTTCCTTTGTTCAACGGGTGACATGTGTTTTCAAGAAGAATATCAATGAGTTATGGGCCTCCATTGCTTCAGAATGTTTAGTCACATTTTTAACATCTGAATAAAACATGATGGACGTAGGCAAAAATGACAAAAGTTATAAATAGGCCTATAAGTCAATCACTGCCATTCTTTAACAAAGGTTTCACAATAAAAAATCTTCAGTGTTATTTTTGTTTATTGAAGTTCGTGTTGAAGACTTCTCTCAATATGAACTGATTGCTCTAATTTAGGTCAGAAACTGATTACTTCAAGAAAATGAATCATAACAATATCGATCGTCATCAATAAGACTTTTGTAAAACTAAAAACAGAGACTGTGACCGTTATATTGGACCCATTCATATGCGATTTGAACAAAAATAAAAATTTACATACGTAAAAATCTTACACATTTCGAAGATGTATATAGTGAATTGGAATAGTAGCAAATTTGAGCAAAACCCTGTTGTGCTCTTAACAAACATTTTGCATATCTTGCGACATATTGTAAATTATGCGTATACGGGAACATGCGTATGGCACCCGAAATAAGAATTCCATCCTATATTACCCAGTTCATAGAACAACTTTGTTCGAGAAAGGACCGTATTATTCTGGAATAAGGTTCTTCAACCAGCTCTCCACATCATGGAGAGATTTAGATGTTAAGACTCTTTCAAGAACTCTGACTGAAAGGCTGTTGGAAAGAGTACCCTACACATTGGGTGAATGCTGTGAAGCTATCAGGGGATAGAGGCAACTCCAGCATATAGAATAATAAACAAATTGACATGTTGCATGCTGCAACAGCCCTGCTCACTTAAGCGGCTAAACGCAACAAATTAATAATAATAATAATAATAATAATAATAATAATAATAATAATAATATAATAATAATAATAATAATAATAATAATAATAATAATAATAATATGTAGCCTAATACTGTACATACAAATCATACATACAAGTAACAGATTGCAAAACTTGTATTTTCAAATGAATATCAGCCATATTGCACTGACCATCACACCACTATATTACTATAATGGTTACAGATGAGACTCAAAGCCTTGACTCAGTTGTTGCCAAACACTTGGAGTGCATTATAGTGGCATCAATTATAATAGCGGCATTATTATAGTGGCATAAAACAATGTTTACACCAGGCTCACAAGAGAATGCGGGAAAACTGATGGGTCGATTGTTCAGACTTGAACGCTCGATATATAGATGCAATACGTGCAAAATTTCATTCATGTCTCTCGTACATAGATATAATAGTTGTGCTGAAGAGAATTGGCAAGGATTGGACAATCATGTTAAACGCGAAAACCGCATTGACAAGATGGAGCAGCCGCAACACTAATATCCCATTGTATTTAAACACACAGCAATTTGATGAGCAGCTACGTAATAGCAGTTTTCATTATCGTGATATTGAACGTTGAATTATGTTCAACTCACCACTGAGGGCCGGTTTCCGAGCTCGGCAATTAGCTAAGTTCTAGACTTTAAACAGCTGGAGTCAGAAAAATTGGCTTTCCGAAACGGGGTGTAGTCATAGTCTACGTTTAAATTGAATTTCAAAAAACTAGAAAATTGAGCATAAAATAAAATAAAGAGAAAATTGTGTAAAGTTTCAGCTATTTTGAATCATTTAGGAATCTTTCATTTCGTCAAGGAAAAACGTTTGCAATTATAGAAATGAGAAAATAAAGATCACCATGAAAACTAAGACTACGGAAAGCTAATTTTCTGTCTCCAGTTGTTTAATGTCCAGAACTTAGCTAAATGCCGAGCTAGAAAACGGCCCTTAAGGTTGTGCAAAGGCTAAAAATAAACTTTCTACTCGTGATATTTTTCCAAGTTTTTCGATTTGTATATCATCAAGCTATCAAAATGGAAAAGTTTTCACAGGAAAACATTTTTTTTTCGATCATTAATTTTTGAGATATGAGCGACTGGAGTTTGAATTTTTGGGACAGAACATTTCAAATTCGGTACGATATATATCCGATCATATTGGCCATGAGATTTAAAGGATGGATTCTTCATGGTATTGTTGATCTAGTGAAACAAAAATTCTCTGAAAATATCAATTTTTGGAAAAGTTATTCAATTTACTAAAAATAACCAAAAAATAACTTTCAGTTGAGTTATTTTAGTTGAGTTGAAAATTGATATTTTCAGAAAAGTTTTGTTTTACTAGATCAACAATACCATGAAGAATCTATCCTCAAAATCTCATGGATTTATCTTTTACCGAATTTGAAATGTTCTGTCCCAAAAAGTTGAACTTTAGGCGCTCATATCTCAAAAAGTACAAAAAGTAATGATCAGAAAAAAATGTTTTCCTGAGAAAACTTTTTCATTTTGATAGCTTAATGATATACAAATCAAAAAACTTTGTTTAACGATTTTCAGGGATTGAAAGCAGACATTCAAAAACTACTAAGATATTGCTGGATAGGAAAAGGAATAATTACCAAGGATAACTTCGAATAAGAATTTGGGAAATTAGGAGCGTTTTGGAAACTATTCTTCAACCTTCCCCTGATCTAAGTTTTGTCATAGGTTGGAAAAAGCGAGTGTTTGTGCTGTAAGTTGTAGGCCAACTCTTATCTATTTTTTCGATAACACTCCAGCCTTCGTCGGAAATTGGCCGACATTTTCAACAGTTTTCAATTGGTTGAAACCTAAGAAATATACTGAACAGTACCCTACCGATAATCATTTCTTTATTTGTCCACTGCACAGACATTTTGAGTGGAAATGAAATGTTTATCTCTGAAAATTCCGATCTCAAGATATTCTTGCATCGTAAGTCATGGGACAAGGGCTTCAAAATGGGATTAATTTTTCATATTATAACAGTTAGTTTGAACTTTCTGAATTTAGAATCAAAAATTAAAAAATTTAAATCCCACTAACCGATAAAACGATATTGTTCCTAACAACGAAACGATTGTTTATCGTGTTTCTTATAGTTTTACTATGATGAGGTCCATGGTATAATGGCAATGGAGAGAGATAGGAGAACAACGTTGCCGATCCTCACTGTCTAGTCAATGCCTTCTTGACGGTAGCTGATACAGGTTTATTAATGTGATATTAATTATTGTTCGTCTTCGTTTAAAATACTCAATTATATTTTATTAAGCAAGAAATTATATTTTTCAATAATTTTATAATGAATTTTCATAATTAAAAAAATAACTAATCATTTAATTTGTTCACGGACTAGCCATGCAAATTTTCATAATCAAGATGAAATATTTTGTGAATTAATTATCAATTCTACATTGTTAAAAACCGAACTGGCAACAAAGCCAAACGAGAGAGAGATAGTGGTATCCGCTTTGTTGAATGAAAGACAAGGATAGCAATACAATTGCTGATCAAACACTGCCATTATAACGCAGACCTCACTATAGTTGATTGATTTTTCCCTACGTTAGCACTGCAGAGCTCTCACTCATATATCTTTGAGAAAATAAATAAATAAATTTGACCAACATGAATACGTATGAATGGATAAATATTTAATAATAGAAATATTTTATAGGTGCAGTGATCAACAAGTTTCAAGTTTCGCAATCCTTGATGGGAAACTTGAAAAATATTTAATGAGCTCCATAGAACAACGATGCACTGCACTGGTGGTGACACACTTTATGCAGTCATCTTGGTTGCGATCCAAGGTGAACACCAATCAATGACGTCGAAAATAATCCCCCAGCTCACAATTAACTTATATATTATTCCAAGATCCAAGCTCTACAAATTTATCACCTTCGATTGCCACTTTTTCTCTTCTTCTAGATGCAAGTTGAACAATGCAATTTACTGGTTGCACAAGTTTTTTTACGATCGGGAATTCCAAACTGCAACTCATTTTTTCCAGAGAAAAATTAGCAGGAAACATTGTTTCTATAGAAACTGAATGCTGGAAATATAAAACTGTAAACTTTTATAGCATTTGAAAATTGCAGTGAATGCTTCGTACTTTCGCACTTGAATATTCCGGCCAACTGAGAAGTATCCAACTTTAAAGTCGTCCTTTCACCAATTGAAAGATCCCGCTTTCACTGTTATTTCACCCTCAACTATTTCTTGTGCAATTTCAAGTTTTCTCAGCTGTATTTCCATTGTTTTCAACCAGATTATAGCTTCAGGACGGTTATTACGGTCATAAGAAGAAATACAGATGTGCAATGTTTCAAGAATAATAGCACTGTTTTGTAACCGTAGTACTGTACTACAAAATTTATAGACAGTGTTTTTCCAAAACAACAGGGAGATTACTATAATTCCACAGTGTATCTTAATATAGTTTTCAAATGTCATAAAAGAAATGATTGATTTTTTTGCAAGATCGAAGATGTGAATCTTATGGTATAGAGAGAGCTAATTGCATTTGAACAGAGTTTAAATAGATTTTACGCTACATTTCCACAAATTATAGGAGAATTATCAAGAAAATTGGATGTAGTTACGTACTCTCTCAAATAAAGGTACTGCAGCGTTTTATAAAATACTAACACAAAATACAAACCATGCTCTTAACTTCCAATTATAAAAAAAACTTAGAATTTTCAATTTATAGTTTCTGTTTGAACGACGATAAAAGTTATTTAGAATAGATGATTAAAAATAGAAAACTTTGGACAAACATTATTTCAAGATAAATTTAACTTTCTCTTGTGGAAATGATATTGTCTAAACCACTAATTTATTTAAAAAAATTAGATACTAGTTTCGGTTGTTACATACACCGTTATAATTAAAATGCCATGCAAACTGAAAGCTTAAATATATAGTGAGCAGCAAAATATATAGTGTGGATGAATCCTTACGAATACTGAACTTGAGCAGCGTGTCTAGCCTCTGCCAATGACAGTAAAGCTCCTCAACCTTTATTGGTCAACAGCTGATGACCAATCGTAGGGCTTCAACCAAACATATATCCTTCTGCTCAATATTTAAGGTTCCAGTATACTGGAAATTTATTTATAATGGTGTATGTAACAACCAAAACTGATATCTTTTTCTTAATAAATTAGTGATTTTGACGATATCACATTCACAACAAAAAGTTGCATTTGTTAAAAAAAAAATATATTTGTTCGAAGTTTCCTGTATACTCGTATAATCATCTATTCTAAAAGAGCTACTCAATGTTTGAGCTTGTATTATACTGTTGATTTGTAAAAACCAAAACTAGTTTCTAATAAATTAGTGATTTTGATAATATCAAGTTTTGTTTATTGAATTAGAATGGATCTAACAATAAAATTTTCTTCGAATAACTGAGAAATCTTTTCCAATTGGAAACTAACTATGATATCTTCAACAACATTTTATCTAGATATTTATTTATTACATTCCACAATAACAATATCAAATTATTAATGTTTGGGAGAGAATCAACATGATAAACCCAAAACTGTATCTCTCCCTAATTTTGATATATATCATAACTTCATATTTACTTTGACGACTAACTTTCAAGCCTACAGATGACTGAGCACTTGAACAGACCTACTAGAATATATTCATAAATTCTTTAGTCTAGAATTCTTTTGAATGGTCCAGGTTACTTTCACTTGACAAGAGTAACATACCAAAAAAATGACTGCATAGCTATGAAATGTTTTCCTTCAGCTTCATGAACAAAAAGACCTGCCAGAGTGCTTTAATGAGATCAGGCCGGTCCATTTAACATGAACAAAGACGCTCCCATACCATTTCCATAATTGCGCTCATTGTTCATTCACTCTTTTCTGTGCTCTGTGGGCTAATTTCACTCGGGGTGTTTTGTGGTGCTTTCCAGGAGATTGACCTCTATGAGTCGTTAGTACGGTATATTAATTATTGTGAAATTTCTGTTGATATCGTAGAACTTCCTAACAAAATAAAACACTACTATATCTTGTCAATTCCACTTGTTCCCATGTAATTTATTTGACTCCGTATCTTTGTTTATTTGTGATAATCTATCTTATGAATAAAGAAAGAAATTGTCTTATAAGTTACATGTACGGGATAGGAAATACACGATTGACGCAACATCACTTAAAAACTGATGAACTGATAAACTTGCAATTTTACATTAATATCCTGAATTTACAGAGGATGGATATAGGCAGAAAGTGTAGAATGTAAAGGTGCGTACAGACTCTGCTCCGCAATCGAACGTCACTCGAGCAGATCGATCGATGATGACCGGGGAGAGAGAGTGGAACGCGAGAAGAGCTAACATCTCCCGTGACGTAACGTTCATGATCGGAGCGTGCGTGGAGCTAGTGCGGAGCGTTCGTGGAGCTAGTGCGGAGCGTTCGTGGTGCGTTTTGGAGGCTCGTATATCTGTACGCACCTTGAAATGTATTGAATTTCATACACTCTCTGGATATAGGTCTATTTTCATTCTTATAGATCAATCAATTATAATTTGATGGTTGGAGCAAATTTATCCAATTTGTGATTCAAAGTTTACGCAACGATAAAAGTTCAACCAAACAGAGCTTCTTCAAGTGAATCTGTACCGTAGCGCAATAATTGGTGTCACGCGTGACTTAGGCCTAATGGTTGCGGGTTCGAGACCAATCAGTCATTTTTTTTTTTTTGCTGAAAATTTAAAACTCTGATCAAGATTGTCCACATAATTTTGAAAAATAAATAATTCTACTTGTTCATGTTTACTGGACATAAGAGAATTGTATTTAAGGCTGTGCAAAAGTTGATTGAAAATGAAAAAGTTTTCTCAGGAAAAACATTTTTTTCTGATCATTACTTTTTGAGATATGAGCGCCTAAAATTCAAATTTTTGGGACAGAACATTTCAAATTCGGTAAGAGATAAATCCATGAGATTTAGAGGATAGATTCTTCATGGTATTGTTGATCTGGTAAACAAAAATTTTCTGAAAATATAAATTTTTAAGATAGTTATTGAATTTACTAAAAATAACCAAAAATAACTTTTAGTTCAGTTTATTTTTATAAAGTCAGAGTAGAAAGTTTATTTTTAGCCTTTACACAGCCTTAACAACACAAAATCTTCCACAGTACAAAGCACGGGTTACCTGCTAGTATAATATAGCAAAATCCTCTTTTTGTAGAGAAACAGTAAACTTGACAATAGAATATATAATGGTATTTCATAGCATATAAGCTCTCATCTGAATTTCGGAATTTTGGGCAACGTAATTTAGAATATGTGTCCTCATTAAGTTGAGTAATTTACCTCTAAGCAGTAATTCACCTCCAGTGATTACGCTCCAGTAATAAACCTCCGCCACTATGAATTTTTGATCAACTTTGAAAATGTTCAAACCAATGGCTAAGTTAGAAAGCTTGAAAGTCAAAGTCTTGAGAGTTTGGAATGATAATTTTGCGTTAGTAGTCCTGGTTGATAACGTCTGCCTAATGATTGTATTTGAAGGTGATCAGAAACACAAACTGATAGCAATTAGTTAATATCAGTGACTGGACAGATCGAATAATGCCAGTTGGTGAATTAATATCAGTCTTTGCAATTGAATCATTGAGTGGCACATACTTGATAAGTCTTATTAAGATTATTATTACCATGACGCGGCTATATCAATACCCATGAAGCTCATTACTAAAATAGTTACAAGTTCATAAAGAGCAAATTATATGAGTGCCGTATTTCGGGCCAAGGCCTTCGTTTATGAAGACTACTTCGAACCGAAATGGTTTGAATGGGTTAGAGTATGTTCTTAATCCTTGTCCACTTAGTCATGTGAGTGGTATTAGGCACACAAGTACTTTTCTTCTTTTGTGTTGGGTCACGTTGGAAAAGTCATGGATTCGCTTTATATTTGTTATAATAGACAATGTTTGTTTTAGCTAGTCATCAATCATGATAACATTAGTTGGAAGACTACTTCGAAAGGATATTTTAAATCCAGCTAACCGTTCATGTTATGAAACATAGGCTATCATCCTTGTCCTGAAACATATCATCCAAGTTCATCCTTGGTTGTTGACTGAATGATTTTGAATTTAAAAGTGTTATTGGTTTGATTGATGTACATAAATGAGAGTAAATAATGTGGTTCAAGGTGACTCTAGGAGTAACCACAGAAATAGAAGCTACAATATACGAGGGTGGAAGTGTGAAGGTTTTGCAGAAAATAGCATTTTCGAGATTTATAGGCAGGGGTGAAAAAATTGCAAACTATTTCACTAAATGGTTTCTTAGAATCTGATGATTTATTGGCATAAAAATGTTTGCTAGCACTCTGAGATGATCATGGAAATTGCTAGAAAATAAATCATCTCCTTATTTTGTGGTAGAGTTTGCAGGAAAGTACTCCTGGCTCCAAAATATTTTCTACAAAAAATATGAATATAATTGAAGCAGGAAATGACGCAAACTAAAAACATTTTCATTTTCAATGTCATTAATTCTGCTAACACAGTTCGTTAACACATATCGTGTGAAAGTTGAGTTGTTAAATCTAATAGAATGGGAGTTTCATTAGACAGACCGCACTTATCTTCAGTAATGATGTTATTACGATCCTGTCTATATCTCAATAAATATCAGAGGTAGGCTATTTGTTTTTTTCCTAGCAGTTTAATTATTTGCACCAGCATTTTGGTAAAGAAACCTATTTAATATTCTGCGTTTAGTTTCCTTATTGAATTTCTCAAGATGATTTTTATCATCATTTTTGTTTTTTTTCTACCACCACCAATAAAAATTGAGTGGTATTACTTGTATAGTTATTATTTTTTTCGAGACTAGAGTTGAAAAAAATCATTGAGTTTAGAACTAGAGTATATAGGGATGCATGAGCAGGAAAAGGATAGTGATTGTTTCAATTGAACTGAGGTTATGTGCTAAAGATTATTTGAAGAAGTTTGAAATAGTAATCATCTTGCTTTATTGACTGAGGCATCATCTTGCTAATTAAGGCAAAAGTGGTTTCAGTCTCTAACAAATTTGTCAAAATTAATATGAAGTAATGGAGATATGAAAAGGTTATACCTATAGAAAAAATTTACAAATAAGAGAAAGAGCAAACGTTCAAACTCCGTACATACACATGAGTTGAGATAACTTTTTGTTATCACCGTAAGAATGTTATGTTTACTGTAGACTACAGTGACAATAGTATCTGTATAAAGTTAACAATGTTCATCTTTTGAACAGATCGAAAACGTTTCGACCTCCTATCTCATGATTAATTTGGGACGTGGTTAATCCTGAATACGACAAATAGATGGCAGCAATTGTTGGGTAAAGTTCTCCCACCATAACTTCATGATCAGAACACTCCCACCGACATGCCTACTCTACCAATCAGGAAAGAGTAGGGCCTACTCTCTCCTGATTGGTCGATGTTCAGAACAAAACTAACTGTGAATTGGGCTTCTAGGTGGCAGTACCAGTAACTGCTGGATCGCATTCAAATTAGGACACGCCTCCTCTCTCCTTATTGGTCAACACTTGAAGGAGTAGCTTACTCTGAACCAGACCAGTATAGATGGCAGTAACTGTTGAAGTGGTATTTTTGCAAGAGTTGGGACACGCCTACCAACAAAGCTACTCTCTCATTCGTTTGCTTATCTCATTCTTGATGACACTTGAAGACATAGTTGACTAAATTTGGCCAATAAATGGGAGTTGTTGTTGAGTAGGAGTAGGCCTAATAATATTCTTATTACAATATCGTTTGAAACGATTCCTCCTACACATCTAATTTGCTAATTTTCAATGGGTACTTTTGGAGGATAATAAAAGTTGAAAATTAATTCTATGTAAATGTGTATGATTAAACATTTTTGTAAATGAATGTGTAGTTGATTTTAATTTTCATCCAAGTCAGCTATTATTAGTAAACTCATTCACGGCATCAAAATTGCTGGTTCAAATCGCAAATATTGATTTTATCCTGAACTTCAAAATGTTTAATATAACAGAGAAGCATGGATAGAAAAAATGTGTTCACGATCCTCCCCAAAGCACAGTAGATATTGTTCCAGAGTATCGGCTATTGTTGCTCCAATAGCTTAAGACACCTAACACACAATTAGGAAATACTACACACATTTGGGATGAATCTCAGAATTCCCGGTCTGGGCGCAATTTTTGGACTTGAAAATTTGCTTCTGTTATTTAGTTCTTCGGTTAATATTAGCAGTAGCAGTCCTTATTTCTATTGATATAGCTTCCATTTGATATAATTTTCTTCTTCTTCCTTCATTAAAGGTTTAGGCTCTTGCCTGTTCCGACTCACAACGGTATAATTGTGTATCTATCTATTACAGTACGGTAATCTAAAATTAAAATAATCATTAAATCAGTTATTCATCTTTTATATTTTACAGCCATCTTTTCCTAGGTCTACCTATATCTCTTTTTCCTATAGGGTGGTAGTTAAGAATTTTCAAGGGAATCCTTTCTCAAGTGGAATTCTGTTGACATACTCCCTCCACTGGTTGCGATATGATATAACTTTTTCATTCATGTTAAAGGCACCCAGCTCTTGCCTTATATCTTCATTTCTAATGTTGTCCCAGCGGATACAGCCCTTTGTTCTGCGAAGGAATCTTATTTCTGCTGCCTGCACCCTGCTCTCTAGACGTTTTGTTGTGACCCATGATTCACTTCCGTATAGGAAAACAGGGGCAGCTATCACTCTATAGAACTTCATGAGTGTTTCTTTCCTCGTTTTCTTGTTAAGGGTCCTGCTGATGTTGCCACATATTGATTGGAATTTACCTATTTTCTTTCAATATCCAATTCGTCTTTGAAACTGATACCACAACCGAGGCAGCAATATTGTGACACTTGCTCCAATACTTTGTTGTCAATTATTATTTTTGATCTCGTGGGGCATTTACCAGTGAATGCCATGATTATACTATGAAATAATTATTATACAGTAAATCTCATAATTGTTAGAGTAATTACTTTGCTAATGGAGTAATGGCACTAATGGAGCAATGGATGACATTTTTTATGCTTTTTTGTAAACTTTCAGTCTTAGTTATGATCCTGAAATAGTCCTATTTGGAATGCAATTAGTTTCAAATCCTTCTTCTTATAAATACATAAATAACTCAGAGATAGCATCATTAAACGAGGACCCAGTTCACTCTTTACTGTATCTAGATATACAAAAATAAATATATAACTTCTAAATGGATAGTTGGCAACTTGGCAACCATTGTTGCCAAGAGTTTGCACATTGCACTTTTTATCGAAGTAGCAATTTTTCTAATTTACCTGATTATCATCTATTTGTAAAATCAAATTACTGTAATTCTCTCCAAAGTACTGTATTTGTTTGGTCCGAAATCACAGACATTTTTGTTCATGGACAAGTCAATTCCAATAATAACATGGGGAGCTGAGCACATGTGTTTGTATTTCTGAACAATGCATTTAGAGAACAATGAAATGATACAGCACTTATCTGGAACAACTGTTTGGAACAAAATGACGACATTGAAATGATAAAACAATTCTACTGTTTAACATGGGACTTATCATGCTCGACAAATTTATCAACGATAAGCAGCATGATTCATCAAAAATATAATGTTCACTCCTCTGCTTCTAGATAAAATGCAGAATAATAATGCTCTAGTTTGCTGCTTTGGCCCGGCCAAATACGAATCATCACTTCCAATGATAATGATATGTTATGGTTTGAATGTTATGTTTATAGTTTGCTTCTTTGTCCCGGCGAAATAAGAATCATCATCAATGATAACATAATATGAGAATGGCCTGATGAATATCAGTTACGTTCATGAGTAATGATCGCCTATAATATGTTGTGTAGAAGGAGTCTGTCTTATGGTCTTGTCTTGTTGAACGATTCATTCTCAACCAATAAAGATGCGTAGCCTACTTTTAAATTAATACAAGTTTTCATATTTATTTATTTCACTTCCATGTAGGATAAGTTATAACAAACTGTTGTATATTTTAGTTACAGAAACAAATCAACTACATTTTTTTAATTGAAGTACCCAAATTCTGTGGTACTGCAAGCCTAATTGTCAATAATTTTAATAAAACTTACAGAGCACTGGAGACGAGGGCACCAGTTATCATAAATGAGATACACTTAAAATAGTTTAGCACTTTATAATTTTAGTTTCCCATTTCGATATACAGTATCAAATCAAAATTGAATAATACGTAATATAATAATTGATGAGTTGCATTGAAAGTTTCAGTTATCGACTATCATAGTATATCATTAACAGTCACTTAGTTATCTTGTTAGATTCATTTATCTTATCAACGATGTAGCTAGTATAAATAGTGATCTTTTGAATTATGCTACTGCATTGGAGCAATTTATTCTCAACATCTATTTCCAAAACAAAATATTTTATCAGATATAATATTGTACATACATACAATACACAATAGAGTAGTGCTCTACCAAGTTGCAATAGCTTAACAGCAGTGATTATTGATCATGATATCCAAGTTG
The DNA here is from genome assembly GCF_014356525.2 of Nilaparvata lugens. Lineage (NCBI taxonomy): Eukaryota > Metazoa > Arthropoda > Insecta > Hemiptera > Delphacidae > Nilaparvata > Nilaparvata lugens. The sequence continues at coordinate 17,141,970 of NC_052508.1, forward strand.
AAACTCGACTACAATGTTAGATGTTAAATATAATAGATGCAGTCTATACTATGTATTATAGATGCAGTTCTGCGTGTAATCACAAGATGCAAAGGTTATCATTATAGTGCACCTTTTAGACAATTGCTATTCTGACCCCATTACTACAATGATAATAAAGTCTGCAATTGTAGGACAATGTACTTCAAGGCTGGAATAGAAAACTACTGCGTCCTATCACTCATGCACTTATCATTTCCCCCTCCCCCTAACATCGCCCCCTCACCATCATCCTTCAAGCTTTGCTTGTTTTGGTTTCTTTTTCTCTCTTCCACACATGGAAACACAACTCTATCCTCTCTTTTTCTCCAGCACACTTCGCATAAATATTCTCTCAATTGATTCACTCTATCTTAATTAAAAGCTAGTCTCTCTAGTATCAACTCTCATTGCAAGAGTCTGCAATGAAGAATTGCAATTGTATTGCAGAGAGCTACGGTCTACCTATGACACCGTTATGTATTTCATCTCTCCGGAAGTGATTTCTCTTATGAGTGTTCGTTTTTTCTGTTCATCAGAAATTAAACAGCTATTATTACCCTTCCACTGATCCACTATCAAATCATTTTAATTATCGAAGTGTAATCTATACAATCACTTATTCAGATCTAATTCTGGAATATGCTGAAAAAAGTCGCATACAGCTACACTAGACACTAGAGAACTGTATAATAAATATGTGATAATAGTTATAGAATTAAGATTTTCTAAACATAACAATCAACACATACTGAATTTGAATGGAGATACATTTTTTATACTCTTCACCTTTGTTCTAGTCATAATACAGTCAAACCAAAATATGCATTCACAAAACCAAACAACATACTGTGTTTGAATGGAGAATACATTTCTTATACTCCCTACGTCCCTACCTTTGTTTTATTCATCACACATTGGTCACATTCAAACCCCAAATATACATTTACAAGAACAAAGATGCTACAAATTCTCAACACATCTGAGCACACAAATTTATGGAACAAAAACACATTGTAATTTTGATTTATGAGGGTCACACCATATTATACAACTTGTAGGCTTTGACAAAGTGCCTGTTTCCAAATCAATGGAATAAACTAGAGTTAGTCACTGCATGTAATTTTCTTTGAACAATAGTCGATTTCCATTTATTAACACATAAACAAGTCAGGCAAGATTACACCAGTAGTTGGTTGAATAACAGTTTTCACGGCTCGTAGAACAAAGCATAGACTATTTACGGTAATGATACAGCATGTATGTCCAGTTGGAATTTGTAGTATGCTTAAAATCAGAATTTGTGATTTGTAATTTTGTTTTGGGATCTGTCAAAACTGGGGTGCCGACATGGATGGAAGGGGGGTATATTTATCCAACATATTGGATAAACCAAAATTGTTTATTTCACCAATTTCGTTGAAATACTTAGGGAGGATGAATGACTGTGTATCGAGGAATGTATCAGATAAATAAACAAGCCCTATGAGTGGATGAGAGAAGGATGATGATGATGTTGATGATCAGGGATAATTAAAATATCATTATAGGTGATTTCCGAACCAATATAAAGTTCACAATTAAATTTTAAAAAACTTTTAAGTGAAAAAGCACTCACATTATTTGATGTTACGACGTCCGTTTCGTGCTGGTATCGCACATTTTCAAGCCAAACAGGAACTCTCTTCAAAACTCTCTTTTCACTTAAAAGTTTTATAAAATTTAATTGTGATAATTATAGTGGAAACAAGATGGATAACCAACAACAAATATAAAGTTATTTAGGAGCTCATAAATATCTGTTAGTGGAGCTAACAGAGCTTTCTTCCAACGGAGGAGCTGAGTCAAGTTCCAACACAAACATTTACCATCAAAAACAAACATTTTGAGCTCATAATTCTCAGTTAAATATCGAACAATGATTGCAATAATAGGAATAAATATTAATCAATTGAATAAATCCTATGAGAAATCATACATAATAATAATAATAATAATAATAATAATAATAATAATAATAATAATAATGAGGGTGATGCCCACACACATGAACTCGCTCACTCACTTCCATCATCAACAGACGACGAAATAGCTATTATCAGCTGTTTCTCCAAAAATGAATAATAATTATCCTTTCAATGTCCTTCAGCGAGTTTTCCCTGGGATAAGACCTAGTGCAATCGAATTTTCATATTATAAACCTACTATGTTCTGAACTTCGTGAGAATCGTTAGAGCCGTTTTCGAGATCCGGTAAAATACAAACATATAAACAGAAATTGCTCGTTTAATAGTATAGGATAATTCTGAGGGTGATGCCGACATAAGCTCTTAGGCTTGTGCGTGGGTAATGAGTGAGATGGATGATGATGATGATGAGAGATGACGACTACTTTTTAGGTAATCGGGAGCGACGGCTAATCGTCTCCTCCGAAATACGGGTAAGGACGGGTAAGAAAAGACATAGTAAGGAAGGCTTTTGTATTTTTTTTCATTTAATATCAGACTTCATTATCAATTACCCGTCTTCACTAATATAATGATAATCAACTGAAGCATTTGAACTGATCGTTGATAGCAATTCTGCGAAGAAAGTGATTCATTAAAATACTTTCCTTTGGGTTGCAGAGATGTAATACTAGAACTAACTTACTCATCTATCAAAGTCACTCTGATGTCAGTCAATCATAAAGCACTAAATAACTATAAAGTCATCTTGACAGTTGAAATTTTACTTTCAGAAAAGTTGTCCAGATTATTATGATACAGTATTCCACTTTAGAAAGCATATGAACTCTGACATTCACAATAGTAAGTTGCAGTAGTTATAAGCAATAATTTGATTCATTGGAGCAAACGATAATCTCGCTGATTAGAAACTCTTGAAAAGGACAAATGACTACGGTAATAATTGATGGAATGACTTTCATCAGTTTGAATGATTTATTGATTATGATCACAATGAATAAATTGGAATTTCATGAATAATATATTTTGAATAATAATTGTAAAGGAATTCACGTTCATGCAAGTTATCTGAATAATAATGAAGTATTTGAAGTGATAACCCCTACTTATCAAATGCTTAAAATTATGATAAAAAGCTTAATTTCAAATGCAAATTATTTTTGTTAATCATTATGCAATTCATATCCAGCAGTGAATTGAATTTTATTCAAACAACTGTTTTATTATTTACAAAATTATTTTTGCCCATTTAACTTAATCTAGAACTCAAACTAAGTTAATAATATTAATTCTTATTTCTATTTTAGTCAATTGAAAACTTCAAATCGAAACAAGGTGATTTATATAATCTATAGGTGAAAAAATAATATAATTAGCTCACCACTTCTCCCATGAGGAACTGTATAGGTGAGATCTGTGAACTCTATATCAACCGGTGGCCTCTGGATTAGATGGTTTATGCTGAAAATTGAAGAAACGTTTATATTACCAAGATAAGCGTAAATACACAATTTAACAATTGTGTAACAACATGAAATATGCATTATTATTTCAATAGGTACTACAGCACTAACACTACAGCTAATACTAATAATACAGCACTTATCACTCAAATAAAATTGAATGAAATCAATTAGTTGATATTATTTAATAACACATTATTCAAAATAGTTGATGATTCTAAAATGGATTATTTCTTCAGCCATAGCACAAGATTTCCAAGTTTAAAACTTTAATTGGTGAGATCAAAGAGAATAGGATTCCTTTTAATTGTTCTGCTATCTAGAGATTGCCTGTCAGTTTGGTGTAAGAGTAAGCATTACTGACAGGCAATTGGGAGGTACCAGGTTCGATTCCTGGGCTGGCAAATATTTTTTGGATAGTAGCGCTCATCGAATTTCCATCTAGCTGTTAAACCTGAAGTCAATATTTGCAGTAGCAGAAGTCTTCGGGGTGATTTATAGCATTTTCGTTTAATATTAATATTATTCATCAATTAGCATTTGAACAAATGTAATTTTTAATTTATTTCCATCTAGAAGGATATTTAGTTCTTTCAGGATGTGATATGCATATTTATTTGCCCTATCATTCTATTCATTATTACTTCTTGTTTTCCCAGTATTTGTTATTGTATTTCCCGGTGGAAGAACCTAAATCGAAGCACATTTTTTGAATAACGAAACAAACTATGTGCCGGTTGCACAAAAGCCGGTTAAATTTTAATCGTGATTAATTCCACAAGAACCAATCAGAGAAGCCTTTTTGTCGAAAAAGCCTTCTCTGATTAGCTCTCGTGAAATTAATCACAATTAAAATTTAACCGGCTTATGCGCAACCAGGCCTTAGTCTAGTAAAACAACATGAACAAAACAACAAATTCATACATCTCTTCTAACTACCTACTTCAAGATCACAGGTAACACGTAATATGAAATATATTGAATTGAATCACAATTAAAATTTAACCGGCTTATGCGCAACCAGGCCTCAGTCTAGTAAAACAACATGAACCAAAACAACAAATTCATACATCTCTTCTAACTATCCACTTCAAGATCACAGGAAACACGTAATATGAAATATATTGAATTGAATCACAATTAAAATTTAACCGGCTTATGCGCAACCAGGCCTCAGTCTAGTAAAACAACATGAACAAAACAACAAATTCATACATCTCTTCTAACTACCTACTTCAAGATCACAGGTAACACGTAATATGAAATATATTGAATTGAATCACAATTAAAATTTAACCGGCTTATGCGCAACCAGGCCTCAGTCTAGTAAAACAACATGAACCAAAACAACAAATTCATACATCTCTTCTAACTATCCACTTCAAGATCACAGGAAACACGTAATATGAAATATATTGAATTGAATCACAATTAAAATTTAATCGGCTTATGCGCAACCAGGCCTCAGTCTAGTAAAACAACATGAACCAAAACAACAAATTCATACATCTCTTCTAACTATCCACTTCAAGATCACAGGAAACACGTAATATGAAATATATTGAATTGAATCACAATTAAAATTTAACCGGCTCATGCGCAACCAGGTCTTAGTCTAGTAAAACAACATGAACCAAACCAACAGATACATACATCTCTTCTAATCACTTCAAGATCACAGGAAACACGTATTATGAAATGTATTGAATTGAATCACAATTAAAATTTAACCGGCTCATGCGCAACCAGGACTGTCTAGTAAAACAACATGAATCTAACCAACAGATACATACATCTCTTCTAATCACTTCAAGATCACAGGAAACATTTATTATCAAACGTATAGAATTGTCAAATTACAAACGAGAGTGAGAAAATCGAACATCAATCGATCATAATCGAAGTCCAAACTATTGAAATGTAATAGGAAGTATGAAGTAACCGCATCGAAGCATTGTTGAGATTGAAGGGAAGTATTAAAGCATAACATGGCAGTGATGGTCGCAGTTGCAGCTTGCATTGCAGTGTGGCCTGCGTTCAGAAAACGAAAGTATGAAATTGGCTGATGCCGATCCGACACTAATCAGTTAACAGTAGACTAGCGACCAGGAGAAACTCCAGCCAATACCAGACGGCTCTCCACTCAACCAATACAAAGATACTAGAGTACCTACTAGAGTAATACCGCATATCCACTATTATATACTAGAGTAATACATCTATAGTTTTGGAGTAATACTGTACATCCAATACAGTAGGTACTAGAATAATACATCTACTATAATACTAGAGTAGGCTAGTATATCTACCAAGCCGATTATACTAGCAAGCTGATTTGAAAAATGCAGTTTATGATTGGCTTTCGTGAAATTAATCACAATTAAAATTTAACCAGCTTATGTGCAACCGGGCCTTAGGCTAGTAAAACAGCATCAAAGAGAATCATCCACATTTTCCAAGGAGTTTTGTCACATTATCAATAATTGTATCACTATTATTATCACTGACAACATGCTATCCTTGGTACTTCTTTTTTCAAAACTTCAAATTTCTCCAATGTAATTGTCTCCAATAGATATATATCCAATAATTAGTTAGGAGTCTACTAATGAGTCTACTATACATCAACCATGAGTGATGCCGTATTAATTAATTTTATTTGACAAAACACTTAGTTTGAAAATGGCTTCAAAACAGAAGATAAAGTTAGGCTAAGAGCATCTCTATTCTTGATTCTTAATTTATTCTCACAATAAGTACATTATTGGAATGATAGGGAGAGGAAAGATAAGTTAACCTCGTGCTATTCCTCTCCAAAATTTAAATAAGGTTACACATTAATATTATTTATTATTTATTTATACATTGATAAATACAATATAATTCTCAACTATGAATGATTGGGGAAGGAACAACATGCTTAAAGCCAAAAACTTAATTAATAATGATGATAACAATCGGTAATAATAATTATTGCACATAGTTTTCTAACAGGTCGATTATACTAGCAAGCTGATTTGAAAAATGCAGTTTGATTGGCTTTCGTGAAATTAATCACAATTAAAATTTAACCAGCTTATGTGCAACCGGGCCTTAGGCTAGTAAAACAGCATCAAAGAGAATCATCCACATTTCCAAGGAGTTTTGTCACATTATCAATAATTGTATCACTATTATTATCACTGACAACATGCTATCCTTGGTACTTCTTTTTTCAAAACTTCAAATTTCTCCAATGTAATTGTCTCCAATAGATATATATCCAATAATTAGTTAGGAGTCTACTAAGGAGTCTACTATACATCAACCATGAGTGATGCCGTATTAATTAATTTTAGTATTTGACAAAACACTTAGTTTAAAAATGGCTTCAAAACAGAAGATAAAGTTAGGCTAAGAGCATCTCTATTCTTGATTCTTAATTTATTCTCACAATAAGTACATTATTGGAATGATAGGGAGAGGAAAGATAAGTTAACCTCGTGCTATTTCTCTCCCAAATTTAAATAAGGTTACACATTAATATTATTTATTATTTATTTATACATTGATACATACAATATCATTCTCAACTATGAATGATTGGGGAAGGAACAACAGGCTTAAAGCCAAAAACTTTATTAATAATGATGATAACAATCGGTAATAATAATTGCACATAGTTTTCTAACAGGTCGTCTTGTAGTAATATAAGTAAGATACTTAATTATTTACTTCAAACACATTAAGTATATAGTATATAGTTCGAAACAGGTCAAGTCTTGTAGTAATATAAGTAAGATACTTACTTCTTTACTCCAAACACATCAAGTATATGTAAAGTGAACTATCAAAGTTATCCAGATATGTTACATTCCTATGGTATGCCTTCTATTATGTTACTTGTATACATGGAACTTTTCAATAATTAAATGATTAATTATGTCTTACAACTCTTTCACTTCAAAAGCTTTGTTTGTAATATTTTTGTAAGAAGAAAGAAGAGAAGGAAGACTGACTAAGAAGGAGGAAGGAAGGAAGACTGAAAAAAGAAGGAAGACTTCAAAACAGGAGATCCAGAAAGTTCAAGAGACAAATTCTCAAGTTTATGACACTTCAGACTTCATATTATTATTTATGTGCCAAAATCAAGGAATTGAAGAAGTTTTGGGCAATTGCCTGTTTCTCTTTCCAAATATCGTGTTTGTGACTGTTCTAATAAATAAATAAATAAATAAATAAATAAATAAATAAATAAATAAATAGATAAATAAATAAAAATAAATAAATAAAAATAAATAAATAAATAAATAAATAAATAAATAAATATTAAGAAATAGTAGTTCTTTAAAGGGAAATCTACAAACGTTACACACAGAACAATAGAACCCGTCGATGTCTGTCATAAATTGATATAAAATAAGAATCACAGTTTAAACTTCATTCAGCATGTAAAGGAAAGGCCACGCTGACATTGACTTCTAATGCAACAGAAATACTTCAACCGAGTTTCTTTACTTAAAAGGTTGTTCGGCAGCTGGCGGTCAAGGCTACGAGTGAGCAATGGCTTACATGTGAAGGTAAAAGTTAAAACTTGGAGATATTCAAATAAATTTTGATCCTTACATGTAAGCTAAATATAGACGTTACAGATATGGGTAGAGGAACTCTTTACAGACAATAATATATCCACATTTCCTATGAGTAAAAGCTTTCAAGTTCAAGTTCTTAATGCATTGATGTGTAATGCTTGAATTGATTTGGAAGCCATTTATCTCTAGGTATTGTTTCACTCTAGCTAAATAGAATACTGTAATTTAATGTAAAATTTCTTTTAAATTCTTACAGACTTTCAACTATTGAATAAAGTTTCATACTTCGAAGTAATATTTGAATTCGAGTTTCTAGGAATAATTTACTAGATATTAAATAACAATCTAATTGATATTATTATTAATCAATCTATTACTTATTTATTCATTTCATTGACAAAATTACAAATCATTAATTATTGAAATATGATGAGGAGAAGACAACAGGCATAACCCAAAACTGTCTTTCTCCCAAATTTTGATGAATAAAAGTTTCGTAAAAAATATATAACAATCTATATTGTAATAGAGGAAATAAGTGGGTTATACACATACGGGATAGAGAATTCACGAATGACGCATCATCATGTCTGAACTAATGGACTGATGAACTTGAAATTTTGCATATGGATTGTTTATTCACCGAGGATGGTCGCTTATAGACCTATTTTCAATTCTTCAAGATTTCATTACGGCCTATTACATTGGGGTTATAGGCTAGGCCTATTTTCAATTCTTCAAGATTTCATTACGTCAAGTTTTCAGTTTGTCAAGTTTCTAATTTGACCCTTGCGGAACACGGGTTACCTGCAAGTCAAGAATAAAGCTAAAAAGAAATTCCAATCAGTGACAAAAAATTCCAACACCTTCAAAGTTGAATTATGACGTTACAACACGTGTAATTTGTGTTAAATGACTGGCAAAACTTTCAACTTCAAATCTTAAATCTTCAAGTCATCGTCCAACATTCCACATGGCTCCTTATATGGAGGACTTCGTCACATAACAATATTCGGGTTGACATAAACTTCGAATTAGTTATTCAAGGCGAGAAACATCTCTACTGTCATGGCCAAGGCTTATTCTATGTTGACGACTGTAGCAAACACAATGAAAGTCAGTATGAGAGTAAGAGAAAGAGTAAAGAAGTTGATTAGTAAGAAATTACTGTACTAGTATGCAGGGTGCGTCGATGCGTGTTGAAGAAATTGAGCATGCAGCAGGGAAAATTGTTTTGATACTGATAAAACCAGAGATAATTCTTATTCTCTCTGGATAAACAGTGTATAATGATCCTCAAGAGAAAATATCGACTTCCTGTTCATGTAATGCCTAATTCATGTAAACTTCATTGGTAAAGTTTGAAGTTGGTACACCTCCAAAAGTTGAATGTTTAATTCACTGACTAATGAAATTATTCAATACAAAACATTTCACCATTTCAGCTACTATTATCATATTCTTCAGTACACAAACTCGGGAATAAATTGGAACAATGGTTGTTAATAAAATATAACATAAAAATGAGGGGATTGATGATATCAATAATAATCATTATTCATATCATCATTCAACATATTTTGCTATAGATTTGATACAGTCTGTGAACTTCAACTGTGGCTATAGAGTTTATTTATCTAGATTATTTATTCATCTCAGATTGTATGATTATAACTTTTGAAATGACTCACCCAATGTAATGCTACATTCTATCCTCACTGCACCCAACAGGCTTGTGCCCAAAACTGTTCTCATTTATTTCAATTTATACATTTATCTCATTTTCGAAGATTTATATAGTCCAAAATAAAACAAGAGAGTTGAAAGGCCAAATCAAAATATACGTCTTTGAATTAGTTGAACAAATTAAAGGTTCAAATTTAATGGAAATGAAGGTTCAATTCCTATTGACAATTAATTAGGGAAGGTTTGATTGCATATTGGAATTGATCAATTATAAAGATTTAAACACGTAAAGTAATAAGGTATATCAATTTTTTATTATAATGGTGGAATTATAAATGTGTAAATGACTTATCTATACTATGATAAAGCAAAGAACTGGCTTATACACGTACGGGATAGGAGAGTTATGTGTGGCTCATTATCACTTCTGAACTACTGAACTGATTAACTTGAAATTTTGCATACAGATTCTTAATTAATCAAGGATGGTTCAATTCAAACTCTTCAAGATTCCACTCGGTCAAGTTTTAAGTTTTCAATTTGTCAAGTTTTAAAATAGACTCTTGCGGAGCACGAGTTACCTGCTATTCAACAATAAATAACTCCAAAATACAATACGAATAAGTGAGTTTATTTGTATCGATTAGTGTATCTCTTTTCTGTATAGGGCTACTTGTAATATAAATAGAAAGAAGAATAAAAATCTCAGTACCCTTTTTGAATTATTATATTTTCAAAATGGCATCAATGTTGAAACATGTTGTGATAAAATAATTCAAAAAGGGTATTGAGATTTTTATTCTTCTTTCTATTTCGATTAGTGTATGTCTGCTTTGAAGGCCACTCTAAGGATTCGCAAGCTGATCTCCCTCTCGCCGTGCACTGAAACTTTCCATAAGTAATAAATCTGTGACGAAACATTACCTTGTACAATTTTAATTGTTGTACTTCACATCTCATACTTGGCTCATCAGTTCATGAGAGTGCTCATTTTCTAAATTACTATCTTCAAACCTCAACGTAGGAGGTTATTGTTCCTTGGCTCGCCTTTTATTACGGACTCACCACCTAATGACAAGTTTCACCGTTGTACGAAGATTATTGCTCAGTTAATTCACCAATAACAATAATTATGATTCATTTTTAATAATCTACGCCCGTCTCCTGTTTCTCAAGCCCCAGAGATCGCTGTGTTTGCTCTGATAGTCACGATGAAATCTAGAATTGCGCGCTTTATTGAGAACTTTCTAGAGATGAGAAGATTGGAGTAGCAAAAACATGCATGGAGAGCAGAAGCAGAAGTGACCTCTTGAACCTGCAGAAATATTACATACTAATAAACAGTATATCTGTTATGAGGATAATCCATCTGTCATGTGTCCATGTGTCTAGATAGAGCTCAATAACTTCCTGAACTTTTGAAAGCGATGACAGAGATAAATGTTAGATTTTGATTGAAACCTCACCTCATATCACTGATTAATAGTAACATAGAGATCATCCGGTATTATACAATGTCATTCTTGAATTAGTCTGAACGCCATTTGTAGAATAGAACATGAATAATTATGTAAGATAAGCTATCATGAATAACGCTGATAAGTCAACATTTTTTATTATAATTTAAAACTTTAATATTACAGTACTTAAATTTGGAAACCTTGTGTTAATATGTGGCCTAACTGATGATTAGTATAAATAATCCCACAAATTATCTCACTTTCTTATCCAGGTAACTCTGGTCTATTGATAGAATTCAAGGTATGAAACATCTTATATTTTTGGTGACAATAATCTCATGATAGTGGAAGCGATATATTGGAATACATATAGTATGAGTAAAGAGCAATTATTGGAATTTCAGTTTTGATGATAAATATTGATATAATGATTTATCTATGATAATTAATATTCAATGATTTATAGTTTTTGTGACAGTAATCTCATGATAATGGAAGCGATATGGTAGATTGGCCTATATAGAGAAAGTATTAGTAAAGAGCAATTAGCACTTCAATTTTGATTATTTCTATATACAGTTTTCTGATTGATTTCAGTTTTTAGGTGGAAAGTGCATCTTTGAAATAATTGATCAGGCTAGTCCTATCGATCAATAATTATATTTCTTTATCAAATTTATTCTGTGGCAGCAGGTTATTTATTAAAGACTTAGCAAAATAGTGAAGAACTAGCTCAGAAATAAAAAGGAGGAATGAATTTCACACCAAATTAAACGTTGTAACATATTAAATCTGGGTAGACAAAAAGCCCTAACAGAAATCGTAATAGGTCTAAAAATAAAGTAATTGGCTAATATCGCCAAGCAGATAATAACCAAGATTAGATAGCATCAGCTTGTTCTGGCTAAATGGTACAAGAACCTAAAAAGGATTTGAAGGAAGTTTATTGCTCATAAATAGATTATTATATAAAATATTTGAAGATTGAGGTTATGTACATGTATTCACGGATCGGTGACCTAGAGATCGATCAAACCGAGGAACGTAGAATCTGACCAAAACCCCTGGGCAGAGCTTTATTGCATTCGGATGGTGTGCAATGTGAAAAAACACCCGTCCACGTGGCTAATTATTAGGTAGCATGGAATTAATATTAATGTATAGAATATTAACTAGCATGCAAAGAGCATAAATAAAAAACCAAATAAAAATAATTTAATGTATTCAGGAAATAAGAGTTACCAGGCGCATGAATACCGAATAAAATTTGCATGCACCAATAGTAAAACGGCAGTTAATAGGCGGCAACTGTAGGCCAATTTAAAAATATTTATATATATTTATATAAATGTACTAGTTTTCGTGTAAAAATTTGTGTAATCTATGTTATCAATATGGCTCGAATGCAAAGAAATTATTAATCATATAATCTAAGCAATATTTTGGCATTCTTTGCAAGATCTATTTGAATTTAATGGCGGAAGATTGAGATATTTAAATTTTATGCTAATTTGAAAGTCGGAAAGAGGATCTGTAAAACTTGAGAAGGAAGAACCAGCACTCGCCAGCCAGATGCCACCATAAGAGGACCCCAAATATTTTAGAGCGAAGTACCTTATTAATAATTTTGTAAAAATTAAAGTTAAAGTAAATTATTAAATTTCTTAAAAGACTTCGTGATGCTATTGTGAAGCAGAAGTCATTTTTCATTTTTATTAAATTTATAACCCCTTGGAGGAGACGATTCCGGCTACCATATTCCCGGACCACATGGAGTTGGATCGACATCGGCGGCTTACAAGAAGATTTTCGACAAGTGAGTGATTAAATTTGAATTTAGTGATGGGCGCCCTAGTGCTTCGAATTAATCTGATGATCAAAGCTAGCTCGCCGAAAGGGTTATTATAAATTGAGAAATTAATAAGAGTAATACTTGCGCAAGTAAAAATTAGTATTAAAGGTATTTAATTGAAAGAAAAATATATAGATCAATATTTTTAGAAATTTCTATTTAATCAAAGAAGTACGAAATCTAGGCTATTAAAACACATGCATATAATAGTTAATTTTTTTGCAATACAATTTGCGATAATTTATCATAGTTCTAATTCACTAGATGAATGGCTCTACCTATTCCGTCAGGTGCCGAATCTTGCACCCTGAGATAAAAATGTATATTAGATACAAATAAATCTACTAAATACTAGAGATTTTAATATATAAATATATATTTGGATTATTAGTGGCTAATTTATCAAGCTGATCTTAGAGCACATATTTTTGATTGAATTATCCAAGTCGACAAGTATTAGCAAGTGCATATCGCAGCTACATGCAACAGAATACATATGATTTTAAGATAAAGGCACATGGTAATGATTCGTGCCATAAATCTAGAATATAAAGTTTAGCCTGTGATATTTTTATTGATTTCAATTATTGTTCTATTTTTATATTATATTTTTTATCGCTCTATATATATTTTTTGCCTCGATTTATTTTTTGCATTATTTGTGTAATATATGTATGAAACTTTCATGGTGTGCAATTTATTTTTTATTCCTCAACACTATAGTATAAGTATCATATTTTTATATATAATTATTATTTATTGAATTACAAGAGTTATAGGAGAAGCCCATATCTAGGCCTATCAAGATTTTTTAAGACTGAATACTATTATAAAACCACGACCTAATTATATCAAATCTCATGCTTTACCGACTGATGCCAAGCAGGAGGCTAATCGTTATTTAAATATAAAGAATAACGTGACAACGTCTAGGAAGATTAGGCACCACATCCACAATCACCATAATTTCAAAAAGAATAAAGCAACAAAGCATCTACATAATAAGCACTGACCTGCTTGATAAGTAGAGATCTCTCGAATAAGCAAGTCAAATTATCAAAGCTATCAGTTAAATGTTCAATTGTGAACCAAAAAAAGAAAGCTACACATGTTATTAAGGACACTCAATGAAGTTTTCCATTTTTTCAGTACAATACCAGAGTTATTAATTTTAATGAGCGTATTCGACAATAATTGTACATTTTCTCACATTCTAAATTGATTGAGGAATTGCTGTCGATTACTTTGTGTAATAACAGCACTTGATGCTCACTATACATTTCCGCATTGAAAAGGGGCAGAAAAAACTGAATAAAAAATTGCAGTTCAAGGTATAGATCTGAATAAAATGTTTCCTATAAGCTCCATTGACTCTGAATCGGGATTGGGTTATCTAATAGCCGGCTTAAAAACACGAAGCGGTCTAACAGGTTGTAAAAAGTTGTCAGTGTCAGCTCGTGACCTTGCCCATGTACACTAGATTATTTTCAACCAATCAGCTACTATATTCATTATTCATTGATCTTCTTGGAGATAATTGTAAAATTTAATTCAAAATGCTTGAGGACAAGAAACACAGATTTTTTTTAATGGTATGGTAATTGTTGGGTATGGTAGGTATTTAAGTGTACTAGTCTAAAACCTAAAGATACTGTAAAGTCATGGGTATCCAAAGGGGGGCGAGGAGGCAGACTGCGTTTATTTTGGGGGAGAGGATTCAAAAATCTTTCTTGGGGGACCTAAAAGTCAGCAGTGTTCAGTATAACGACTGACGACCATTTTTGCGAAAATGAATTTTTTGAGCGGGGTTGATACTTGAATGTGGGATATTTAGGGGGGTGAGGGAGCGTCCTTGGGATTGGGGGATGGGAGCCCTTGAATAGACGTATATTGATAATAATTACAAATGTAATGAAAAAAATCTTTATAATGACAGACAGACAGAAAGATATTCATTTAAAAAAAAATGCAATTTACAAAATAAAAATCTTATGTTACTCCAACACCGTTTCAATACAAACAACAACAAAAAATAAAAACAATCTCATGAATACACTAAGTTAAATAGTTTGGACAAATGCCTGTGCGCAAACCAGAGTTTCATTTAGAATTTTTCAGAGAAATCCAGTATTTCACAACTTATTCTCACGAATAAATTTCCCAAACTTTTATTGAAAGGACTTGCTAAAATGTTTGGGCAAATGCCTATGCGCAAACCAGAGTTTCATTTGGATTTTTTCAGAGACATCCAATATTTCACAACTTATTCTCACGAATAAATTTCCCAAACTTTTATCGATTGAAACGTTAAGTTCAGTCATTGCTGGTATTGTAAGTGGTAAAAACAAACAGCTTAAAATTACTGAATCGATAATCAATGAAAATAGAAATTCCCAATAACTGAACTCCTCGTAGCACCCTATTCCTTTGCGTAAGATAAAAATTGAAAACAAGATAACAATTACGTAAATTGTATAAAATATAAACTAACAAGTAAAAAACATTGACATTGGTATCTGATACTGGAATCACCTTACAACCAGAACATTCTGAACTCTTTGCTTACAACAGGCTACATATTAGTCAGCTTGCTTTAAAACTTCAGGCTACTCTGGAAGATTGAGTGGAAGACTTTCAATTTTTAATTAGTTGACTCGTGTAATGAATGGATTTTCAATCAAAGCTACAGATAACGTAAATCTCCAACTCTTTCATTGATTTCAAAACTTAGCTCAAAGGTGGACCTGCTTCTGCTAGTGCGCTGTGAGTAAAGCTTCGAAGGAGAATTATCAAGAATCTTATTTCGGATTAGTTTGTCCTAATAATTCAAGGGAAGTTATTACATAATAATAAATTATACAGAGTGAGTGATATGTATGGGAATCCTTCAATAAGTTGAAGACTGTTGTAGGTATAATACTGTAACTTTCAGGATAAGTTATTGTTCGAATAACTCTAGGTACCTTTTGACGTACAATTGAATTCAACCCCTCATAAGGGGTTGACTTGGGGTTGTAACTCGAATATTTTAAATGTAAACACTCATTGTGTGGTACATCATTTTAAAGGCCTTTTAAAAAACTCAATAAAAATGTTCTATGATACTTGTATCCAAAATGGCGGCTGTGTATATTATTATTGTACCGAGCACACATTTGAAAATTTACGGCTACCATATTCCCGGACCACATGGAGTTGGATCGACATCGGCGGCTTACAAGAAGATTTTCGACAAGTGAGTGATTAAATTTGAATTTAGTGATGGGCGCCCTAGTGCTTCGAATTAATCTGATGATCAAAGCTAGCTCGCCGAAAGGGTTATTATAAATTGAGAAATTAATAAGAGTAATACTTGCGCAAGTAAAAATTAGTATTAAAGGTATTTATTGAAAGAAAAATATATAGATCAATATTTTTAGAAATTTCTATTTAATCAAAGAAGTACGAAATCTAGGCTATTAAAACACATGCATATAATAGTTAATTTTTTTGCAATACAATTTGCGATAATTTATCATAGTTCTAATTCACTAGATGAATGGCTCTACCTATTCCGTCAGGTGCCGAATCTTGCACCCTGAGATAAAAATGTATATTAGATACAAATAAATCTACTAAATACTAGAGATTTTAATATATAAATATATATTGGATTATTAGTGGCTAATTTATCAAGCTGATCTTAGAGCACATATTTTTTGATTGAATTATCCAAGTCGACAAGTATTAGCAAGTGCATATCGCAGCTACATGCAACAGAATACATATGATTTTAAGATAAAGGCACATGGTAATGATTCGTGCCATAAATCTAGAATATAAAGTTTAGCCTGTGATATTTTTATTGATTTCAATTATTGTTCTATTTTTATATTATATTTTTTATCGCTCTATATATATTTTTTGCCTCGATTTATTTTTTGCATTATTTGTGTAATATATGTATGAAACTTTCATGGTGTGCAATTTATTTTTTATTCCTCAACACTATAGTATAAGTATCATATTTTTATATATAATTATTATTTATTGAATTACAAGAGTTATAGGAGAAGCCCATATCTAGGCCTATCAAGATTTTTTAAGACTGAATACTATTATAAAACCACGA
Source organism: Nilaparvata lugens (assembly GCF_014356525.2). Lineage (NCBI taxonomy): Eukaryota > Metazoa > Arthropoda > Insecta > Hemiptera > Delphacidae > Nilaparvata > Nilaparvata lugens. Next base: position 17,159,098 of record NC_052508.1, read on the forward strand.
CCTAATTATATCAAATCTCATGCTTTACCGACTGATGCCAAGCAGGAGGCTAATCGTTATTTAAATATAAAGAATAACGTGACACAAAGACATGGCGCCCAACGTGGGGCCACGGATACGACACAAAGACATGTCGTACCAACGTGGGACTGATGATGAGAGCCAAGCTCATTGAATAATTACTTGAAAGTAGGTCAATAACCATATTGAAAATTATAGATAACTTATACGAGTTGTGAGGAAAACTGGCGAAGGGAAATTTGTATTACTTTTTGGGGAATCAATAGCTTTAAATAAAGAGAAATTATATGTTTTAAAGAAAATTTTATATTATTATTATAGAAAATATATTTTATAGAGAGAGCTATTATATTTTATGGGCCTAAACTGCTAGTCAGAAATCAATGAATAGTATTATTATATTATAAGAGCTTAAGTAATAAATAGGTTACCTGGCTTGTAATGTCCATAGGCCTATCCTCATTTGTGTCCTTATTAATGCCTTGTTGGCCAAAACTTTCACTTTTTTAACAACACTTGACACTTAATCCATTTTTAAAATATGAGTCTCTTTTCGTCCACGCAGAGTAAGGTAGCAGACACACTGCAGACGGCGATAGTAGCGGAGATCGACGCTGAGGGGGGCGCGATGGAGTCCAACGCCCAGATCTCTTCAATCACCGCCAAGAATCCTGTGAACAGTAATAAACCGTTAAATGTCTCCCAAGAAGCAATAAGAAGGGTTATAGTAGAGGGGATGATCAAGTCATTTTCTAATAGTTTAGAAAAAACAATGACCATGGTAATGAAGGACTTGAAGGCGGAAATGAAGGAAATGCGGGAATCAGTGAAGGATACATCGGTAAGAACGGGTAAGGAAACTGCGGACACAATATCAGCATCTACCGCTGAAAATCAAGAACTAATTACAACCGATTTAACAGCAAAAATAGATACTGTCACTTGTGAGTTAAACGAAAGAATAGATAACCTACCAGCACAAAAAACTTCGCAAATTCATGAAATAGCTCACCCAAATTCTGATATAAATCAAAACATAGTACAACTTGAAAATCAAATACATCAATTTCCGCACGAGAATCTAGAGCCTATTCCCATAGCAACGTTTGATTCACTACACAGTTTCAATGAATTAGGCCGTTTTGACAATACAGACCGCTATCTCCAACCTAAAGAATTTATAGATCAGATAAAACTAATTCAATCATTAACACCCACCTCTTGGAATTTTTGGCGTCTTCGTTTGACTGGTTTATTGATTGGCGAACCCCTGATGTTCTTTCGGAGTAGAGCCCATGAATTTACATCATTGGATGAGTTTGTAGCTGTCTTCCTGGAACAGTATTGGAGCAGAAGTAAACAGTTGGACGTGCTAGCGGACATTATATCATGCGATTTCAACCCTAATTTAGACGGTGCATGTACCACTTTCGTCACTGCCCTACAGTTTAAAAATTCTCAATTGAGCGAGCCCATTAATGAATCGGCATTAGCAAGTATTATTTTAAAGAAGCTACCATATCAAGTTAGAATGGCACTCGCCACACAACCCATTACTGATTGTAAGCAGCTGATAAATCATTTATATGGCATACAGTCTGCAATGGCAATATCAAACCACCGCTCAGACCAGAGATACGCAACAAATCAACATAATTCAAAATTTAATCAGCATAACAGCCAAAATTATGAACCGGTATCATATGATCGCTACCGATCTGCTCCTCAATTTGAACGCCGCTATGAGCACAGGCAAAATGGTAACTGGAATAATGAAAAATTTCAAAATCGCACAACCAACCACTATGCCCAACAGAGCAACCGTAAGAATCACTATGATGGCCGTGATCAATTAAACTCAAATAATAATCACACACAGAACAATTACAACAGAAATTATAAACCGCCACCTCAACAAGTAAGCACAAATTATACATTAGCACATGCAATAGGATTGAATCAACAAAAAACCCGGAACCCAGCACCCAACGACCCGCCACCAGATATACAGAAAACTACAGCTAATAAACCAGGACTATATGATGCCCCCGATATAACACCTACAAGCTCCAATGAAACAAAAAAAGAAAATCCAGATATTTTAACATCATACACCACCTTTAGAAATGATCCACCGAAAATATTATTAGGAGAACAAAAGCCAATACAAGACAGCCTACTACAAAAAACCGCCGCCAAACATGCAATTAAAGCCAGCCGCAAACATCAACCCATTTTAAGTATATTGTTTCCCGCCGAAGACACATCACCGCAGGAAGAGCAGCCCGCACATCAAGAGACCGCCACCATGTATCTGCACACCGCACCCGCGCATCATTCGACCCCACCAAGGCACCCCAAGGAACCCAGGATAGTGGACCAAGAGGATGACACCAGAGAGGACGGCATTCGGGAGAAGAACATGCATCGCAAGGCCCGGAGACGGAGGCGCCCGAGGACACCCGACCGGCATCAGGACGAGGAGAACGGACTACATGACCGAAAAAAGAACATGCACCGTAAGGCCCGGAGGCGGAAGAAGCGACGAAGGAGGAACCGCGCGCGCGCATACCCGGCCGCATGCACGGTTCAAACGCCCGAGAAGAACATCGGACCGACACCGAGGAGGACAGGAGCGGACCGACGGCGTGCATCCGCGGCACATTCGTTTTAAGGAAGATGATCAACGATGTGACCGGAATAATAGGCCAAAGAAATATAACAAAAATGGAGCTACTACCAGAACAAATACGGATTCGTGCATGGGCAACAAGAAAATGGAAGATGGACTAATGAATAATGGAAGGTGGTTAAGAAGAGTGATGGAAACAAGGAATTATATTAACAAAATGGAAGTACCTGGATATTATATGATGAGAGATAATACTATTAAAGAGATGATAAATGTTTTGTTATGGTGTTTAATATTTGTTATGATGGCTGTGATAATATTGAGAAGTGATGCTATTGATGTTGTAATTAAGACCATGTTATTGTTGAAAGAATTTATTAGTGTTGATTGGAAGTGTTATATTATTGAATTGTTTATTATGATAATGAAGCCTAATAATGAATTTAAGTGGAAAGTATCGGATGAAGATGATTGGAAGCTTTATATTATAAAGTCGTTTATTGGTGTAACTAGAATTATAAACAATGCCACTAAAGTGGAAATATCGATACTCAACGGAATAAATAGAAATAATAAGGAAGAAAACAGAACCAGATCAAGGAATTGTTTTAAAAGAATACACGAGATACAAGGGCTTTAAATTTATGATGAAAAAATTATCAATAGGACAGCCTCACAAATCAACAGCAGATAACCTAGCCAGCCTACAACAGCTACAAGCAGAAAACCAAGATACGGGAAAACCACAACAATTCTACATGAAATATCATCGAATTTAAAATAATATGATAAGAAATCAAGGAAAACATTATTATCAAACCGATTACTAACCTTCCTTAATAAATTTAATCTTGGTATAGGACCGCGTGGCAACAATCCAGTGTTTTAATTCCTTCCAACCGTTAGAAGCCTGCAATAAGAAAAAGAATAATTTTTAAATATGTAATTAAATTTATATACATCAGATAAAAAAGGACACAAGCGGGGATAGTAAAATTAAAATTTGTTAATTACCTTTTTAAGAGAAAAAATTGAGCAGTTAGGTTAGTTCTGAAATTCGACAGCAAATTCTGTAGAACCAGTGACCAGCTGGCCAATGCCACCCAAATCAAATATGTAACGTCTGTTAATCATATGATTATAAAAAGAAATACTGTACCCAAAAAGTTATTTATTATTGTTATTTATTATATTTATTAATGTCGGTATATTTATTTATATGTTTTATATTTATTACTTTTAATTATGCCACGTTTGTTACCTGAAAAAGACTTAAAGTGAATACCAGCTACAAAAACCAAAGAACCATTAGCAAAAGAAAGTATTGTACCTGATGTATAGAAAATTATTTATATTAAGACCTAAGAAATACTATAAGATATAAGCCCAGAAGTTTATGAATCGAAATTATTGTCTAAAAGGAATCATTTATGAGAATTATGAAATGTGTGTAGTTAAGTTGGCGGCCCTGCAAGCGGCGAATTTAAAAATTACTATGTTCTAAGTGTTGTCAGGAGGAGTACGTTTAGAAGTTTATATTTATGATATTTTATGTGTGTTGAGGAGGAGAATTTGTTATTGTATTTGATAAAGGTATAAAGGAGATGCAGCAAATATGTCTGTGATCTGTGATAGAAGTATGAGAGTATAATTTATAAATAAAGTATAGTGTATATCGATGTATTGAAGGGTGGGTTTTCATTAAAAACATTATGATTCTCAAATATTTTGAATTCAAACCCAGGGGCGCGTGTAACATATTAAATCTGGGTAGACAAAAAGCCCTAACAGAAATCGTAATAGGTCTAAAAATAAAGTAATTGGCTAATATCGCCAAGCAGATAATAACAAGATTAGATAGCATCAGCTTGTTCTGGCTAAATGGTACAAGAACCTAAAAAGGATTTGAAGGAAGTTTATTGCTCATAAATAGATTATTATATAAAATATTTGAAGATTGAGGTTATGTACATGTATTCACGGATCGGTGACCTAGAGATCGATCAAACCGAGGAACGTAGAATCTGACCAAAACCCCTGGGCAGAGCTTTATTGCATTCGGATGGTGTGCAATGTGAAAAAACACCCGTCCACGTGGCTAATTATTAGGTAGCATGGAATTAATATTAATGTATAGAATATTAACTAGCATGCAAAGAGCATAAATAAAAAACCAAATAAAAATAATTTAATGTATTCAGGAAATAAGAGTTACCAGGCGCATGAATACCGAATAAATTTGCATGCACCAATAGTAAAACGGCAGTTAATAGGCGGCAACTGTAGGCCAATTTAAAAATATTTATATATATTTATATAAATGTACTAGTTTTCGTGTAAAAATTTGTGTAATCTATGTTATCAATATGGCTCGAATGCAAAGAAATTATAATCATATAATCTAAGCAATATTTTGGCATTCTTTGCAAGATCTATTTGAATTTAATGGCGGAAGATTGAGATATTTAAATTTTATGCTAATTTGAAAGTCGGAAAGAGGATCTGTAAAACTTGAGAAGGAAGAACCAGCACTCGCCAGCCAGATGCCACCATAAGAGGACCCCAAATATTTTAGAGCGAAGTACCTTATTAATAATTTTGTAAAAATTAAAGTTAAAGTAAATTATTAAATTTCTTAAAAGACTTCGTGATGCTATTGTGAAGCAGAAGTCATTTTTCATTTTTATTAAATTTATAACCCCTTGGAGGAGACGATTCCGGCTACCATATTCCCGGACCACATGGAGTTGGATCGACATCGGCGGCTTACAAGAAGATTTTCGACAAGTGAGTGATTAAATTTGAATTTAGTGATGGGCGCCCTAGTGCTTCGAATTAATCTGATGATCAAAGCTAGCTCGCCGAAAGGGTTATTATAAATTGAGAAATTAATAAGAGTAATACTTGCGCAAGTAAAAATAGTATTAAAGGTATTTAATTGAAAGAAAAATATATAGATCAATATTTTTAGAAATTTCTATTTAATCAAAGAAGTACGAAATCTAGGCTATTAAAACACATGCATATAATAGTTAATTTTTTGCAATACAATTTGCGATAATTTATCATAGTTCTAATTCACTAGATGAATGGCTCTACCTATTCCGTCAGGTGCCGAATCTTGCACCCTGAGATAAAATGTATATTAGATACAAATAAATCTACTAAATACTAGAGATTTTAATATATAATATATATTTGGATTATTAGTGGCTAATTTATCAAGCTGATCTTAGAGCACATATTTTTTGATTGAATTATCCAAGTCGACAAGTATTAGCAAGTGCATATCGCAGCTACATGCAACAGAATACATATGATTTTAAGATAAAGGCACATGGTAATGATTCGTGCCATAAATCTAGAATATAAAGTTTAGCCTGTGATATTTTTATTGATTTCAATTATTGTTCTATTTTTATATTATATTTTTTATCGCTCTATATATATTTTTTGCCTCGATTTATTTTTTGCATTATTTGTGTAATATATGTATGAAACTTTCATGGTGTGCAATTTATTTTTTATTCCTCAACACTATAGTATAAGTATCATATTTTTATATATAATTATTATTTATTGAATTACAAGAGTTATAGGAGAAGCCCATATCTAGGCCTATCAAGATTTTTTAAGACTGAATACTATTATAAAACCACGACCTAATTATATCAAATCTCATGCTTTACCGACTGATGCCAAGCAGGAGGCTAATCGTTATTTAAATATAAAGAATAACGTGACAACGTCTAGGAAGATTAGGCACCACATCCACAATCACCATAATTTCAAAAAGAATAAAGCAACAAAGCATCTACATAATAAGCACTGACCTGCTTGATAAGTAGAGATCTCTCGAATAAGCAAGTCAAATTATCAAAGCTATCAGTTAAATGTTCAATTGTGAACCAAAAAAGAAAGCTACACATGTTATTAAGGACACTCAATGAAGTTTTCCATTTTTTCAGTACAATACCAGAGTTATTAATTTTAATGAGCGTATTCGACAATAATTGTACATTTTCTCACATTCTAATTGATTGAGGAATTGCTGTCGATTACTTTGTGTAATAACAGCACTTGATGCTCACTATACATTTCCGCATTGAAAAGGGGCAGAAAAAACTGAATAAAAAATTGCAGTTCAAGGTATAGATCTGAATAAAATGTTTCCTATAAGCTCCATTGACTCTGAATCGGGATTGGGTTATCTAATAGCCGGCTTAAAAACACGAAGCGGTCTAACAGGTTGTAAAAAGTTGTCAGTGTCAGCTCGTGACCTTGCCCATGTACACTAGATTATTTTCAACCAATCAGCTACTATATTCATTATTCATTGATCTTCTTGGAGATAATTGTAAAATTTAATTCAAAATGCTTGAGGACAAGAAACACAGATTTTTTTTAATGGTATGGTAATTGTTGGGTATGGTAGGTATTTAAGTGTACTAGTCTAAAACCTAAAGATACTGTAAAGTCATGGGTATCCAAAGGGGGGCGAGGAGGCAGACTGCGTTTATTTTGGGGGGAGAGGATTCAAAAATCTTTCTTGGGGGACCTAAAAGTCAGCAGTGTTCAGTATAACGACTGACGACCATTTTTGCGAAAATGAATTTTTTGAGCGGGGTTGATACTTGAATGTGGGATATTTAGGGGGGTGAGGGAGCGTCCTTGGGATTGGGGGATGGGAGCCCTTGAATAGACGTATATTGATAATAATTACAAATGTAATGAAAAAAATCTTTATAATGACAGACAGACAGAAAGATATTCATTTAAAAAAAAATGCAATTTACAAAATAAAAATCTTATGTTACTCCAACACCGTTTCAATACAAACAACAACAAAAAATAAAAACAATCTCATGAATACACTAAGTTAAATAGTTTGGACAAATGCCTGTGCGCAAACCAGAGTTTCATTTAGAATTTTTCAGAGAAATCCAGTATTTCACAACTTATTCTCACGAATAAATTTCCCAAACTTTTATTGAAAGGACTTGCTAAAATGTTTGGGCAAATGCCTATGCGCAAACCAGAGTTTCATTTGGATTTTTTCAGAGACATCCAATATTTCACAACTTATTCTCACGAATAAATTTCCCAACTTTTATCGATTGAAACGTTAAGTTCAGTCATTGCTGGTATTGTAAGTGGTAAAAACAAACAGCTTAAAATTACTGAATCGATAATCAATGAAAATAGAAATTCCCAATAACTGAACTCCTCGTAGCACCCTATTCCTTTGCGTAAGATAAAAATTGAAAACAAGATAACAATTACGTAAATTGTATAAAATATAGACTAACAAGAAAAAAACATTGACATTGGTATCTGATACTGGAATCACCTTACAACCAGAACATTCTAAACTCTCTGCTTACAACAGGCTACATAATTATTAGTCAGCTTGCTTTAAAACTTCAGGCTACTCTGGAAGATTGAGTGGAAGACTTTCAATTTTTAATTAGTTGACTCGTGTAATGAATGGATTTTCAATCAAAGCTACAGATAACGTAAATCTCCAACTCTTTCATTGATTTCAAAACTTAGCTCAAAGGTGGACCTGCTTCTGCTAGTGCGCTGTGAGTAAAGCTTCGAAGGAGAATTATCAAGAATCTTATTTCGGATTAGTTTGTCCTAATAATTCAAGGGAAGTTATTACATAATAATAAATTATACAGAGTGAGTGATATGTATGGGAATCCTTCAATAAGTTGAAGACTGTTGTAGGTATAATACTGTAACTTTCAGGATAAGTTATTGTTCGAATAACTCTAGGTACCTTTTGACGTACAATTGAATTCAACCCCTCATAAGGGGTTGACTTGGGGTTGTAACTCGAATATTTTAAATGTAAACACTCATTGTGTGGTACATCATTTTAAAGGCCTTTTAAAAAACTCAATAAAAATGTTCTATGATACTTGTATCCAAAATGGCGGCTGTGTATATTATTATTGTACCGAGCACACATTTGAAAATTTACGCAAAACGGAACTCAAAAGTTGAAATATATTGAAATAATGACAGCCTACAAGGTTTACATTATTCTTGTGAGTCAAAATATATATAACAAAACAAAGACATGGCTTGCCTCCGTTTCAAAACATACAGAAATAACCAGACCGTGTGAGAACAAAGAAGTATTTTCATTTCATGCATGAGCCAACGGATTCTAATTTTAACTTTTGATTTGCAAGCTTCACCCCTGCGTCAATATTCAAATCCAATGTTACATGGTTTGGTACAATCCATAATTGGTACAATCTCAACAGTAAGCCTACTGTTAGAATTGAATGGATTTTTCTATGTAGAATTGATTGGATTATGATTTGAAGTGAAATCATTCACGTTCAGTAACAGAGACAAGCAATATATGATTATCCTTTGCTTATGCTTATCCTTTCTCTATGGTTATAATTACTGTGAAATAAGCCATTAATGCAATTCGATAAGATACACATAAATATTAAGACCTCTTGCTCACATAAAAACAAATTCATATCTTTATGGTATGATATTTACGTAATGGTTAATTTGTTTACAGTAATCAATGTTTTTGGTTATTTATTTTTCATTACCAGACGGCGCTTCTATATTCAACCAGCCCTACATTTCAAACACTTACCTCCTCACTCCTTTTTTCTTAATAAATTATAACAATCTATGTTCTCCAATTAAGAGAGAACACCCAATTAGCAGGATAGATCTAAAAGCTTTAGATCAATTCCTGGATTATGGAGATTATGAACAGGGATTAGTTCAATATAAACATAAACTTGTCAAAAAACTAGTACCTTATAATTATGAAGATAAAAGCCTCGAGAGAAGATCTGGTTTCATAACGTTGACCAAAAGATGCAAATGGATGGGGGACTGGACATGGGGCTATTCCTCTGTAAATTAAATACTCAATTAAATAGTCATGCAGACCAACCGACATATTAGTTCAGTCAAATGGTCGTTTTTCAGGAAACAGCCCAGAAAGAATTTTTCTCGACGGTTCTATATGTACTTTGGGGCGCTGAAATTGGAATCTGACACGCCAAGGGGCGGCTTCACCCCCAAAACCCCCAAAATTTCTGATTTTTTTTTTAATTTTTCCATCTAATCTCGAAAACCTTGAGTTTAAAGAAGTGATAGGTTCTCATAATTTTGAAAACTCCTTTAAAAATACCCTTTTTTTGAAAATTCATAGATTTGGAACCAAAAATGATAAGAGTCCTGCGCGACCACTCAATTAATTGGAAATTTTATTATCTTCAGTTTTGTAGAGAATGCTTTTTCTCGAAAAACTCGGTTTTCAGTTTTCAAAACTCGGTTCTCGAAAAACAAGGTTTTCGAGAAAAAGCATTCTCTACAAAATTAAAGATAATAAAATTTCCAATTAATTGAGTGGTCGCGCAGGACTCTTATCATTTTTGGTTCCAAATCTAAGAATATTCAAAAAAAGGTATTTTAAAGGTATTTTCAAAATTATGAGAACCTATCACTTCTACCCTATACAACTTGGATCTTTAATCGATCTAAATCGTGCGATAACGAGATCAGAGAAATATTGAGTTTCGAAATAGTGTGATCGTAAATAAAGAGATCGATTCAGAAATTCATAGTCTTTCAATGAAGAACAGCCATGAACCATGAGTTTTCTTTCTGAGACGCAAAACTTGTTTAGCTAGATCAACTTTATTATTTCTTTATTTTTGGAGGAGCAAGTTTTTCATACATAAGTAGGTCCCACAACAGACTACCGTAAAGACCACGGATCTCTGACATTTACAATCATTTTCATTCAAACTTGTGGATTGAAACATGATAATAATTATTGTTTAGATAATCAAAACTAGTTCTGCTGTGGTGGATTTTGTTGAACAAGTACAAATGCATCCTTGTCAAATAAAAAATAGAAGTAGCCTGAGGAATTACTCTTCTATCCTTCTCTTTATCAGGTGCCTATTGTAGGTCAAGAACAAATATGAGGTACTGAAGCAAATAAAGTTTGACTAACTTGAAGATTGTTAGGAAGAAATAAGGAAATATCATTAAGACATAAACATAATGGAATGACGATTAGGTTGATACGCTAGATAAAAGACAATGACTTTCCCTTAGAATAATTTTTAAAGAGTCAATTAAGAAGACAATCCACTTCAAAAAATTAAAATTTCAGATTTAAAACCAAGGAAATTACGATTTCCATGCTTCAAATTGAGAGAAATCGTTGTGTTTATTCACAAATACAAGCTACTAAATAGCTTCACTCAATTAGATTTTTAGTCACGGATAAAAAGTGCCTGGATCGGCCCCCATCAATTATCTCGTTGTCACACTTAAAACTGCGTGAAAAACAAATACATCGCTAAAAAAGATTAGGCCAAACAGATTGTTTATCTCCCTCTCACACGGACTTTCACCACAATCTAATTTGAATACAGTCTTCAATCGTTATAGAATTTATTACAGAATAAGATAAAGAAGTGCAGTGCGATCATTCAACATTTGAGTCGAAGTTTATTGGAATTTCAATAGTTTAGGATGTATTGATTGACCCATCACTCTTGTCTATAGAGGAGAATTTTAACTTTTATGAAACTTAGGAGAACTTTTGTCTTTTTATAGGAGAATTCATAACGTTATTCAAGTTTTCCGAATGCTAACCCTCGTGTTGGAGCTTGTTCATTGTCTCGACTAGTGATATGAAAAAAGAACATTTTTATTAGGTTACATAACTAGTAGTTCTGTGAACAGTAGACCTCGCGCTCAGTAACTTACATTGACCTGTTGTTATGTTTTCTCAAAAATTAATAAATAATTTATCAATTTAAAATATCTAGAAAAAATCCTAAATAAACATAGAGCTTTCTGTCCTATCGTACCGTGACGTGTCGTCCCGGAATGTGAGTGTGAGTGCTGTTATCAGGTCTGGCTACAACTGTTTACAACGTTGATGGAAAGATACATTTTCAAGATGTTCTATGTTTTTGAACGGGTAGTATTATAGTCAACTGTCTACTAACGTTGATGGAAAGATACATTTTCAAGATGTTCGATGTTTTCGAACGGGTAGTATTATAGTCCACTAGACAGCTGATTTATGATGAATAATTCTAAAGTGATTTTTACGGTAATATTGGCGTTCAAAGGTGACTCCTTTTCCTTTTGTATTTGTATTATTCTTAAAATGCAAAATTTCAAAAAACCGTATTTATAAGTCGACGCGAAATTCAAAAAGGAACATACCTGTCAAATTTCATGAAAATCTATTGCTGCGTTTCGCTGTAAATGCGTAACATATAAACATAAAGATAAATGCAAAACAGTCGACTTGAATCTTAGACCTCACTTCGCTCGGTCGGTCAATTATAATTAATCGATGACAATATGAATCTCATTATCAATGGAATGATCCGAATGATGTCATAATAATTATTTTTTGTGACTCCACAGAAAAAAATGTTTTCAACGAAATTAAAATGTTCTCAAATAAAACAACACGCATCCTGAAATCACGGGCTATAATTGAGTATAAGATAAGCTGTAAACCACAATATTCATAATCAACATTGAGACGTCATGACAATGCAGCTTTTCTTAAATTCTGAATACGCGCAATTAACATTTTCGCATGACACTTGATCATTATTTATCTGCATACAAAATTGTATGAAAATTATTACAGGAAAATTTATCACGTACTTAAAATGATCTAGTCATCAATTTTCACGATGATATGAATATTTACAAAAGCTAATTTTTGGTTTGTCATAATGATTTTATCCCGAAACATCAATAATATTATTTATGATTGAAGTTTGTTTGAAAATATAGGGTTTTATAGCAATTCATGAATCATTATTAAATCAACATCTATTTTTTTCTGTAATTTATTCAATCATTTCTATCTTGTCCGCCAATGAAACCTCTAACGAAAGTTTAAATTTCTGTTTATTTCAAAAACTTGACTTCTGTTTGGTATAGTTAGGTACTATGTGTTGGATTTAGCTAAGGAAAATTTAGCAAGAGTGCCATAAAAGTCAAGACTATCATCATTCTTTCTTTTGAATAGGTTCAAAAATTAATAAAAAATGGAAACTTAGGGATCAGAATTAATCAAAAGGTAACTGTCAAGGGTGAGGGTGTATGTGAATGTGGTACATAGCCTACTACAGTAGTGGAAAGGTTTGCGTATTCAATATCAACCCAACGCCGTTACATATTGAAGAATAAAGACTAGATTAAGGGCCGGGTACCGAGCTCGGGATTTAGCTAAGTCCTAGACTTTAAACAGCTGGACTCAGAAAATTGGTTTTCCAAAACGGGGCGTAGTCGAAGTCATTGTCATAGTCACGTTTGAATTGAATTTCGAAAAACTAGAAAATTGAACACAAAATAAAATAAAGAGAAAATAGTGTAAAGTTTCAGCTATTTTGAATTATTTAGGAATGTCTAATTTCGTCAAGGAAAACCGTTACCAATTATAGAAATGAGAAAATAAATCTTTATTTTGCTGCAACTATTTACTGCGACTACTGTTATAAAAACTGCGACTACCCCCCGTTTTGGAAAGCCAATTTTCTGACTCCAGCTGTTTCAAGTCTAGGACTTAGCTAAATCCCGAGCTCGGAAACCGGCCCTAAGTTTGATCGAATATGCCTGAATAGGTAATAACGTATGATGAATGTCTAGATTTGGCAAGAAAACTTGCAACTTTCAACAATCAAATGGACTGGATCATAGACAAGATTTAGCGCAGTTCAGAAAGTTGAGAACATTTTTGTTTCTACTGATTTGAAAATCATTCAGTTGGTGAAATACAATTTGAGGCAAATATCAGTCAGGAAATAAAAAAGTTCAATAACCTACCTAATTTGCGTTGGGCGGATGAGGATTATTTCATCGTTTCCATTTATTCAAGCTTTATCATGAGATAATGAAAAGCCTTTACGCGAACCTTTTCTCAATGATACACCAGTTAGCATTATTCCAACTTCTTCTTTATTCGGCTTTGAACGTATTCAATCTAGTGGATAATTAAGATGCATCTTTGAACGTCAATCTAGTAAATGATTAAGATGCATCTCATATCAAATTTTGATGTAGATCACAAAAATAGGTACAATCAAGTTACTTATCAACCGTGACAGGTTCTGATCTAATTTATTTGAAAAATGTATCCTACACGAATAAACGTGGTTGGTTTTTGCCCACTAGAATCAATATTGGATAAAGGGTTCCAGGAGTAGTACAGTCATACCTTAAAACGAATTCCGTTGGTCCAATGTTATTGCGATTGAAAGGTTAATAATTTATCTTTGTGAATTCATAATCTGCGTCTCAACCGTAGTTTTATTGATATAGCATGCCAGCTCATAGATTGATATAAATACAAAAAAAATAACAAAAATAGAGAACAAATAAGAGTCAACATAATGACGCCTTTGTTGGAATTATATAATGATGATAAAAACACACACTGTAATGATTTTATAGTCGAATATAAATGGAAAATGACTCAATACCCTGAATGACGTCAGATAATTTAATCGCAAAACTAGACGTCTTTGTCTCTTCAGACTACTAGGATTATGTTGTTTCAACATATAGAAAAATTTATGAAAATTTGAAAATTATTGTTATTTATTGGATCTATTGTTTTAGTTTTCTTAAATTTCTTACACGTGTAATATTTAATGTACGCACCAGGGATCACATAACAAAACTTGTCTTGCATCATTTGAATTTTATTTTTTGCTCGTATTATTCTCAAAACTGTCAAATGACTACAGTGATGGATGAGATTGAGATAAAAACACATCAACAGAAATCTATAAGATGTCATAATTGAGAGAAAATAATCGGGCAAGGCTTCATTCCTTTTGCTGGTGATGCCGGATTACCATTGAGAATCTAATTATGATTTTGGTATTATTTATGCTTAATTTTTATTTTTATTATTTTATACTTTTGATTATAAAATTATGTATTTTCTTTTATTATGTTTTGAATATGTATTTATTGTATGGCAAATAAATAAATAAATTATGGCATCATTCTAGAGAAAGTATGGGAGGAGGTACATCCAGAATTTGTTAGACCAATTAGAGGTGCAGCTATTATCGGTTCCTGATCAAAAACTCCATAGCCTCTAAGTCTTCTCTAAGTCATAGGCTCTAAAGTCTTGAATCTCAATTTATTCACTATTCTATTCCAATCTATGTAAACTGAGAACACACTGTGTTCAAATATATATATATATTATATATATATATATATATATATATATATATATATATATATATATTATATATATATATATATATTATATATATATATATATATATATATATATATTGTGATGAATTTTCAAATAGACCTCATGAGAAGAGAGAAAAATTGTGATTAACCTTCTTAAAAGGAAAGAATTTGCTAAAGGAATAGTTAGCGACCGAGCGATAAAACTTACTTATCAGTAACTGTATATTAGATAAGAGTACCGTTCTGTACTGAATATTTTCTAGAAAATTATTCAATAAAATTATAATTATTCTGCAAATAAAGCACGAATCATTTATGAATTGCTCATTGAATTTTGAGGTTACACTTTGTTTACTGCCGATCAGATGTTTAAAGCGGCTCGAACGCAGCTGACTGATTCAAAGTATTGTCAAATGTCATGCCGGTTTCATGCAAGGTATAATATCATTTCTAAAAATTATAAAACTATCAATAAAGGACCAAGAATTTCGAATAAAAAAAATAAAAATGTTATATTATTGTTGAAATTATTTATTATTCAAGAAATTATATTATAATGTCAAGTCTTATTGTAACTAACTAGGTCATAGCATGAACAGTATATTATGATACTATTCTGAGAGCACAAAAGATCTTAGTCTCAGCATTTGACACATGAAACTAAAGACGTCGTTAATTTCCGGACCATCACTTATATTTAAAATGTCGTTTAGGCAATTCAGAGAGTATTTCCTCAGATATTTTTGTCTGAAACCGCTATATAAATCACAATGTAGAAAAATGTGCTCCAGCGTTTCGTCTGCTTCAAAGTCCCCACACAATAGACAAGGCACCTGAGGGTTGATTGTATACTTGACACCTTTCAAGTGGAGAACGATGGCTTCAGTATGCATGGAAATCCTTATCTGGCTAAACAGTCTAACTTTATAATGTGGTAAGTTGGATTCAAGATATGGAGCGATGTCGTAGGTTGTGAACTGACGGTAGGCCACACGAAGAGGTGAATTGATTGCCGCAGCCGCATCCAAATTATACAATTTTTGACGAAAAGACTTTAATATTTCTGTTCTATGAACCTTTGCCACTTGCCCGTCTTGTTGTGCCCATATGTGACCGTAGCCTATGTCCTCGAAGAATTCCTTCATCTGTGAAGCCCAATTGTACTTTTTATTCTCATTTGCATCAGTTGCAAGTAGTCTTCTGAAGCACATCTTTGGTGCTCTGTTGTCGCACATATTCAGGATTCTAAGCCACCAGTTGAATGCTGATTTGAAAATATTGTAGACAAGATGATGACGTCCTGTTTCCAGTCTTACAACATAGCCTGGTGTTCTGATTGGCCAATAGAAAGATGACTTGATGAACTTTGTCTGAATGACCTCCAGCTGTTGCCAGTATCTAAGCGCCCATAATTCACTGCTGTATAATAGTACAGATCTTACCATAGCATCAAACAATTTTGCTCTCGAACTCCATGAGGCCGAACAACGGGAATCCACTACTATTCTCTGGACACATCCAGATGCTGATGCTGCTTTACGTTTCATGTCTTTGGCAGCCTGGTGGAAAAGACCAGAGTTTGAGAATACTACACCCAGGTATCTGATTGTGCTGACAGTTTCCAAAGGATTATTTTCGTAGTAAAGTGTTTCTCTCCTTGCTCTACCATGACTTTTCTTGAATATCAATACCTTCGTCTTTGATACGTTAACAACAAGTTTGTTTAGATGACAGTACTCCTGCAGAACGTTCAATTTCTTTTGTGCATCTACTCGGGTGTTGGATAACAGAACAGAGTCATCAGCATATGACAGGAGATTCAAGCCCGCCCTCTCATTGATGCTGACATAATTACACTCTTTCTTCACAAAATAGTCTTCCATATCATTGATAAAAATTGCAAACAGGATCGGTGAGATAGTGTCACCCTGCATCACTCCTTGTGTTATTGGAACCTCCTCTGTATAGCCATTGGCAGCACTTATTCTCACAGTAGCCTTGCGATAGAAGTCCTGAAGAACTGCAATCCACTTCCTGCTTATACCATATCTGTATAGTTTTTCCCACATCAATGCATGGTCTATGGAGTCAAAAGCTCGCTGGAAGTCCACAAACGTTGCATACACTTTCCTCCCCTGTTTCACAATCTGCAAACTAACCAAAGCATTTAAAGTAAATATACTATCCATACAGCCTCTAGACATGCGAAAACCATTCTGTTCTTCGCTCAATGGATTTCCATACTCTATCCAGTTGGAAAGCCTATTGCTCATCATTTGAGTGAAAAGCTTGCAGATACAATTGACCAAAGAAATTCCTCTAAAGTTTTCAGGTCGGCTGCTATCTCCTTTTTTAAAAATCATGAACATATTGACTTTACTCCATCCTTCGGGGACTGATTCATTGTTTAAAATTTTGTTGAACATGTTCAAAATCAGTAATTCTCCGTTGAAGGGGAGATTTATAAGGAACTCATTTGTTATCATATCAGGCCCAGCAGCTTTTCCCGTTTTGCATTTACTGATTGCATAGTGCAGCTCACCTAGAGAAAAAGGGGCATCAAAGAATGGATGCAATACGTCGAGAACATCCCACGTTGTGCAGTCAATTCTCGGCGGGTAGCATTTCTGCAAGTAATCCTGCCAACATTTCAGGTCGATGCTGTTATTTTTGGGCTTCAGACCATTTATCCTGCGAATCATTCCCCAAAACTCTTTGGAATTCTTTACACTGCTCAGTTTAATTTCCTGTTCCTTGTGGAAATTCCGTTTTGACTCTCTCACAATTCTCTTGTACTCTCTTTTTAATCCTAAATATCCCTGATAGCATTCAATTTCCAAGTTACTGTTTTTATAAATTCTAAATGATTCATACATAGCTTTTTTTGCTTGTCGACATGCTTGATTATAGAATGGTTTATCCACACATCGTCCAGTCTGAACTCCGCCGTGATTACTACAGAGCATTCCATGAGCCTGCCCAAATAGTTTTATCTCTTGTATCAAGTTATTATACATCGATTCAGCACCTAGATGTAAATCCTGGGTTGTACTCTGCTCGAAATATTCCTTGTACGGTATTTCAAGATTTGGATTCCATATGAGTTTCTGTTTTCGACTGACGGCCGGTGTGTCTCTCCTCTCCTCTTCTTGATCATATGAATTGCTAATTCTCAACAAGCATGGCAGATGATCTGAGGTTAGATAATCATCACTTATCTCAAGATCCACTGTAGAAGTTAAGCCGTGGAAGTTGGTCCAGACTAAGTCAATAACACTACGGCCACTATTACTCAAGTATGTAAAGTTACCCTCTCTATCACTATCAGTACGGCCGTTTAAAACATACATTCCATGACTCTCCATGAACTCCACCAAAAGTTTTCCTCTTGCTGTAATGGTGAAATCCTGTGTATTTCAGACCTCTCGGATGCGACTATCTTCGAAAACGTCAGGGTCGTCTATGTTATTCAAAATACCTATGCGACTATTCTGGTCCCCACCAACGAAAATTTCACAATCTCCGTAGAGCTCCAATATTTCATGCATCACGGAATTGAAGAGATCAAGCAGAACCTGCATTGAATCGGACGGTCTAAAATACACGCAACAAGCCACAAATCTTCTATTTTTAGTAGTCTCAATGAGGAGTACAAGCCAGAACGGCGATTGATCTATTATTTTGTAACTATGTAGCTTGTTCACCAATGCGATCAAACCTGAACTTGGTCTGCCAATGTCCTTATTTTTTATAGCATTCACGAAGATGGAATTAAACTTATCATTGATCACCCGGGGAAGAGGCACACAATTCGACGTCAACCAGGTTTCACAAAGAAAAATGACATCCAAGCCTGAGAGAACAGTCAACTGTTCAAGATCTAATAAATGAAAATTGTTCATGCCTCCTATATTCCAGAATAGTATCTTGTAATTGCTCGGTAATTCAATTGAACGATGGCAGGGTTGGTTTTGTGATATTTTGGGTTTTAATGCTCCGTCATATGCAGGTTCGCCTTCTCCTCTTATTATTTGCTATGATTGATTCGTAGAGACTCCTTGGCTTCCATAATTTTCCCCTTTTGAATTTTCAAAAACGCTTCCATCACCATTTATAACTACTTTCAGATCTTTTATCTGACTCATTTTTCCATTTGTACCACTGGCTTCAATAAGAAAATTTTTTATGCTTCCGCTATTCCCAACTTTCCTTCCTTTTTTGACAACCTGTTCGCCGTGAAAATTCTTATAATTTTCCTCCTGCTTCCTCGAATATGACTCCTCACTTCTTGCCCGCTTCGCTGACTTGGCCTCCCGTTCCTCCAGGTCCTTGAGTTTCCAGAGTTTTCCATCTACTTTCAGCTTATCCTTTATCATTACAACATGTTTTCCCTGACTCTTCAACTTCAATAGATGCGCAAACAAGTCTCTTCTGATCGCTCTAGTCTCTTGGGTCAAATCCTCCTTGATTTGGACATTTTTGAAGTGTTCTTCTTCTTGGAGTTTACCTTTCTTCCTCAATACCATATTTTTAGTAATAATGGAGTTGAATTTCACAAGTACTGGTGCTCTATCTTTTCTTCTATTTGTCCTCCATAAATCCTTGATGCTATTGCTATTTATATCGGGAAGCAGATACTTCAACATATTCATGATTTCTCTATTCATGTCAACAAAATTGCTACCTGAAACACCGTATACTAATAGATTGAATTTTCGCTCTTTCTCTTCGTTACTCTTTGCATTTTGTTTCATGAGGAGAACTTCAGATCTAATCTCTTTTATTTCTTTCTCAAAACGACAATTCAATGCGTCAACCTTTTTATCCAGAGAGTCTAGCTTTTCTAGCTTCTCAAGAATCTTATCCAGTTTCCCCTCTATTATCGACATAGTGTAGCATCTGTTTCGTGTATAAATGTGGTGAAGAAAGTATTCGATAAATTCTTATTGAGAAGAATCACACGATTTTAAAGCCTCTGATTATCTGATTACTCGGCGTCATTTTAAAATTTCGTAGAGATAAATGGATGAGCCTTTGTAGCCACAATAGATAACGGTATGTTGAAGATCCTCTGTTGATGATTCGGTTTGTCTCTAATTTTTCCCTCCTTGGAATGTCTGGTAGGTAATTTTTTATTTCAAGGGTTGATGCAGGGAGTTCAAAGTCCAAATACGAAGCCACCTGCACGTGGAAGTTTGGATTTCAGTTAATATTTTCTAACCTATAACTGTATTAGCAAACTATCAACGTTCAAAATTAGTCTCTGGTTGAAGATTAAATAAAACCTATTTGTTCACCTGACACAGAACGTTCTCAAACTTGAAACTTGTACACTAAATGCCTATATTGAGAATTAATTTCACTCAAAATTGGATTTCCACTCGGACGCGATCACTCAGCTTTGTTTTCACAGCAGTCAGAGCTGCCAACCGCCTATTATCGTAATTAAAGGAATTATATTCTCTTGCTTGCCACTGACGTCATGTCTACGTCACAATTGTTCTACCAATGGCAAATTTTTATGCAAATTTACTACACCGAGATTCTCAGAAGAAAGGTCTAGCCAAGAAGCTTAGAGGAAAAGACTTCACTTCCCTTTTGAAATCCTCACCGTTCAGATCTCTTTATAGTTACCAAGACCTATTCGTAAAAAATTCTTGTTCGATTTTATATGTTTTATTTGTGAGCCAATATTTTAGGCTATTCTATTTGTTATTCGTAAATCTATGTTCAGCAATCGATAAATTAAAAGTTTAAAGTTAAATCATCCCTTAATTAATTTGGTGAAGGAGATATTTAAATTAAAATTCCCCACGTGCCGAGACCGAAGCCTGGATTGCTGCCGACCAAACGATTTTGGTCTAAAGAAGAAAACCACGACCGCCAAGGAATTTCACGTGAGTTATAAGTTTAAAGGGGCCCCAATCTACGCTTCGAAAATATTTCAGTGCAGAAAGATATGAAATTTTCTTCGTTAAATTATTGGCCATGCCGACAAGCGCTTTAACATTTAAGAGCCTAGAATTTATTCATATAGAATTTCTAAGAATTTGTAGTTGATTAGCTATCCTCCGCTGCCAGAACCACGACCCCGAACAATTTTAAAAAACATTTTTTATTCATTCTTCACTATTTTTTCAAAACTGTTAAATTTTATCAATTGTAAAATTCTGTCGAATCACGCATGGTATCATGCAAGTACAAGAAAATTGCTAATCATTTTTGTTAATGTTAAACCACTTTCAATCTGTAAATTATATTCTGAATCTGCACTGTGAGATCATATATTTTATTATAATATATTTCAATTTTGTTAATTCGTTTTCTGAGTTCGATTATTTCTCAAGCCTGTCAATTATTGTGTCTGATATGTTCTATATCATCAAGAACCGATCGAATACGATCATTGGAATAATTGAATTAAGCTGGATATTGGAACAGGTCTAAGTGGATGTAGCGAGTGGGGTCAGATCGAGATATTTATTCTTTGTCCTTACCTGCTCATATATCAGCTTTTATCTGTTACCGACCTCGACTTAGGAGCAAATACATCAACAGTACTGCAGATGCAGCCAGAGATCATATAATTTCCTACAATAGAGCTTAAAACCCGACAAGACTCTGTTCTCGAAGTATATTCTGAACGATATTTGGTCCAAGTACCGTCTTTTAATCCTCAGAACTTATTAGAGACTCAGTCCCGTAAATTATCTACATCGGGATTTTTGCTCGACCTGTATGATTTTGTATGCTCATTCTTCACAGGTAATAATTTTAAGGTATCCGTATTCAGTGTTTAGCGTCCGCTACACTACTTATAAAAATTTCATCACCATACAACCTGTCATTAGAAGAATCAAGGGTGAGCGAGCGTTTAGGCCTCCCGCGATTCCGACAATTGTATTGAATCTTGTAGTGAATCAATCAGTCTGGTGTACACTTAGCGTCCACGCACGCAATTACAAAATTTATAACCTCAACACCGTTGAATTAGTACAAGATTCACTCTACATATGTGAAGCCGTTAAAAAACGCTTTACACGATTTGGCGCCCAACGTGGGGCATTGAAGAGGTGGATAATCGACTACGAGGATTATTTAGTTGCTCAGTATACTATAGCACTGACAACGGGAAAATTTTTTGAAAAAATTCATGGTTGTGAATTTCTTCGAATTTAATATTAACTGTTCACTGTTATACAAAACAGCAAGACGTGCCATACACAATTTCTGAACGGAAAAGAAATTTATCGATTGATGAATTTTTTAGAGAAAAAATCGAACTCAGAGTTTCATTATTGTGTTATTCGAAAATTGGTCATATCATAAGTCATAGGTATAAGAAATACCATAAGAAAGGTCATATTATTTTAAGAACATTAGGTCTATATCAAAACAATTTATAAGAAATTTATGGAAAAGAGGATTGAAGTTATCTACATTTTTAAAAATTTTTTAAAGCATAAAGAGGGAAGTAAAATTAAATCACGGTTATATTGCGGAATAATTCTTGCAGAACACTGCTGCTTTTGTATAAAATTTTGCGAAGAATACTAGCCCTATATATAATTGCGGCAAGAAATTATAAGAGTAAAATATTTATAATAATAATAATAATAAATTATAAGAGGCGTACCTTCATTATCGCATAATTATCCATTGTGTATCCTGTATGTTATTACCATTTTATGTTAACGATATTGCTGATTTGATTCACTTCATCACTGAACACATTGTTGAATCACACTTTTGTATTTCTTCATTGAACGAATTTTTCACACTATTTCAATTTTGATCATTCACTTATAATCGTTTCACATAACCTCACTTGTTTGCGGTCGTTTCAACACATTTGCATCGTTATAACATTAAATAAATCATGGAAGATCCACACCGCATCCTGGAGCCCACATCAGCGACTTCAAGGACGGAAGATGTCGCGCGGGAGAAACGCCCATGCACCGCCGTTCCAGAGGTCCAGACGTCTGTACCTCACACTACAGAATCCCCACCGCTGACCGAAGACTACACACCCATCTCGCTATGTTGGACAGACATCATCCTGGAAGCATTAAACGATGCACGTGAAGAAATCAAACGATCAAATGAAGAACTAAGGAAAGAAATCCGACAGGCAAGGGAAGCAGCCAAACAAGCAAGAGAAGAACTAAAGGAAGACAATAAACAAAAAAATGAAGAATTAAGGAAAGCAAGTAAAGAACTACTCAAAGGACACAAACAAGCAAGGGAAGAATTAAAGAAGGAAATCCAACAGTGGAGGAAAGCAAGTGAACAAGGTTTTGAGAAACTGGATCAACAGTTGGAGGAAGCAGCGGAAAGAAGCAGGATGTTAGGACGGCAAATCAAGGAGAAAAGTCAGACAATTAGAATCAATATTGGACCAGTGATCGAGCCCATGCATGCGAAAGCAAACATACTTGAAGAGGAGGTCATAAAACAAGCAAGTGAACATGACAGATATAAGGAAGACCAACCTACCGAGAATGTCAAGACTGAAATCGTGCCGCATCCCGCAGAACGCCGAGAGGAGCCGGACGACATCACCAGCCAAGCCGAAGACGTCATCAGTGGCATGGAGGGACAGCCCGTACTACCGCCCGCAGAATGACAAGACGAGCCGGACGACATCACCCGCCAAGCTGAGGATGACACCCATCAGGTAGAGGGACAGCCTGTACCACCGCGCGCCGGACACCAGGAGTCCAAGGACGTTGCCCGCCGAGTAGAAGAGCAGCCCAGACCACCGACCGCCCGTATCTCCCATCCACCGAGGACAACACCTGCAACAGATAAACCCAGCACTCATGAAGATAGTTCACAAAACAATAGAAGTAAAACGAAAACCTACAACAAATCAAAATCACAACTGAAACTAAAAACCAATGAATCAAAACAACACACAAACACAATAGCAGTTCAGCGGAAAAGAAAAAGCATTGATAGAGTTTATCTACACCGCCGTCATATAAGGCTGAAATCCCACATCAAACATTGTACCAACATGCAAGAAAAAAGAAAAATAGTCTCAGGAAGAATCTATTCACACCGCAGTCATGTCAGGTTGAAATCAAACAGACTGTACACTAGCATGCAGAAAAGGAAAATATTATTTAGAAGAACCCACAGACACCACCGGCATGTAAGGTTTAAGAATAGCAAACTACATGTCACCGGCCGACCAAGAGGAAATGAATTTGTAGGAAATGATCTACACCACAGGCACATTCGTTTTAAACCAAGTTTGATAAAACAGATAGTCACAAATCGGAATTGGACCTGGAATGACACCAAATCAAATTTAGATGGGGGCTTGAGAAAGAAATAATTTTTGAATTAACTGGAAGCTATGTTGTGAATTACAACAAATCATTGAACCTTCATAATCACAGCCTACCCACCGAGTCATATCTTTGCAGACTAGCATCTTTCTACTGCAGCCTAATTAATCAACATAACCTAAACTTCGCCGCATCTCAGCTAATAAGGAAATATTATCAATCCACATCAAATGAAGAAATTATTATCAACCATAAGTCAAGAAATTAAAATTATGAAACAACTTTAAAAATTTACCAACCTAATCAAGCCATCCGCCTCATGTCATAGTCATCACAGGAAAAATTGCCTAGTACAATCCACACAACTGAAAAACAGAAACAAAAATTATATTATCAACAGAAAATAATTGTAAATTAGAAATCAGATGAAATTAGTAGTGAATAGGAGGAAAGAAAATAAACAAAGTTTATTTGAAAAAATGTGTAAATCTAACCTTGAAATACAGAATCGATAGAAAAATCTATTCAGAGCCAAAGCCTGTTCGATAATTTTCTTCATCACACCAACCAATGTGTGCGAGATCATAGAGTCAATTTTAATGGAATCAAAGCAATATCGTTATTAATTATTGTAACCTATTATTTAATGTGAAATTATAAGTAAAAAACGCAACCAAAAATATATATTTATGTTAAATTGCACGAAATGCGCATGTTCTATGTCATATAAATGTATCTCTAAAAAGCTCAAAAGAAAATGAAATTCTTACCTTCAAATGTGAAAATTTATTATTGTTGCATCGAAAGATCATGAATTGTAATTCAAATTGATAAATATAATCTTGAAAGCATAATATTTGTAACCAGCATTGATAAAAATCAAAAATCACTTCAAGTGTAACCCTGTTTGTACACAACGTACTAAGCGTAAAAAAGGAATTGCTCGAATCAAACGGTAGACAATTGTCAAGTCACCGAAGTTAAATCACACTCTCACCCAATTTATGTAAAAGCCAGAACAAAGAGTCGAAACTTGTAATAACCATGAAAAATGATGAAAATCTATATTGTTGCAAATACTGTTTGAATCCTAAGAGGATAATATGTGAATTTTGTATATTGTTATAGTTATGGGTCTGCTCCTAAGCCACCCGTGAATGGAAGTTGTGGAGTTGTTTTAATGAAGGATCCAAAGAGACCTCATTAATTATTGTATTTCGATTGTATCCAATGGAAGGAACAATCAATTATTTATTTTCTCGTAGCCAAAAGTGCACGATATATCATTTTTAGTGTTAAGTGTGGAGTTTTCGTAGAAGTAAGGAGATGAAATGGTGTATTCATCACAATATCAGATTTTTCAAATAGTCATTGTTTCGACTCGTCTCCCAATTACCTATTTAAAATATCCTGGGGGCTTTTGTGTGATGAATTTTTCAAATAGACCTCATGAGAAGAGAGAAAAATTGTGATTAACCTTCTTAAGAGGAAAGAATTTGCTAAAGGAATAGTTAGCGACCGAGCGATAAAACTTACTTATCAGTAACTGTATATTAGATAAGAGTACCGTTCTGTACTGAATATTTTCTAGAAAATTATTCAATAAAATTATAATTATTCTGCAAATAAAGCACGATTCATTTATGAATTGCTCATTGAATTTTGAGGTTACACTTTGTTTACTGCCGATCAGATGTTTAAAGCGGCTCGAATGCAGCTGACTGATTCAAAGTATTGTCAAATGTCATGCCGGTTTCATGCAAGGTATAATATCATTTCTAAAAATTATAAAACTATCAATAAAGGACCAAGAATTTCGAATAAAAAAAATAAAAATGTTATATTATTGTTGAAATTATTTATTATTCAAGAAATTATATTATGATGTCAAGTCTTATTGTAACTAACTAGGTCATAGCATGAACAGTATATTATTGATAAAGACAGCAGAAATTAATTATAACAATCTCAGACATAATAAAAATTGTATAAGAATATTAATTTATTAATTATTACTTCAACTGAACCACATGGTAATTAAATCTCTTTGGCAAGCCTAAGCCAATCATAGTGCATAGAAATAGCACCAAAAAGGTGACCGTTTGAAAGCAACACATGTTAATCTACTATCAGACAACAAACCTGCCTTATCATATATGCTAGCACATATACATTGTATAAGAGGAACTATGTCGAGGATCTTAAGTGGTTTTAAGAATTATATAAATTGAATTATTATCGTAATTAAAGGAATTATATTCTCTTGCTTGCCACTGACGTCATGTCTACATCACAATCGTTCTACCAATGGCAAATTTTTATGCAAATTTACTACACCGAGATTCTCAGAAGAAAGGTCTAGCCAAGAAGCTTAGAGGAAAAGACTTCACTTCCCTTTTGAAATCCTCACCGTTCAGATCTCTTTATAGTTACCAAGACCTATTCGTAAAAAATTCTTGTTCGATTTTATATGTTTTATTTGTGAGCCAATATTTTAGGCTATTCTATTTGTTATTCGTAAATCTATGTTCAGCAATCGATAAATTAAAAGTTTAAAGTTAAATCATCCCTTAATTAATTTGGTGAAGGAGATATTTAAATTAAAATTCCCCACGTGCCGAGACCGAAGCCTGGATTGCTGCCGACCAAACGATTTTGGTCTAAAGAAGAAAACCACGACCGCCAAGGAATTTCACGTGAGTTATAAGTTTAAAGGGGCCCCAATCTACGCTTCGAAAATATTTCAGTGCAGAAAGATATGAAATTTTCTTCGTTAAATTATTGGCCATGCCGACAAGCGCTTTAACATTTAAGAGCCTAGAATTTATTCATATAGAATTTCTAAGAATTTGTAGTTGATTAGCTATCCTCCGCTGCCAGAACCACGACCCCGAACAATTTTAAAAAACATTTTTTATTCATTCTTCACTATTTTTTCAAAACTGTTAAATTTTATCAATTGTAAAATTCTGTCGAATCACGCATGGTATCATGCAAGTACAAGAAAATTGCTAATCATTTTTGTTAATGAAAAAACCACTTTCAATCTGTAAATTATATTCTGAATCTGCACTGTGAGATCATATATTTTATTATAATATATTTCAATTTTGTTAATTCATTTTCTGAGTTCGATTATTTCTCAAGCCTGTCAATTATTGTGTCTGATACGTTCTATATCACCAAGAACCGATCGAATACGATCATTGGAATAATTGAATTAAGCTGGATATTGGAACAGGTCTAAGTGGATGTAGCGAGTGGGGTCAGATCGAGATATTTATTTATTCTTTGTCCTTACCTGCCCATATATCAGCTTTTATCTGTTACCGACCTCGACTTAGGAGCGAATACATCAACAGTACCGCAGATGCAGCCAGAGATCATATAATTTCCTACAATAGAGCTTAAAACCCGACAAGACTCTGTTCTCGAAGTATATTCTGAACGATATTTGGTCCAAGTACCATCTTTTAATCCTCAGAACTTATTAGAGACTCAGTCCCGTAAATTATCTACATCGGGATTTTTGCTCGACCTGTATGATTTTGTATGCTCATTCTTCACAGGTAATAATTTTAAGGTATCCATATTCAGTGTTTAGCGTCCGCTACACTACTTATAAAAATTTCATCACCATACAACCTGTCATTAGAAGAATCAAGGGTGAGCGAGCGTTTAGGCCTCCCGCGATTCCGACAATTGTATTGAATCTTGTAGTGAATCAATCAGTCTGGTGTACACTTAGCGTCCACGCACGCAATTACAAAATTTATAACCTCAACACCGTTGAATTTGTACAAGATTCACTCTACATATGTGAAGCCGTTAAAAAACGCTTTACAATATATGTATATATATATATATATATATAATATATATATATATATATATAATATATATATATATATTAATCATAGTGGGTAAATAATAGTTTTTGAAACATTGTCTTTCAAATTCTACAGACACAGAATCAAAAGTGAATAAACTCTTAGGGGAAAAATTGAGAATATTTGGAAAAAATAAGACTGCTTCTACTGAAAACGAGTTGCTTCATGATGAAATGTTCGTAATCTATAAATAAAGATGGGCCTACAATCCTAAATATCTATATTTAGAACGTTCTTACAAGAGTTTGTTTTCCACAGTATCCTAGGAGAATCAACTGGAAATCTCCACTGCGAAGTTTGTAGTTGATTTTGATTTACATAGTGTTTTCAACTGATGATCGTAAACCTTGATCACTCATCAAGGTTATATGTATCCTACGTCACTCAACAACTGTATCCTATAATACAATGAATACAAACTGGTAGTCTATTTTCTAAAATAGTCTAAAATCAGTCTAGCCAGTATGTCAGTATTTCAAGTGAAAATCGTTGTTTGTGATAGAGCAATGTAGGCCTACCTAGAATACAGTATTCTAGGTACATTGTGATAGAGTACACAAATCTACAATCATTCAACTGTACCAAATTAACAAACTTCGCCTACGCTACATTTCACGATACAGAATAAGCACATATGGCTAACTTAAACCCTATATCTATGAATGTTTGATAGAGGAAGTATAATAGATTGTCCACAGAGTTTAATTGGGTGCTGAGGCTGCCTCACTTCCGTCTCAAATCATCTCTTATCATGATGACCTCAAAACTCAAAACATATGCATCACATAGGAAATATTACGCTGGTAAATTTTTACTGGAATAATATTTATTCATATAAGCTTTTCATAATTTCTCTTAAAATCATAATCTCACTCGTAATGAATACTTATTTTATTATTGAGTCATAAACTGTTTCTTCTCCATAAAGGACTCATGATAGATGCCTCTTAATACGTTACACTCGATCAATTATAGACAAGATTTAGTAAGAGAAAGATACAAGATAAGAGAACAGAAAGATGAAGAGTTGTGGAACCTTTTTGAGAATACAACCACACACGATACAGTCATAGTATATGGTTGTCCCAATAAATCAAGAGAAAAAGTAAGGATCATATTCAATTTATGTTATGATAACTACATTATTTCTCCGATAACAATCTTGAACACGAACACATGCAACCTTGTATTGATGTCACAGTGTGTAAAAAATAAAAAAATTGTTACCTTGAATTTTTTTGTTCGTTTTTCCGTTCACGGTTCAAGATGCAAGACCTTACTGCTATGGTGTTCAAATTTCATTCTCACTTACAATATAAATCAACGAGTTTGTTCGTACCGGTTGCAATTTATCATGAACTTGTGTACTAACTCAATATATAAGATTCAAGATAAATGTAGTTTCGTAGCGTAATTTTAGTACATGAATAAAATATCAGGCAGAGCGACTGATTTAAAAACAGCCATTCACATTCTTGATTGATAAACTGTGTTTTAAAAGTAATTGGTATGAAAATGATGAATACTTCTAATTACATAACAATGATTAATATCCCAATACAGTAGAAACTTCTAGCTTTAATAGCTACAGTACCGTATTTCTTTAAAATAAACCTTCAAGTTCCAACTAACAATAACACAACCAACATCTCGATGGATTCAGACTTCTCGTACTTTATCATGTTTTGAAAAAAATTCTCAAGGTTTACAAGGGTTTTCATAGATTTGGTAGAAAAATTTCCAACTCTCTATGACTGAGTCATTTCCATGACTGAGACTTTCACCCACATCAATTTTCCATGTATTATGCTAATTAGCATCAAGTAGTATTAGTTCATCTTTGAACAGTTGTTCAGATCTCTTTATATCATACTATAGAATAACCAATAATAAATTAATCGGGCAATATATTTTTCTCGGGCCACTAGTGTGTTTCGGATGGACACGTTAATTCGTCAGTCCCGGCTGCCAAAACAGCAGTCGTTAGGCCCTGAAATTGATCAGTTGCGACCTGAAAAATCTGACACCAGACCTGAGCCAGCCAGGTCACCGATATTATTATTTTTACCAAAAATTGAAATTTACTCTTAATTACAGAGACGAAAGAAAAATTCCTTCTACTTTGTGACTCAATTACATCGCTAACAAACAGGAAAACTACAGCTTTTTATTGTGTAGGTACTCTATCAACAGAGTGATAATGTAAAAGGTAATAACTTTCACCTTCATCTTACTGATCAATGTACAGTACTTGATTCTACATAATTTTGTGAACAGCAATCAATCTATTATCCCAATCTGTTTTACAGGAAACAGGACAACAGATGTTGAATGGATGAATCTTGACAATTTGAAGAACACTCAACTAGAATTACGGACATCTAACAAGCTCTGATAAGCCTATCTCTGACGACCTAAAGCATGGTTTGGTTCATTGAATCCAATCTAGAAGCATTAGAACTTAGAACAGATATCAGATGAAATCTTAAGTACGGTAGTGATAACACCCTCATCAAAATGAACGAGAAAGGTTCAACTGTGCCAGAGAAATTTTAGTTCTAAAGAAACTTGCTTCCTCATCGAATAATAGAGTGATCGATATTGGAAAATGAAAGGCTATCGAAACTTTCTATAAATCTTACCGTGTTATTATAGGGTTTCACAAACATCATCCATACGGGGAATATGATTGTAACATTTTTCTTGAATAGTTCTGGAGAAAACTTCATAAACATAGACTGACGAGCGAAAAATTGGTAGGTGCCTGGATTTCAATTGAATACATGAGAATTGAGAAATGAATATTCTAATACCACTCTATGTACTAAACAATGTACATAGTAAATTTACTAATGTACATGAGTCATAGAAAAAATCGAGTACATGTGTCGAAGAAATATAGATGACTCATTATTGATTATCATAGTTCAGGAAAGAAGATCAGATGCTGAATTTTTTCGTTTGTTGATTGTCTAATACGAATGAGAATAAGTACTTATCTGACAGACTTTGCCATTTTGATCATCAATATTTTAATTCATGAAGAGGTCGAATATAAGGAAATTGAAGCGATAAGCAATAGGGTGCTGATATGAAAGTGGGTGCTGTGAAGAAACCCGCAACAATATCAAGTACAATAATTTTATTCCGATAATGACAAACGACTACTGTAGCCTACTTTATCTTCAAATGAATAATCAAGCATTGCCTTGCTTCAGTGAAGTCTCAAAACTGACCTCTGATCTAATAATGGAAAAATAGTTTAATAAGTTTGTTGTGGTCTTATGAATGTTATGGTACATAGAAAGCACTCTAGAGTAAATTTCATTAATTTTTAATTGAAATTTATTAATTTTCAATAAAGGTCTTCAATAGAAGACTAAGTTATGAAATACTTATTCTATTTGCATTCATATCAGCAGTCATTTCTAAAAGGTTCCAAGTTTAATACGATAGTCATTTACCCTCTTCTTAAAAATCAAATTCATTGTTAATGACGAAGCTAATATTCTAATATATAATTTATCATAATGAGCATAGTCATAAAAACATATTTATTATGAATAATAATGAGATAACAGTAAAACACTCGAATTGGAAAAAAACACTTCTTCAAGAGAGTTCCAATTTATAATACGAAAGAGTAGAGTAAAGTTGCTACACCATAATATGTACATACTAATCTATTCGAAACTGAATTTTGTGAAGGAAGGCAATGTTCAAGATAAGGGGGGCAACCTAATTGAAGGACCACTAACTCTCATTATGTTGAATAACACGCTGGTGAGGTCTTATTTCTGATATAGTAGTGACTAGCTCTTAAAAGCTTAATTGTTTTATATTTATTATTTTGACATGTCTTAGTGCTTCTGTAGTCACATTATGTACTAAATACTAAAATACTTAACATCACCTTTTCAAATGCCAACTTCTCAGTTTAATTCGAAATCACTATCTATTGTGCAGAAGGATGATTTTATAATATCAATTATGGATTTTATTCCATTTTATTGTTTTAAATGTGTCTTATTTTTTAAATTTTATAGACATAAACTCACAAATTTAAAGTTTTCTCCAGCACAAAGAGAATTTACTCCACTAATTTCCTAATAACGGAAGAATATTCTTCTGCTCCACCTGAGCTCTATATTTACAGAGAATCAATTTCAGTAGCAAATATTGCGTGGAATTGAAGAACGAGAGTGTATCCAAATATAGAAAAGATAAACCGCAGCCAAGATTTGAAGGGGCAATGACCAGATTTGAAGCTGGAACTCGACAGAGGTCACTCTCACTCTACCGTTTCTGTTCATCCTATTGGCTCAATGCGTTCCTTATCATTCCATCTCACAAGCAAGGTCGTGATAGCCGTTGACTTTCATGCTTCTACCTGTACTAATATCACGACTTCCTTCCAATTTTCTCAATCATAATTAATTTATTCATTGTTTGTTAACCAGCAATAGGGTACCGTGTCATGTTGTAATCATACTAAATGTTGTTAATGATGATGAGTCACATCTACTACCTCAAATCGATTGTGTTTGTTTTCAATTAAGAGGCAGAACAAGATCACAAGATTAAAAATTGAAATATCAAGATGGAATAGGAAACTAACTACACTTATTAAATGTTTCAAAAACCTTGTTATTAAACATAAATGTAATCTAGCAAGATGGCACTTGAGACAAGTCATTCTTCAGAAAATCCTGAACATGGGGAGCATCATAGTTGTGTTTGAGACCAATTAAGAGACATGACAAGATCAAAAGATTTTAAATTGAAATATCAAGATGGAATAGGAGACTAACTACACTCATTAATGTTTTAAAAACTTTGCTATTAAATATAAATGCAATCTAGCAAGATGGCATTTGAGACAAGTCATTCTTCAAAAAATCCTGAACATGGGGAGCATAATAGTTGTGTTTGATTGCAATTAAGAAGCAGGAAAAGTTAAAAGTAGAATGAAAAAATTTGTAAGTAGAGCCTAGAGGTAACTATTATTTCCATCCATTTTATAAGTTATCCTTTCTGATAAAAATGATACAATCAATATGGTTCATTGGAATTCGAGAATATATATCCACTAATTAGATAAGGATGTAGCCTATCAATTTACTGCCTTTCCCAAAACCAAACTGCCAAGCAACTAAATCTACAAAATCGATTGCAAAAACAAGATTAGAAGAGTTGGATAAAGTTTAGATAAGGATGAAGCCTATCCACTAACAGCCTTTCCTAAAACCAAACTGCCAAGCAACTAAACCTACAAAATAGTACGGAGAACAGAATATTAGAAGATTTGGATAAAATCAAAGTATTTTACTATTGCCAGCAGTGAGCAGTCGACCCCTGATAGGCATAGGCTACAGAATGCAGGCCATGTTTCAGGCTTGAGTTGAATGGGAATAATCTAATTGGTTGAATGAGCTCATGCTGCAGTGCAGTGATGGGCGATTGTTGCTCTCATTCAGGAAGTGGAACGTCTCCTATCACTCCCAGACACAGTCCGTTAGATTGTTTGAACTCTCCTTGCAATGAACATCAAACTGCCATAATATTCACATTAACTAGCCTACTTACTACACTATTAACTTATGATACTCGTCTATAGTGAAAATCACTACTATAGGACTATCACCGTACCGTATTCCCTATATAATAAGGAAATATTTTTTGAAATGACAACAGAATATTGTAGATGAAAACTTAGTTTCTATTTGTTGAGCTTTATGTTACGTAGATATTGAATTTCGAATGACTTTTTATTGGTTGAGTGGTCACCCCTCATATCACCAATTTCATACCATTAAGAACAATGATTTTCAATTTTCCTCAAGATATCGTCACTTCAATATTCTTTGAAATGACAATAGAATATTGTAGATGAAAACTTAGTTTCTATTTGTTGAGCTTTATGTTACGTAGATATTGAATTTCGAATGACTTTTTATTGGTGGAGTGGTCACCCCACATATCACTAATTTCATACTATTAAGAACAATAATTTTAAATTTTCCTCAAGATATCGTCACTTCGATATTCTTTGAAATGACAATAGAATATTGTAGAAAACTTAGTTTCTATTTGGTGAGCTTTATGTAACATAAATATAAATTGAATGCTATATATAGAAGATATTCGAATGACTTTTTATTGGTGGAGGGGCCCCCCTCATATCACCTATATCATACTATAGGAACAATCATTTTCAACTTTTCTCAAGTAATTGATATACTCATGATCGTCAACAAACTATTCATTACTCTGCAGTACGGTACCTAAACTTCAATTTCTTGGTAAACCTGATATTTCCAGC
The DNA here is from genome assembly GCF_014356525.2 of Nilaparvata lugens. NCBI lineage: Eukaryota > Metazoa > Arthropoda > Insecta > Hemiptera > Delphacidae > Nilaparvata > Nilaparvata lugens. The sequence goes on from NC_052508.1 coordinate 17,193,520, forward strand.
CTTTAATGGGTCTCACGACTTTTTATCTTCACCTTTTATCCTCTCTATTTTATCCGGGACCGACAATTTACTGTGCCTATCCTAATAATACTGTAATAATGATGATACTTAATACAAAAATATTATAAATATACACAAAAATTCAAATTTAAATGAATTGTTAGTAAAACATTTTGAATATCTACTCAGTGAACTTCCATTTTGTGAAATTTATAATATCAAAATAGATGTACCTACCAATAACGAAGTAATTACACATGTTGAATTACCAGTAAATTTCAAACTTGTAGTGATAATATTACAATATAATGGTTTTTAGCCCTTTAACAATAGCATAGTTTATGAATTATCCATTTAAAAATAAGAAACTTCCAGTATCAATAACTGTACTTAAATGTGTCTAATGTCTGAAGTTTGTTTACTTGAATCTTGATTGTGTCTGTCATTATAATCAGGTTAACAAGATTTCTATATCAAACTACACAGGACATGATATCGCTATAGCTTTGTCTTGAGCCTATTTATAGCTGCCATTTAATCAATCTCTGGAAGTCTTTCAAGTTGACTTTCCAATGTCCAATGGTTGAAGTTTGGCCTAAACCTAGCACAAAACCTTCTAAAGAGCCAGTGAAGAGAAGCCTATGAAATGTGCATTGTAATAATAAAGGGACCTCCTGACAAAGCCGATTAAAATATAGCAAAAAGAGGTCAACGAACCACAATGTCTGCTTTACAATGTGAAAAATACCGTTAAAAACTTCAATAAGAAATTCTGAAGTGAATTTCTTTCACATTGGTCAGGCAATCAAATCAGATCGACCTTTAACCCAGCGCACTTCCGTTATGGGCACGTAATTTCATCAACTTTTGAAAACCCGATTTCAGAAAGAACAATACTAAACAATTATTATTCAAATGAATCTTTAATCAGTAATCACACGTTACATGCTCTAAATAAACATTTATCTAGTCTAGTTGTGTGAAAACTACGTTTTGCTTGACTACTTCCATCAATTACAGAATAAATTATTGGACCACCATGCGAATATCTATCAATTCTAATTGGATGTATGAATTAATTGGATTATTAGATCATTGATCCTACTCTTCATGGTCTTTATTGAACTAAGTTATCTTGAAAGTAACTATTAAAAAAATACTTTTATCTCAAGTCTGAGAATAATAGTCTACATATTAATTTGCTCTACTTATGACTTGGGACAAATTATATGAAAGCTAATTAAGTTATTCACGAGCTAGATAAAAGATCTTTAAAAAAATATCTAGGCTATACACTAGTACCATATTCTCTAGAACCTAAATTTGGAAACTGAATTTGGATAACTGGAAACTGAAAATTTGGATAACTGAAAATGTGTGATTATTCATTGAATACAAAATAAAAATATAATTGATGGAAACTTAAAGCATTTTTTATAGTGATTTGTTTAAGAAAAATTCAACCTATCAGACCTACTCGTATACATTGATATAAGTTCTGTTAGTGGAGCTGACCTCATGCGGGCACCCTTCCACCGAGAGCACAATCACAGTTTACTTCCCTATCCTTAGGCCCTGTTGCACAAAAGCCGGTTAAATTTTAACCGTGATTAATTTCAAGAGAACCAATCAGAGATGGCATTTTAAAAATACGGCTTCTCTTTTTGTTTCTCGTGGAATTAATCACGGTTAAAATTTAACCGGCTTTTGTGCAGCCCGCACCTAGTGATCATCCGTAGAACTTGGATCTTTACGACATTGATGCTTTATTACGGTTGACTTTTCATCTTTATGTCTCACAAGGTCCTTGAAAATTGATACTAAAAGAAATTTCCTTGACAATTAATACCAAAAGCAATAAAAAATTAGAAAGAATATAAAATATATTGCAGATGTTGAATTTACGACTTATTATCCTTCAATTTTTCGGATCTGTAAAAAAATATTCAACTGCAATCAAAGAAGTTACCGTATTCCTATCAATTTGTATCGTAACTTCAGTGAAACTGTCACGATGCCTTCACCTTATCTAGGCTATTAAAATTCAATAAATAATTCAAAGTGGGCCACCATACAGTGTGACTTATTGATTCCAGATGAAAGGTATTCGTGCTTTATGTCATTAGGCTAATAGAACAAGGGAACACAACACAATGAACTGGAATCTGGATTGTAGAAGAAGAATGGATGATACCAGCTGTGTAACTAACGTACGTTTGCATTGTTCATTCAGGAAGAGCTCAATGAGCTCAAATGAATGAATCATGTCATGAATCATCAGAATTAAGATTTTAAAATTACAAAAAAGACATGGAAAATTATTGTAAAATGATACAGTAGCTTAGGCTATAATAGTTTCTCAGTTCAAGTTGTCTAATTAATTGAAGTAAACCTTCTAAATTTAGAAGCAATTAAAATTCCAGAACTACGATACCGTAAACCGTATGGTACGTACCGTAATGATTTATTGTGAAATTGATTTTTCAAATATTGTAATTTATCAACTTACAGCTAGAGAAGTCCATAAACTAACAGTAAATGAGTACGGTACTGTGTGATGGTGATAATCTATGAAATAGATAATCAATAATTATTAATTATGCTGTAAATCACCCCCGAAGACTTCTGCTACTGCAAATATTGACAACACGGTTAACAGCTAGATGAAAATTCGATGAGAGATACTATCCAAAAATTATTTGTCAGCCTGGTAATCGAACCCTGTATCTCCTAAATTGCCAGTCGGAAATGCTTATCCTTACACCAAACTGACAATCTCTGGAGCAGCGCTCATTTTATACGAAACCATAGTGGCCAGCCAGTCGATAATCTTTCAGAGGAAACTATATTGAACTCTCAAGATAATAAGGCTACATAATGCAGATTAGGATTCTTGATAAAATTTTGTGAAAAACACAGTAAACAAGTGGCAATCAAGCTTTTAAAATTACTTTCATTTTCTTGCGAGTATGTGTAAAATGAAAAAATATTAATACATTAGCTATACAGGACGCTGGACCAAGACTTCCAAGTTATCTTTACTGCAAATCTATAATTTATTCGTTATTCTTTCATAGATTCAATTTAATCGATAATATTCGATATGGACTATTATTCTTCTACTGTATATAAATTCTCAGACTATTATTCTCATAATATATAACATTATAGTGGAAGGAATTGACTTATTGTACGTGATAGAAAAAAACACGATTGACGCATTATCACTAAAATGAACTGATTAACTTGCAATTTTACACAAGATTTTGAATTTACCGAATATGGATATAGGCTTATTCTCATTGAAATTAATCAATTAATTCAAATTTAATAATTAAAACAAATTCTTTCTATTTATTATTCAATGTTTTCACAACAATAAAAGCCCAAACTACCAGAGAGCTTTCTCCATGTGAGACTCATGAATGAACACACGACTCATGAATGAACACACGACTCATGAATGAAAGGTTGCGGGTTAGAAACCAGTCAAACTCTTTTTGCTGGAAATTTTCAACTCTGGTAAAGATTAGCCCATCCACGTGATTTTGACAAAATATAAAATAATTATTTTTTTTTTGTTCCCTGGATCCTGGACATAAGAAGCATTTTACAATACAAAATTTTTCCAAGTGCAAAGCACGGGTTACCTGATAGTAGTAAATAATAATATGAACTTCGGTAGAATGGCCTTCTGGGAATTGTTGCTTATTGGATAATAAATTCAAGTTCGTAGTCATGAAATTTACGTTCCTCACACCAAACACAGCACACAGAAAAATATTATTGAAAAGTATAACATAAATTAACTTGACTCGCCGTTATCTATAAATTATTCAAAATTTATATCCACATCCAGTGTATTGGACTTATTTCCTCCCTTGGCTATAATAAAGAACTTCTAATATTTTTTGAACAAGTCCCTATCCAAATAATTATGAACAGAAACTGAAATAGAGCTAACCAATTGGATGGTAGCTTCTCAAGGTCATAGTCAAAAGTAAATTCAAGGGATGAAATTGTACTTTTACATCATTACAAATTTTGTAATAAATAAGTCACGTCCAATCTCCAATGATAGAAATAGAAGTATTTTTAGTAATTCAAGACAGTAGTAATCCTCCTGCAACTCAAAGATTCTCCATATTCTGGAGGAAAAGTTGTATGACGAGTTAAATCATGAAAAAGTTTGAAGATAAAATAAAATGGCTACGTAAAGTTGTAGCCCCAAACTTACTTGGCCACTGCGGGTGGATAATCCATTTTGCTGGTTAGTTTTCAAGAGTGAAACTCAATCACAGTTCTTATAATCGACACTACAGCTAGTAAAATTCACAAATACATTCGTACTACAATTGAAGAATGAATAATAATCTATTGTGGCGATGTCCAACGCGAATCGCACATGTTCGAACCGGTCAGCAAAACAAGTACTACGACACTGAAAACTGTAGACAGCAAGCAACAGGCAGCACAACAAACAACAACAAACTGAATGTTGGCTGGGTTCGTGGGTTGATGCTCTCTGCGCGAAGGCAGAGCAACAGTAGCGGCGCAAATCGGTTGCTAGGCAACCAAGCCCTTCCATTGTTGTACTTGACGACGTTCGAAATGCAGCGGGAATATTTGAATAGTCGCCTCGATTAGTGTTCAGGAATGCGTACGATAATCGATAATACAAACATGTTATGTGTATGTTATGTCTTGGCTTTTTGGTATCGTAGTGCAATCTTCAAGAGAAGCTCTAATGTAGATTGTAGAGTAGGCTATGTGTAATTTGGATGATTTAATAATTTAAATCGATTCCTTTTACGGTGGTATTATAATATGTAGAAGCAACAACGTCCTTGTAGGACTGAAAGCTATGTGTAGTTTCTCTATGGTTGTAGTAACTTAGAGACAAGTTGAAAAATATACAAATAAAAGTACTGCAGAAGAATATGTTTGGTATGCACAATATAAAAAGGATAGAGGAAGCTTCGACGTACAGTATATGGATAATACAATAATTTGAATAGAGTTGTAGTAATTAAATATGTATGCATTTCAGAAAATTGAAACATTGGCATGGACTAGTCGAAGAAGAATATTGGTATTATTATACTGTACTTATCATTGATTACTGCTTGGTAAATTTCAACTATGAAATCCGATGTTTGATGTCCAATTTTTTTTTAAATTGAAACATTGAGATTTTGAATGTTTGTCGTCTAAGAAGAATATTGGTATGTACAATACTTCGAGTCATTTGTTAGTACATTTCCAAATATTAAATCCTATGTTTGATGTCCAATTCTTTTTGTTCTTAGAATGGCTTTGATATTGTACTGTTGATTTATTCTATTTACGTAAGTTTCTATTCTATTTACGTACATTTCAAGTTTATATAAATTTTAATGATTACTAAATACTAAAGCATAGTTATTATTAATAGTAATGACTCAGAATACAATGATGCTGTATTCTGTGGTAATGAGTAATAGCCTACAAAAGGCTATTACCTGTATATTATCATGTGCACTAGGATATTAATTCCATTCATATCAACTTTGCATAAATTATTTTCAACTTATAGCAAGTTTCATTGATTTATACTCAAACTTATCAACTGACATGGAGTTCAACGCGCATCAGTACTGCCAAAACAATACCATCATTTTTCAATACCTAGCTGGTTTCATACAACAAAAAGTTTAAGACCAGAAAATTTAGGCTAAACTGTGGTGTTGTCTATATACCTTGCTACATAACTTATAACTACTTATTTTACTTGCATAACTTACTTTACTTTACCTAGACAATTAAAAATCAAAGAATCTTTTTTAACATATATTTCCATTTTTGAATAAAAATATTATAATATATTCTGAGTTGCCACATTATCTCATATTCCCTGGTTGATGGTTCCTGATCTTATAATGTGCTTGAGTCCTTTTCAAATCAGTAGAAGTTCAATTCATTTTTTTGTTGATTCATAACAACTCTAGAAATGTCCAATGTATCAAGAAACATAACTCGAGTTTCAAGTTGAATTTTCTTCATAAAAGGATGGGTTGATGGGAAGGATAGGTAGTTTATAACGAAAAAAACGTTTCTTACATGAATGCATGTTCCTATTTATTTAGTCTTTTCAATGCAAGTAGTGTACAAAGACTTTCTTTTGATGAAAACACTGATCCAATAATATATAAAATTGGATTAGCCATTACAACAGGCCTGGAAATATTTTCAATTCCAAGTAAATTCCATCGATAGTGAACATAGTTTAGCAATAAGGATGACAGGAAATGTTTATGTTTGGTCTATAAAAAAGGCTAACAATAAGTTTAATGAAGAGTACTTACAATACAATAGTTAATTACATAAGAGTCTTCTAGGCCTGTTTATAACTCAACACTTGTTTACAATAGTCTACTAAAGGTGCCATGTAATCTAATAGAATTAATATTATTTCTACCATGAAATTATGATAAAATTGTCTAAATAAAAATGAAACCCTGATACAAGTATTATACAAAAATAACATGAATTAATTATTGACACTATTGAGAATTTTGTTGTACACAAACTATATTATTAAAAGTAAGATAAAAATTGATTGGTAGAAAATGTGTTGTATTTTCTTAGAAACTTTTCAACCAAAGTAGGACTACTTACATTATGTAGGATTTAATTTACTTTTATGCTATAATTTCCATTATATAATTCATTTTATGTTGACTGATAAATTATATTCCAAAATTGCTAATAAAAATTTGAGCAACCATGAAGTTAATATGATCTGTAGTAAAAGTTTATACATTTATATTAGAATGTTGTTTTCAGAATAAACTTTGAAAGGAAATGATATTTGAATGATAATGTTTCAAAAGATCTTATGCAACATAGTTCTTTGGTTTCGATACTTCCAAGCATTGACTATTTATGAAACAGATTGATTAGTTTAAAGGTGTATCAAGAGAATTTTGAAATAAAAGAGAATTTTTTAAATTCTGTAACAAGATATTGGGATTGAAGATGTCTGCTTGAGACCAGCTCAGCTAACAGACGTTTAAGGGATTTAAAATCCCTTCCTGGTGGTTAGGAACACAGATAAAAGTAAAGCATCTATCATCTACAAGCCTAGGGCTTGTTTGGCAATTATTCTAAGTAGAAAAAGAAAATACCGTACATAATAATTTTCTTGAAACGATCTCAAAACTATTCAATTTTCTTTCGGTTCCACAATAATTGGAAATTGCAACACTGAAAGTTTCACACCATAAAACTTGAATTGCATCTGGAGCTTGTCACAATAAGAGTAAATCCAATCGGATAAAATATTTCCATTGAATTTCGGCTTACTTGATTAATTTTAAATGTCAAATCCGTATAATAATATAGGTAGTTATTGCATTTATAATGTTCCAAGAATGTGGTTATATATAATTACAGTACATATTGACATTATTGAAGTAGTAATAATATAATTAATTGATACAATAATATTAATATATATTTACTTCCATACAAAAAAAGGAATATTTCAAGCTTTATACCATAAATTACAAGTTTTTATTCTGATAAAATATTTACAGCTATGTAAAAAACTTATTCTGTTCCTGATCAAAATTCAATTTTTAGTTCAAGCACTCATCTGAAATTTTATTTATTATCAAGAAAGTACATTCAGAAACTATTTATTTTCAAGAAAAACTTGTATAATCCATTAATAAATTTATAACAACAAACATCTAGGAGAAGAATTACTATTCACTTTGGAGAAATGGATCCTTACAACGTATTCACTCTTTTTTCAAGAATTCCTTTATTATTTAACATGCAAAATACAGTAATACTGAATTACAATCATGGGATTCGAATGCTGATAGATTATCATTTCAATGACAGGAATATCAGTTTATCCTGAAGACAGTTCAATCTAATAATCTAATTCAAGATGAATACAATAGTTTTTCGTAAGAGTACGAAAATTCAATTTCAACAATATAATACAAGTTTTTCATTAAATGATTATTTACGGTAGTAGCTTCTATGGGAGAAATTCACCAAGAATTTCAAGGTTCCGACAATTTCAAAATAGTGTATGATAATACCGTATGAGCTTGAACACTATAATAGGAAATTTGATGTCCAAACAATTTTGTAGAATTCTTGACAATGAAAATGAGAAAAAAAATCAATTGGAAAGTTCTATTAGGAAAATACGCTACTCATTCAAAAAGCTACTTACTTGAAAAAAAATTGAAAATGGAATTTTACAATACAATATATAATAAGCCACTAAATAAGATGATGGATGAAAAGTATCAAGTTGTTTCTTCAACCATGGAAGTTATAAAATAGTTTTCATATCCTAATAGTAACTTTTTTCGTGCAACTCTTTCAAGGATTCAGAATGAAAAATTAAATTACAAATGAATTTATTCACAAATGTATTATAGCATGAGGAAAATAAATCTATTAACCTATATAAAAGTAATGCTAGACTTTAAGTGTAAAAAACACAATAGTTGTCCCTAGTTGGTCTCATCTGTTAATGTTAATTAGTTTCACCTTAGATGAAAATAGATGTTAATCTCACTTTTTTGAAATAAAATGCATTGGAAGAGACTGGTACATGGAATTCTTCCTAAAGATATTGTTTATGGAGTATTATTTTGTTCATCAACGAGTAAGTAAGACATCAGGGTATCATTTTTATTTTGAAGACAATTATTCATTTGTAAAAAGGAAGGAAGTCTTGATAAAGAAACTCCTCAATCAAGTGAGATAATAACTATTTCCAACTCAATGAGATTCTGTGTTGTGAGATTTGTTTTCAGAAAGATTATTTGACAGCTACTGCTAATTGAAAAATTATTTATTTTACATTAGATGTACCGTAACTAACGATACTGCGAGTAGGTTTCTTCACTTAATCATCATACCTCCTAAACATTATAAATTACAACTCCAAATTTCCTCAATAATTATCATCATCATAATTATTATTATTATAAGTTTTAGGAATTTAAATTATGTTCTTTAAATTTATTTTAAATACGAAGTGTCCAAGAATTCATTTATCGGTCTTATTAATAGAATAGCAATAATCATGATGACAATGCTTATGATAATAGTGAATTTACCAATAATTAGTCAATCTCACATACTATAGTAACTATATCATTCAAAAAATACCGAACTTACCCACAATTCAACAAAATTCTAATTACAAACATACACACTCATTCATCAATATAGACAACAAAACAGATAAATAATAGTTAAAACATTTTCAATGAAATAAAAACAAATCACAACTGAATTTATGTCAGACTTATCGGGTAAATTCAGATAAATAAAGAAAAAACTGAATAACACTTGTTCAAATGAAATCGAAAAATTAAAAGATTCTGTTTTCAAAATTTACGTATACGAGTTTTAAATTCACACAATGGTCCATTCAAAGAAATAGTACCATGTTAGTTAAATTCCATTCAATTCACAGCTTTTCAATCTTGCACTCAATGTTGATAATGATGATAAGGATAATATTAGAACATACATACAATAAGCTTATATATCAAAACAAGTCACAGGCATTAACATTCATACTTACAAACTTATCATTACAAATTTCTATGTATAATATATATAATATATATAAAACAATATCTCAATATTCAATTTTTAGTATTTTTTGTTTCCCAAAATAAAAAAAAAAATACAAAAACAAAAGAAACAATTAGCGCAGTTATTAATTTCCGCTCATGAAAAAAATCAAATAATAAATTAGATTAGGAGGATTTAAAACTACATTTCGACATTTTTCATAATTTTTATCAACTTCTATTTTCCAGCAGTTCTAAACTGTATTCATCGTTCGAGTTAAAACTAGAATAAAATATTTTAATAAATCATTATCGATAATAGTTGATAATAACGGACAAACGGGTGTTGAATTAGGTTAATTATTATAGTAAACAGGTTTCCAATGTAACCCCCAAGTCTTAAACGTTCAAACTTTACACGATTCACAAATTTGGTAGTTCCAGTCTTCATCCTCCTTATAATATAGAAATTAATTAATAAAACGCAACGCAATGTGCCGTTTTAAAACCTCTCAAGATATTTCACATTAATCATAATGAAAAACTACTTTGAATGTGTGTCACTTTTTAGACAAGAAGAACATTCCATTCTAGTCTGTGGAGAAATAAAAGATGAATTTTTCTAATAAACTCTTATACTCCGTTATCAATTCAACAAATATCTTTAAAAATAATCTATTTCACCTTATCGTTCCCTTTACCTTATCCATTACATAACCGATAACAACCTTCATCTAGTTTTCATAACAATTGACAATATGGCAATTGTTAATCTTTCCTTACTTTCCTACAGCTCAGGCAGCTAATATCAATAACTATAGAGACCAAATAAAACTTTAGAAAAAGTTATATCACTTGGATAAATTAGGACATATGTACAGGCGTTGAGAGGCGAAAAATGTATCTAATTCTGATTTGTATTTCATTGTGGAGGAGAAACATTTTTGGGCTGAGCCTGTTGGTCCTCCTCTAATTATTTTAATTAATAAATTATCTTGAATGAATAAACGAATTGATCAAAATTTTCTTCTAATGAAAAGAAGATTTTCTATCTTCGAAAACTGTATTCTTCTCATACGAAGAAAGGTATTTCGGCTGCCATCTGATTCCTTCCAATTCTTATCACAGCTATAATGAATCAAGCACAAAGCGCATCAAGTTCTTTCTAATTCAAAAGAAAAGTTGTTCAGTATAGAAATGTGTAATGGAACAGGGACTATTTCATTAATTTGAATGTAAGAGTCTATTTAGTTTAAAAGAATGTAGGTCTGTGAATAGCAAGATAATTTTTATTAAAAATGTTCCTCAACGTCTTGCATAGAATATTCATACAGACAAAACAATGTTAGTTGCAGTGATCATAATCAAATCATCAACTACCATTGTGAAGTTTTGAATAAGTCTATTTCAGAATAAGACAAATAAGTTACAGCAATAAACATGATTAATAAAAATCTATAGTTTGTAAGGGAGAAACTTATTCTGAAATCTATGGGAATCAGATTTCAACCAAATTTTTGTCATAATAGTTACATAAACTATCAATTTCATTCTTCAAGATAATGATTAAAACTCATTTTTCCTTTCTAAACACCGAGTAAAGCCATGAAAAATTAAAAAAATATTCTTCTTAGCATAATCTCTAACTGAAGCTTCATATTCATATTCATAACTTTCCCTACAAGAAAACTATATTATCATGTGGTGACATCCTATTAAAACACAGGTTAGTGACTATTGTGTAAACGATTCATAGTTTCGCGTTTCTTTCGATGTTACAAAATATATTATTCCGTTTCAAATTATTAATAATTGAAGAATATTAACTAATAAGTAGCTGCCTGAGATAACCATTCCTAATATTTCCAGTTAATTCCATTGACTAATAGAACTTCAATCCATTGCCTACTTACAAACAATTTCTCTATTATTGCTACCTTCCATTCAAATATTTCATTTGCTACTCAATAAAACAGATCTGAAGCTAAGAGAACAAAGTGATTCATCATTATGTGTTGCTAATAAACATTATATTATAATACTTTTTAAAGATTATAATCAATACATTGACTAATACTTGTGAATTCACAAAAATTTGACTTAATTTACACATTTAGAATTAAGATTAGAAATTATATCATCATTCAACGACCAAGATAGAATAGAATCAAGGTTCTACTTTCCCTCCATGCACAGGTTTATTAATTGTCATAATTCAATATTGAAACCACCTTTCAACTGAAATTTTTTTCAAAAGTGTAACATTTTCCAGTAAGTATAATAAATAGATACTGGCAAAATAGATACCACCGTTTAATAAACGATACCGCAAACATTTGTAACAAAATGTGAACATTAAAATTACGTTTTACGTAATTTTCCAAAAGGAATCAAGATAGAAATTAAAAACACTGTTTGAAAGAAACTAGGAATTGAAACTGAACAAAACTTGAAATTAGTATCTCACTTCTGCTTCCCTTATGAACTTCCAAAAGTTGAAAAAATTTATACAGCAACGAGATTGTATATTGTATATCAATAAACAAATAAATAGTATTACACCATTCCGGTTAATCCCCTTGAATCCAATACTGATTCAAATATTATGAGTTAAAATTAAAAGAACGGTGGTAATGAAATACTTTCATCAAAGAAATGGCATTTCAAATTATTCACCGTGAAATAGTATCATTTAAGTAAAGGATTTGATCGAGATGAACGTTTTCTTGTGTGTATAATCTAAATAGCTTAAATTCATCGGGCAATCATCACACCTGAGAGCAAGTTTCAATTCAAAGTTTTTTATCTTTATGGCAGTTACTTATATCCCGAGTGTTTTCAAATATCTTACAATAAAATGGAGAAAATACATACTGTACCTTGGAGGTGGAGTAAATAAAAAAGTAGTTTTAAAATCAGACAAGTGAACCTTTAGTTAATCCGATTCATTAGACGATATTTATAGCCTACTAATAAAAACTCTACATTAAAATGGAAAACATCAATTTTGAATGTTGTGCGAAATCACTTTTATTAACAAGAAATGAGTAAGATAAATTTCAAAATACAAAACATTGTTGAAACATGTATAAGTAACATGTTGAAGAACTAGTTTCGGTTCACGAAAAATCAAAAATAACATTCAAGAGAAATCAAAAATGAACATTTTTTTAAAAGTTTAAAGAGAAAACACGTAAAGGCAAAATAGAAAAAGTCAAACGTTTGCAATATAAGAACGATGGTTGGAGAATAATAATGTATCTAAGAAAATGCACCTTCGAATGAGAAAGGGTGAATGAATATTCAGTAAACAACCAGATTTTTACAGAAAAAAGAGTATTTCGCATGTACTAGTGTACATCATAAACTATTTCTCAACGAATTTACTTATATATTTTTTCAAAAACTAATTCTAACAAAAATCCCATCATTTAACTTCCCTGTCAATCATTATCAAGTTGTTAGAAGCTTCAACTATCATCAATCTTAACTTTCACTGTCAATCTTATATTTTATTTTCAGTATCAATGATTATAAACTAATTCAAGTATTCTCTATTCATAAGTTTTCATGAAAACCTACTTTATTTCAACATAAATTACTCAGTTACTTTAATAAGTAGGAAGTAATATACAATTCACAATTTTTAATATCAACGCGTCTATCAAGTATTCCTTATCCACCAGGTATTTGCCAAAACTTGCTGTACTATGTAGCTTATAGTACCTTCAAAGTTTTTATGGGGATGAGAATTCAATTTGACTATCATCTTTCCTATAAACTTGTGTCAAGTATTTCCTAACAACCAATCACTAATCAAAATTGTTGTAATTTAATGTATTACTGAATTGTTCATACCTTTCGAACTTAACTGCAATATTATTGTGAAGAACCACTAGTACCCTTTCATTATCATTGATCTCTCCAAAGAAAATGAAAGGGTATTAGTGTTTCTATAACATTACAGTAAAATTTACATGCCAAGAAAGTGAACAATTCAGTAATACATTGAAGTGCAATAGTTTTGGAGGAATTGGTTGTAAGGGAATTCCCATTTATTTTCTCTGATGTCTTCAAAGAAAATAAAAGGTTAATAATGGTTCTATGTAAAATTATATTACAGTAAAATTTACATGTCAGGAAAGTAGACAATTCAGTAATACATCAAAGTGCAATAATTTTGAAGGAATTACCCTTGTTAGGAAATACCCTTTGCTGTTCAATGTATTACTGAATTGTTCACTTTCCTGTAATATAATCATATAGAACCCCTAGTAGCTTTAATTTCCTTTGGTGTATTCAAAGAAGAAATAAAAGGGTTTTAGTGGCTCTATGAAATGAACATATCAAGTAGCCCTATAGAAATGAAAGGTTATTGTAGTAATAAGATAAACTCTTCACTTGGGTTTCTGATTGTTTACCGAATGCATTACCCGGAACAGAGTGTTATAACCGATGTGGCGGTGGAGGTGGGTTGAGAGAGGTTTTGTCGAGGCGACATGTAGCGTGTTGGATGCGACGCAGGCCGGGCAATCACGTGTGCTGCTTGACCACAATGACGCCGGGTCGCTGCTGCTGAGAGGGCGAACTGTTGAACTGCAGAAACTGGTTCATCTCGACCTTGAGCAGTCGTGGCGTGGTGGCGGTGGACTTTGTGAGCGCTAGTGGCGCGTCCTGAGTGGCAGTTGTCGCCGCCGCTGCTGCGACTGGAGTGGCCGTCAACCGCTGCCCCCGCACCGCCACCTTAGCCGCCGCTCCACCTTCCTCGTTGCTGAACAGCGCGTCGCCCTCCAGGTGCCTGATCGCCTCCACTATCGTCTCCAGGTTCTGTCGCGATGTGCTCGCCAGGTACACCCTGAAACAACAAAACAGTCATTATGGTATTATTTGTGCTCTGAAGGTATTTTTCCATTTTCATTGAACATGTTACAAGTGTGCAGGGTAAAATCAGATCAAACCGAAGTGTGCACTTTCTTCTTTGATAATTTTTTATTATTTTTGCTATTGTGATATGGACATACAATATGTATGATCAGAAGTTTTCAGCTTCCCAAACATATACGAATGTCAAAAAAAGACAAAACACTTACAATGTTTGTGCTTTCAACCATCGATTTATTCATTCATTGTCAACATCAACAGAGAATGAAAATCTGATCCATAATGTCAATTATGGTATGGGAAGACATGAGATGGCCTCTCCAGAACAGCCGTCTCCAAGGAGCAGGAGCCTCCTTAACACGATGATTACTAATCTTCGTTGGAATGATGCAACGAGAAGAAGATCAAAAACATAATCAGATGAACATCCACACAAAATAGAACGAGATAAATTTTGGCCTGAGAGTCAAACCAAAACACAATGGAGCAGCGAAAGTACAATGTATCAGAGAAGGTTGCTGAAACTTTTTATATAATGCATGTCTCCGCTACCGTCTAACTACTGCACTACCTCCACTGCTTCAATAGGTGCTGACACATTTGAATACATGCATTATTTTCAACACCCTCAACTACCTTCACTGCTACCTTCTCTGATACACTCCACCTTGGCTGCTAAATGGAATCTGAAGTTAATTATTGGATTTTTACGAAAGAAATGCTTGTATTATTAGATTGATACTGAAATTACAGATACTAGCTATATCTCTAAGGTATCTTGTTTTTCTTCAATCTATCTTCATTCAAAAAATGTAACTAATAATAATAATAATATCGTATGACTAAAAAATGTAACTATTAAGCTAGTATTCAACCACCGGTGTGCCGAAATAAAAGGACACCGGCATTTTGTCCATGGAAAGATCGTGGACCAGAGCACAAAACGTATGACCATTATCTGTGTGCACACAACCTTACAGAGTTGTCAACTCTTTTGGCAGGGCATACAACTGGAGATAGTATTTTTTCCCCTGGGCTACTCTTGAATGTAAATAAAAATTGAAATCTAAGTACCCTTTTTAAAATTGTTTACTCAAAACATGTTTCGGCTATATGATGCCATTATCAAGTCTAGAGATAGCTATGCTACCAGTTGTTATTAATGAATTAACAACCTTATTGTATTATATATTGTTTCGGCTCTGCGCTCAGGTTCCTCGAACCTTGCAGGGAATCCCGTTTTTAATATAGTTATGTATAATCCTATTAATGGTATTTTTCTTTTTCATTTTATATTGTATTTTACTTTTTTCATTTACAACCATTTTTGTCATTGTAATTATGTTTTTGGGACAAATAAAGATTTGATTTGATTGATATATTCACAAGTGAAAATGAGAGAGAGATTAGATTTCTTTATTTATGTATGTTACAATATTTACTGGCTTAGAGAGAGAGAGAGAGAGAGAGAGAGAGAAAGAGAGAGAAGACTGACCTAGCTTGTGTGAGCTCGTCACCGCTGGCGGCCGGCGAGCTGGGCGACGGGATCCTCTCGACCTCGACCTTGGGCTCGGCCTTGATGGCCGCCTCCAGGATGGTGAGTCGCGGCGTGCTGGGGGCGGCAGCAACGGAGGCGGCGACCTTGGAGGCGGCAGCGACAGCGGCCTTGGGCGACGCGGGTGGAGTCGCGTTCACAGTCGCAATCACAGTTTCCGTGTGCGCGACTGGCTGCAGCGACGCGGCTGACACGACCTGCAGTGTCGCGACTGCAGCCGCCGTCTCCTGCTGCTGCTGGCTGGCCGCGACTGCGACTCCGGTCGCAGCCGACTCCGACGCCGTGCTTGAGCCCGACTCCCGCCTGATCGGCGTGATCACCGCTGGCTGCATTTCCTCCTGCTCGAGTGCAAAACACATCGTCAAATTACGTACCTAATTATAGCTATGATCTTCACTGATCATTTCGTTCAATACAAGGTGCTCGAATTTCTAATAACAGTAGATGTATACAAAAACAAATTAATAAAACAATAAATAAGAGCTACTAATAAAAGAAAATAATTGAGTAGCCTACTCCTAATGATAATTTCACACCGCCCAAACTCAACTTGAAATACGTAGCCGACGAATCTCCTAATGTTAATCTACATTACAGCGGTTTGAAATGGACTGATTGACTAACATTAAACGTACGTTGGCTACGTCTCCGAAAGACTTATTCCAAGCTACACTACGGCGATTGTAGTAAATCAGCTCAAGGATCAAAACATAGTTGCAGCTACGATGAAACTGTGTGAGACATTATTCTAGAGAATAATGTAAAGTAAACAACAAAATAAATCTTCTTTCAATATTTTCAATAGTGGAGCGGTGAAGGTTCAATGTATCGGAGAAAATAGCTCCTTTGATAGTGTTCAAATAATGCAAGTACAATATCTAGATGTCTCCGCTCCCTTCTACCTTAACCTCTCCAATATGTTCTGATTGACACATTTGAATACATGCATTATTTTCAACACACTCAGTCTCAGCTACCTTCTCAGATACATTGTACCTCCACCGCTCCAATATGTTTTGTCCCTATGTGAGTACGGGAGGTGTTGGTTTCCATATTTAAAAATTGATAAATTATCAAACTACATAGATCTGAAAAGCTTTAAATTGGTCAACGAGTTAATTGAAGTTGGACCTAAAAATTTTAATTGAACAATTTACAACATAACTTGAATCTTGTGTTCAACATTTGCACAACACGACACGACATGACAGAATGTTCTCTGATAGGGTTAGCGTATCAATAATCGGCCAATCAAAGGACATTCTGTCCTTTCGTTTTGTGTAGGCGAAATATCGGTGTGTATGGAAACGACCAATAGTACAATTTCAATTAAAAATGAAACCAATTGACAAGCATCAATTTTTGCACCCCGACACATATTATTATAGTGGGGTATCATAATTAGAACTAAGTTTAGTATTAGCAACTTTTGTATGAATAATATAATAATTATGTATAAGTTATGTTTTGTCAATAAACTCCTCTGGTTGCAATTCATTGGCAATCAGAGAAATTATTATTATTATTTAAACCCTCTCGTTTTGTGTAGGCGAGATATCGGTGTGTGTGAGAACGACCAATAAAACAATTTCAATTTGAAATGAAACCTATAGACGAGCACAATTTGAACAGTTGATGTTTAGGATGACTTACTTCATCGCGCTGCTGATACTGCAGCTGCACCTGATGCGTGATCTCGCGGATGCGTTCGGGATAGAGCTGCGTCTCCAGCGAGCGCACCTGGTCCTCCAGAATCATGCGCAGACCGCGCTCACGGTCCAACATACTGCGCAACTCAATGAGGTCGCTGTTGGCGGCTGCACCTGTCGCACCACCTGTCGCTGCGACTGTCGCGCCGCTATCGCTCACGTCCATGGCGGTGATGATGGTCGGGGCGGAGCCGGATGTTGTCACCATGGCGAGTGGTTCGGGTGTCAGGAGCGCTGCCACACTTTCTGGGTCCGCGGTGTCGTTCGGCGTCATCACTACCACTCCTAAAACACAAAAACAACCCGATCAAAATGTTTACTAAGGACATTTTTAAGGATAATTTCTCTGTCTTTTATGGGCCAAGAATCCATTACTTTCTAGCAATTTGGGAATTTTTCTATGTTCTTTATTGCTTTATTTTCTATTTTATTTAAATTATTATCTTTACATTTTCTTAAATTTAAATTTATTTCTTGCTAGTAAACACAAAATTGTTCACAATTCTACTTTCTCAAACTCTTAAACCCCGTCAATCAAATAATTCAAATCAAATCATCTTTATTCATTTCATTTTACAATATTATATAAAACATGAACAAAAATAAAAAAATTAAATGCCCTTCTCTGAGTCGATAATTTTAATTTTAGGGAATAAATTGAATAAAATCTTTATTTATTCCATATTAAAAATATTTTAAAAACTCAGACTCAATCTGTTGTCACAAAGTTTTTGGAATACTCGATACATTTTGTTTTCCAATTATGACTATTAAAGTAATCTTTATTGAAATGAATAAAACAAAATGTATCCAAAGAACCAAGAACCAAGATACAATTAGGACTACTGTATCTTCTAATTTGTATCAATAAATTCAAGTCATGACTTGTTTAAAATTATGCTCTCTCTGTCTTCTTCTTCTTCTTTTTTTCTCCTTCTTCTTACCTTCTATTCCCCTTTTATCTTTATTCCTCTCATTTTCTGCCCTTTGAGACGATTTCATCACCGAATTTCGATTTAAAATTAGCCCAGAAAAGTTATGTTTCTTCAGCACTTCCAAACATATTGATCATTTAATCTAGATTAAACCTCTACCAAATATGTAACGGGGGAAAGAAAACTATATGTAATAGTTTGAAAAGAAAAATTAAAACTATAACCAACAGTTGGTGGGTGTAATGGTAAAACAAAAATGAACAGTTTACTATATAATTTTATGAAACGTTTTCGATATAATATTATTCACATTTAGAATTTGAACATGAGAAACGATTTGTTCAATCTGTTTATTGAATTCGTTTTTCTATCAATCGATATTCTATTTCAGAGGCTTATCTTCTCTATTTCAAATCATTCTGTAGTTGATTGTTGATTATTCTGACGAATGCTCTTGGAATTAGTTTGATTTATCTGAGTGATTAGTGGTGCTTGACTTACCTGCTTCAGTCTTCCTCTTCTTAGGCGCCGTGGCCTCTCCCTCGTGCTGGTTGATGAGCCTCTTCAGCTGGCAGTTCTGTGACAGCAGGCGTGTCTTCTCCTGCTCCAGCTGGTAGATGTATTCGGCTGTCTGTTGCAGTATGGCCGCCTACAATTCACAACAAACAATAACATTAATCAAACTGAATTTTGTTGATCAAACAAGAAGAGACATAATTTTACATTCTACACATCACATTCAAATTTACTAGTTTATACTAATTTAGGATCTGTAGTGCAAAATAGGGAGGATTTTCAATATTTCCAAATATGTTTACCCATGTAGTTGGAAATCCTTCAATCCTTGAGAGAGTCAAAAATAAATCAGGGAAAACGAAGGAAAGATGAGTATAATAGGATGGGATGAAGGAAGGTATGATAGGATGGGAAAAACGATAGAACCAGGTTTAATGTTTGATATTGTTCATTATTTATCCATATAATCCCTACTCTCAAATATTAACTCAAACTTCGATCAAATATTGAAACATTAGTACAGTAATGAATGAATTATGCTTTGATGAACATTGAAAATTCTGTATACCTTCAAGATAAACCTATACACAGCAGGTTACATATAATTAATCATTTATATTCGGAAACATGGAATTATAGAGGAGGTATATTAGAAGAAACATGGAATTATAGAGGAGGTATATTAGAAAAAACATGGAATTATAGAGGAGGTATATTAGAAGAACTATGGAATAGTTGTTCTATTTTGGAACAATTTGAACAATGATTCATCATCATTGGTTTAATCTTCAACTTGTAAAGGTGCGTACAGATTTACGCGCCGCGAACATGAGCAATTCACTTTTAATCAGCTGAAGCCAAGCTTTTTATATCTATATCTTACCGTTTCTGTAAAAATACAGATATAATCAGCTGATTAAAAGTGAATTGCTCATGTTCGCGGCGCGTATATCTGCTGAAGCCAAGCTTTTTATATCTATATCTTACCGTTTCTGTAAAAATGCAGATATAATCAGCTGATTAAAAGTGAATTGCTCATGTTCGCGGCGCGTATATCTGTACGCACCTTGAGAATTGATACAACTGATTGAACCTTTGATTTTAGTTAAGCCGAGAAACCTCCCAAACAGAGACATTTGAGAGCATGTTTTGAACATTTGAACACGATTTTGTAAGAAAATAAACAGCTGCATCAAAAATAATTATATCCAATGTACCTAGAATACAGGTACTATTAGAATACTATTCTAAGTACCTTGATTATATCCAATTTATTATACCTTCTATTTTCAGTTGTCAATAGTGATTCGAAAATTACTTTCCAATCGTTGTTCATATCAATTCCTCCTATATGCACCATGTTGTGCATCCTGTTATATGATACTACCACATCAGAGTCTAAAAATGCATAGTGACGACATCCATTGGTATTCTGTTGAAACCTGCCAGAGCGGACATAGAGATAAAGAAAGAACCACACCAATAATTTCGGAATAAAAAAGTGCTGAAAGGAAACCAATGGAAGGGGAACGGAAGAGCGGCCAAAAAGAGAGGAAGAACAGCTTCCTGTCGTCAGTGCAATGATGATGATGACTGACGTGATGACGCGTGGGACGTAAGGAGGAGGGGGGGATGACCGGAAACAGATGTTTAGAGAGACGGCAGCCGTTCATACGCATGCGCAGTCGCTTGCTTCTATTTTGCACTGTTCTCTGCTCTGCACTATTTTCTGTCACTACTCTCCACTACCAGAGTACCTGATTGATATTTGAATGAATTCATTCATCTAGTTTCATAGACTATGTTGAAAATTAACTAATTATTTCATTTCAGATAGATTGAGGGTACTGAGCAGACGACAAATTAATGAGAATTAGAAACTGAAACTAAATGGAAGTGAATTAAACAGAATAGTCGAAAAATGATAGTAAATGAAAAAAACTGCAATTTAAACAACGAATTTTCAATATAACTAATGTATAAAAGCCATGGTTTAGGAAAACATGTGAATCAACCTATTTTTCAGAAAAGCTACCAAATTTAATGTACCTATTAAAAACGATTCTAAATGTTTCAATTTTTATTGAATTGTTCAAGATTTGATCAACGTTTTGTGAGAATGGAAGAGATTGGATCAGAAAAAGGTATTAAAAGAGAAAAAATATATGAAATTTCAAGATTATTATTTATCAATTTTTGAAGACCTGAGGAAAAATCGCTTTGATTCTAATTTTCACATTCAGCACATGCCTGAAGGTGCCTATAAATATAATGTGAGGTCTATTTACTGAAGGGTTCAGGGCAGAACAAATGAAAATGCAATTGAAGAGTTTCCATCTTTGAACAGGAATTGCAGTGCATCCATCTTTGAATAGGAATTGCAGTGAATGAAAATCAGATTTTATAAACTCGTTATACAACTCCACACTTCAGTGAACTAATTCATCAACGAAACGAATTTGTTTAGCTAAAGAATTGCATAGTCTAAACTAAAAAATTGAATATTCAATAAATAATTCTCATCTACTACAAACTAGTTTTAAAATGTACGTTGATGGAATGCAGACAGATGCGGTAATAACAGCCAATTTAGCGACCAGAACAGAAATAGCCAACAATATCAATATTCTACTGAATAAAATAGTTTTCTAGGAAAAACGTAGATACAACTAGATAATAGTGTAGTGTGAGATCAGTGTGGCATGACGAGCAGTCAGCAGTGCCAGTGAATGGAAGAGTAGAGTAGAGCCAGAGCCAACTTGGGAAGCCAAGCCAGTCCTCGTCTAAAAATAACACAGCAGTAGTAGAATGCAGTCAGTCATTTAGGCGCTGTCTATTACGTCCCAAACAGCTGTTCACAGCTGAGCGAGTGAGTCAGATGCATCGGCTGCAACAATGTAATGAAAAGAGAGAAAGATACACTAGGGAGAGAGAGAGCACCCTCGACAATCGGCTGTCTCTCATCTGCCATTGGTCGGCTGCTAGGTCACGTGACCTAGGTCGTTAGCCTACCGTAGTAGCTCGGCTCGCCGCTAGAGCGCTCTTGCTGTACTTTCGCTGAAATTCTTCACAACTCAATCTTTGCTAATTCATTTCTGTTGAATCATTCTGATTTTTCCAAAGTGAATAATATCGTGTTGGTAACTTAGTACTGTAATATTTCTGAATCATTCATTGTTACAACAAAATATTTCCATTTCGGGGACAACGTAGGAGGTAAATTTAGTAGAAAAAAGTAGACACACAGTTTCTCCGTCTACTACTTTTTTGATCTTTATTGAATTAAACATATGCTTTTCATTCTCAGATTTCCCAATTGAAACTGGATTTCCACATATCAGTGAAAGTGACCGGCACAGTGAAAATATAATTCTCATGAGTACTAATTGCACTATTCCCACTCAACCCGACCGAGCGAGTATGAATAATCCCATTTGAACTAATAGGAATTCAATTATTTTCACTGTACAGGGGACATTCTTTGAATTTTTTCATGTAGGAATACAGTTTTACTCATCCTAAAATCAATGAAACATTGTACTAATTCCTGGAATAAAAATAGATTTTTTGTCACATTCTTGAAAAAATTTCATAAATCAAGTTAGCTATTTTTTCTCAAATTTCTGTTATCTAATTTTTATTCAAAAACCTATATTATAGTAACAATAGTGACAAACTATAGTAACAAAAACCTTTAGTAGTTGTATAACCCACAGTGTAAGTTATATAATTATTCATTCTATTCCTCATTAGTCCAATTGTGTACAATCATATTTCAATGAGAAAAATTTCACAAAACCCGGATTTCCAACAACACAATAATGCTCCAAAAATAAGGTAAACCAAAAATGAGCTAAACCAAAAATTCTGCCGCACTTTACTACAGCTGGAGGCCTAAAGCCACACGCGAATCGTGTGAACCATCGACAGTGCGGTATGTTGAAAAGTGTTCGCGGATGCGCGTGTGGGAGGGGCGAAGGGGTCCACATGACTGCATTGCTGCCTCATCATCATCATCATCATCATGGGGTCCAGCATTCCGCGAATTCCCGACCGGTCGTCGTTCCCAGATCCCAGCAGACTCCCTGGTGGTCTGCTGGTGCTGGTCCCCCGTCAGCCAAACAGCTGCCTTACTGACCATTGCTGTTCCTTTTCCCGATAATGCTATACACTATTACTTGAAAATAGTTGATTAGTAAAAAAAATTAAATTAATTTCAAAAAGAAAAATATTTCGTATTATTTTCTGAAGGCCATAAATAAATTCTATTTGTTATTGATTTGAAATAATCTACAAACATTCAAATAATTTTTGCTAATGCAACAAAAGTAAACTAATTTTCAATCTTCCATAAATAATTGATTAAACAATTATTGTTTTCAGCTGCATCCAAATGTTTGAACATAGTTTAAAGAAAAAACGTTTATTAAAAATTTTTTGCTGGATCATGCCCACATAAGCTATTTTTCTATTGCGTGTTATTTACATTTATACAAATAGAAACTCAAGACCAAAATGTAGAAACCGTTGGTGTCGTAGTAGAATGAATATTATAGTCCACAAGCACAATAAGCACTATTTGGATCTAAAAGCACCTGTACATGCTTTTAAAATTTGGTGAACTTCTCAAGAAATGCGGGTTATCAACCAAAAATTATACTTTGAATAAACTGTTGTTCTTAAGTGTGTCAAGTAATTTATTTGAGTGCCTGATATCCTTGTTATATGGTCTCCAAGTTTCTGTTACAAGATGAATTAATGAACAAGAAATAAAAAGAACCTTCGCTGGAGGCGCCCGCATAAACAAAGCATATTCGAAAATATTATAAATCAGGAACTTTCAAAATACATCTTGGCATTTGAATTAAAATAATCTGTTCCTGACTTTAATTAGCATCCCTTGAAGACCTAACATCTGCCATTTATTTAATCAAGTTTGAAGGATAAAGATGATAATTTATCACAATTATTATTCTAACAAGATTTCCACTAATTCAACAAAAAAAAAATCAAAGAGCAGATGAACCAACAAAAATTCATTTCAAAATGTGAGAGTGAATTCAATCGTACAAACTAGTTGAATAGAGTTCTCATTGTAAACAACCTTTGAATTGACAATACCGTACAAGTACAAACCAATAAATTATTAGCTGAGCGGTATTATATCAAACAGAGAAACAGAAACATGGAACTTAGCAACCCAGGTCAGGAATAGTTGGGAAACAACTTTGATAAAACATTTAAAAAATCATCAGTAGGCGTTTCAACAATCTCGGACACAACACTACAAACACATGATGCATTGTGTTACAAATGCTAATGAACCTGTACACCTTCATGGTGTATTAATTCCTCAATTGTATCCATATGTGTGACTCCAACAATGGATGATAGTGGGCGATGATATTATTTACATTAAACAATAGAATTTATTTGTGATAGGAATTAATAAATAAAAATATGGATACTTCGATGTAATTAGTATGTGTAGTGTTACTTAGATCTAGAATTAGTTACTCAATGATAACAGCATTCATGATTGTTATAAAGAATTTTTCATAAAAATAAACATGTATTTAATATTAATAAGTACAGTATTTCAAATAAATATTGCAATAGAATCAAACAATACAGTAATGCAATGATCGCTGTATGGAAGTGAATGACTTGAATTGTCAAGTAGGATACAGTATTTCATATAAATGAACATATAACAACATTCTTGATTTATAATGAATTTTTGCAACAAAATAAACATGTGTATGGGAGGTAAATGACTTGAATTGTTAAGTACAGTATTTCAAATAAATAGTGGAATAGATTAGAATAATACTGAAATGCAATGATTACTGTATGGAAGTAAATTACTTGAATTGTCAATTACATTATTTCAAATAAATAGAATAGAATAGAAAGATCTGATGGAACTTTAAATAGCAAAGAGAAAGTTGTCCAATAATAACTGCTATCATGGATAACTGCCTTGCCTACAACAGCATTATTATTACTTCTTTTCTTGACGTTCCTCGATACAAACGTCATCAGCTGATTAGGTGGTGACGTCAACTCAGCTGACTCGCCCACAACGTTGCCTCACAATCAGCTGTTCCGAGTAAACACTGTAAAGCTTTTCAATGCAGTGTAGTTGGCGAAGTTTACAAGCGTAATAAATCTTCAAAAAATTCAGTCTGAAAATCTTACTGTTTCTTATAAATGTGGTAACATTTCGTTCAACAATAAACACGTGAAAAAGTATTCTTTGTTAAGAAGCCCACAAGTCTTTTTAAAGCAGCAGCCCAACCGGATTGAACCAGATTTTTTTGAGAAAACTATGACCTATTAAAAGTGATGCAAAGCCAGAATAATAAAAAGACTAGACTTTTCAGACTTTTCGGAATTCTTGATATTAAAAAAAAACTCTTCAGTTTGAAGAGATCCAAAAACTCAACAAGAAATTTTTCAAAAAAACTTTTTTTTATTAGAACTCATAGTGAATAGCTATTGTAAACCAGGTATTATAGAAATTACCTGTTTCGGAAACAAAGACGACTAGCTTGCAATGAAACAATTAAAACAAAAAATCCTTAGAACTGAACAGATTGGATTGATAATTAATACATAATTTGATAATGATACACTCATCATTATTTATCTTGACACTTTAATAACAGTATAAGAACTGGAGGTGAAACTTCTTTCAATAGTTCCAAAAAATCCTTGAAATAAATGTAAGATTTAAAAACGTTAGTTCTCATCTGTAATTAATCAGTCATATACGACTTCTTGAGAGGTGATTCCTGAATGACAGGACTGGTTCCATTCATTTCTTAATACTATTATTTTCAATTCCTTAGCGCTCATTAATTTCATTTTAAATGACAGTTTTCGAATGTGAATGGAAGAGATGATTACTGGTCAAAGTCGGCTAATGGACAATTCACTGAAGGAAATTTGGGAATGGAACCTAGTTAGCAACCCTATTGGGCAAGAGAGATATTTGGAGCACTTGTGAAGACAAATGACACAAGAATTTCTAGTCGACTGTCTCATTAGAAGGTATTTCGATGCTCAGGTGGTGTTAACACTAATTACTTCAGTTTGTTTATTGAACAAGCGAGAGGTCATCGACCGACTAAAGAAAAGGACAAATTATCTGACGTCTCTTTCTGTACAATACTCACTTGCCCCACTTCGCTCTCTTTCTCACTCTACACACCAAAGAATCCAACTCTTTCCTCTCTCTTGGAATAATTCCTGCCGCTTTCCATGACCACATGCCTTCACACAGCCATTTTGACACACAAACCAAAGCAACAGACCATATGGCTGCTGGGAATTAATTCATCCCCAGCGCACGAAGGCTTACTGTCAACAGAATGCAGGACCATATGGTAAGTATTAAACATTATCTACTTCATGGTCTGAAAGTACAAAGCGTTTTATGAGCATAAATTCTGTCTTCAAGTAGAGGCAAATGACCTGAATAGCAGTATCTTGAACGAAGACTAAAATAAAGAGCTTTTACTGTTTGTACCAGGCCAGATTCTTGTATAAGTACAGTACTATCAAAGACACATCCGACAAATTCACAGAATAACTGAATCATCTACTAAACCATACTTTAGACATTCTAAATCGTTCTAAGAATTTCATCATTTCCAAAGTATTTTCAGTTGAATGATCATTTTTATCACAGAAAATTTCAAATGAACATATAGAAATCCTACAGAGAGAACTCCCACAACGAAGGAGACAGGGTCCTTAAGTTGAGATGAGATAATGGAATGAATATGCTTCTAGGAACAGATTTCATTCACGAGGAGAAAGCGGTGAGTCACCCTTCTAGGAATCGAATGACATTTTGAATATTCCAGGAATTTCAGGCGACCACAACGTCGCGGAGAGGTGAATGCTAAGCTTGCTTGACTGAATAAATTCTCCTGTACTGTAGAAGGCAGAAATCATCATCACCTCAAAAAACAATAATGATAACCGAATATCAAGACAGAGAATTTTAAAATTTTGGATCAGTGAATCATGATCGTAGACATGTCATAAAAATAAGGGTTCACTCTTGTTCTGATTCCATCATTGAAGATACAATCTTTCTATACTGCCTACCAATTTGATAAGTGAGTTAAGACAGCATTGAAGATGAATATTCTAAATAACAATTACCGATGACAGAAAATTAAAGGAAAGTAGTTAAAATTTAGAATAACAATGACTCAAGCCTACACAGATAATATTGGCTAATTGGACCTTCCAGTGCAATGAGTATCGTGTGATTGAAAAACGATAAAACTAACTAATATTCTAAATAACAATTAGCAATAACCGATGAGAGAAAATTAATGGAAAGTGGTTAAAATTTAGAATAACAATGACTCAAGCCTACACAAATATTGGCTAATTGGACCTTCCAGTGCAATGAATATCGTGTGATTGAAAAACGATAAAACTAACTAATATTCTAAATAACAATTTAACAATAACCGACAAGAGAGCATTAAAGGGAAGTAGTTGAAATTTAGAATAACAATAAGTACAGCACTTTACTATACAAAAATTGGATAGTTTGGTTCTTTTAGAGTAAAAAAAATATCGTGTGATTGGAAAAAGATAATCGCTAGCCGATACACAGACTACAGTACTCAATTAGCCAACTACACACTACCAATACAACCAGCCATTACTACTCCATTCAAGAGAGCGGCACGAATCACGTCAAGTAGTAATAGTGAATTTTCTCCAACCAAGAATAGCGTGTGATAGTTTCCAGGTAAACAACAACAAAAACTATCAACTAGTACGACGAAGAGGGGAAAATGATGAGTGAGGAGGAAGACAGTCAAGCAGTGTTGCCGTATTGCTTTTGTTGACATCGTGATCGATCGAAATGATGACACAAAACAGAATGCCCAACAACACGAAGGGCTGTGATAAAAATAAAAACGTCGCCCTCGTTGTGAAGGCCGGTTTACACCCTTTAAATACCCAGCTGGCAGCCCTCAATAATACATGCATCCAGAAATGAGTACACCACTTGCAGAGGGTAGAAACAGGAAGGCAGCAAAGATACGCAGCAGAAATATTATCCGAGGCGGTCAAATGTGCAGAATAACAAACCCCTCTCCACCACTACCCTCACAAGTAGGTCACACTCACACGGGGCCAGGTGAGCAGACAAAGCCCTACAAGTGCATTCTATGCAACGGCTTAAAAAATATAACACGCAGAAAAATGGTTTCCAGACGAAAAAGTTGAATTGCGTCTTCAAAAATGAACTGCGCATCACAGCAAATACAATGGAATAATCTTCAAATTTCACAGGAATCTCTGTTTAGAGTGAGGATAATCTAAAAGTAAATAATTACTCTAAATATTTCGAAATCCCTGGCATATTTCGGAATCCCCCTACTAGCGCATATATCCCCCTGTACACTATCTATCTGTGTGTAGGCTACGGGGAAATTCTTGTAGCAATCATTTGTCTCTGGTTATTTTTTTTATTTATTTTTATTTATTTATTCATATGTAAATACAATTCAGGTAAAAACAACAGGCATTTGCCCAAAACTGTACTTCAAAAGGAAAGTAGTTAACATTTTGAATGACAATGACTCAAGCCTACACAAATATTGGCTAATTGGACCTTCCAGTGCAATGAATATCGTGTGATTGAAAAACGATAACACTAACTAATATTCTAAATAACAATTAACAATAACCGACAAGAGAGCATTAAAGGGAAGTAGTTGAAATTTAGAATAACAATAAGTCCAGCACTTTACTATACAAAAATTGGCTAGTTTGGTTCTTTTAGAGTTGAAACAATATCGTGTGATTGGAAAAAGATAATCGCTAGCCGATACAACTACAGTACTCAATTAGCCAACTACACACTACCAATACAACCAGCCATTACTACTCCATTCAAGAGAGCGGCACGAATCAACATTGTTATATCAACACACAATCGCACCTACTTTACCTATAGAAAATAAACCTACTTTAGATTGTAGAAATATTTTGGATGCAGATCCTGGAGTAAACTATGACAATATTCATGTTCTCCTATGAAGAGTCAACTGCGAAAATTTACTTTGTGATTAACAGTTTCTAATGTCATTTTTTACAGTTATATTATACGAAATGAATTCAAATTGAGGTTGAATCAGATAAAATAAGAAATTATAATTAAATTTTTCAGAAATATCTTGAAAATATTCAATATAAGTACAAGTTCAGAGCTTGATACATTGTTTGATTACAATATAATTGAATTCTTGTCAAGTTTTAACGAGTGCTCAAGTATTTCACTTTTATTGTATCATTCACTCTACTCTTGTCTACTACTGTTTACCTACTAATTTCATTCTACTAATTATCCATCCAATAAAGGAGTAGTTGATACAAACGATAAATTTTTCCTGTCATGAAGTTTCCATGTTTCATTTAGTTCGCACGAACAAAGCAGCCGAAATTAGAGGACATCGTAAACTAGTAATAGAGTGTTGAGGCAGGCGCAGGCGCAGGAGAGGGCAGCATTAAATTCAGACAATAGCAGGCTATCATTATTTTTGCATTATGTGAGCAACCACACCACACGTTGCGCAGGTCAGTTTCTGCAGTTGACTGCAACAAGGCTTCATCACTAAATACTTCACGATTCGTTGGGTAGGACCTTGAATGCTACAGCGGTTGCTCTTCAACCCATGTTAGAGAAAAAAATCCATAAAAAAGTGACTAGAATAATAAGTAAACTATGATATTTTACATTTTTTAACAATTGGTTTATAATTATGAAGCTAACCATGTAATACGTTGTCTGCAAGGTTTTGTGAGACCCAACAATCAAGCAAGACTGATTTTTTTCATGAATTATGTAAAACTTTTTATAGGAAAAATGTAGGTATCCTTCAAAGTTTTCAGGAGTAACAGAGAGTAACTTATGAAAGAAAGTGAGAAAAAATCCATGAGTAATTAATAGGATAATGACTAATCTAAAATATGTTCTATTTTAACAAAGGGTTTTTGATTAATGAAGCTTATCATGAAATACGTTGTCTGCAAGGTTTTGTGAGATCCAATAATCAAGCAAGACATTCTTTAAATGGAAAATCTAGTATACTTTACAGTTTTCACAGGAGCAACCGGTAATGGGAGTTGACTGACCTGAAACAGAAAAGAAAATTGTTAGTTAAGGCTGATCATAATGAAAGCAATAAAGAATGTGATCCATTTATACATAAGGATTGATTATTTAAGTTTCATCTAGAGTATGGAATGTAGGCCTAATAATTACATTCTTGACTCACGTTGCACAGTGGGGATAGTACCTAAGTTATGTATTATTGGGTGTAGTTTTAGATGTGATAGGATAGGACAGTAGATGTGATAGGATAGGAATCAGTGGCTCATACTGAATGACTTCTGCAAAAAATTGATACATCGCTATGAAATAATGAATAGAACTCTGTTAAAGGTAAAAAATATATTTTCAATCAGATTCCATGGCTAAGTTGTCAAATAACATCCCCATGATTGAAATTTCCATAACAGTCAACCTATTTCCAGCTTTACTTCTAAAGAAGCCTCAAGTAATCTTGATCAATTCTCCAGCACGACGGATCAACGGAGAAGGTTGAGGATTTGGAGGAAAAGGATGAAGAACGTGAGGAGGAGGAGGAAATTAAGAAAGAGATGAAGGGAAAGGAGAAGGAGGAGAAGGAGAAGGAGGAGGAGGAGGAGGATGATGATGATGATGATGATGAAGAAGAGGACAATGAATAGAGGAATTCTATCAGACCTCCTCCATCTTAAGAATGTTTCCGTTGAAAATAGCAGCAACTTTTGAACTTGTAGTGGCGAGAGGCTTGTGGCGTTCTCAAAGTGGAACTTGCTGTGCAGTAGAACAGCATAGCATTGCTGCCAGGGTGGTCAAACCTGTATAGTCCAACATCAAAATAGCGCGCAACGGAAAGTCTGTACAGATTGCAAGACGGCGAAAGAAATTAATATACTACACCGTCCTCTACCAAGAGGAGAGTAAAGATGAACGTTAAAATAAGAAAGGAGAAGAGAAGACGAGAAGAGAAAATGATGGGAGAAAACGAACCAAAACAAGAAGAGGTGAGAAATTACAAGAACACAAGGAAAAAGGATAAAGGGAAGAGGAATAATAAGCAGAAGACGAAGGGGTAACGTAGAAGATGAGATCAAAAAGGAAATTATAATAAAACGTGGAAGAAACGTGGAAGATAAGGAAATATATGAGATTAGAAGGAAAAGGACACCAGTAGATGGCAAGAGAAACAACAGGAAGGAGACAACTTAGCAAAAAATTAGCAGAAGAATGTGATATTTAGAAGACAATTTAGAGGAATATAAATTTAGTATATAAATTTACCTATATAAATGTTTATATAATTTACCTATATGGAATGTTTCAGAGATCATTTTTTAGTTGTTATCGAGTTCTCGTGATTTCAAGTAGCTAGGTTTTAGAGCTATTGTATGATTTAGTTTTTTGAACTATGAGAGTGAGCTAGAACATTATTTTTAGGATTATTATTTTTAGGTTTTAGGTTTTGTCTTTATTTAATTAAATTTGTATTCATTTATACTGATGGAGCCCCAAACAGGATTCCTTTGGGGTCTCTCCTATTTAGACGATAGGCATTCATTTTGTAAAGTTTTTGTTTATTGGTCGAATAAATTTATTTATTTATTTATTTTGATCAAATAGGGGAAAAAGATGACGACAACGAAATGATCAAAACAGAAACGATCAAGGATGACGTGAACGAGACGAACTAGAGAAAATATGAAAACAACAATACTAGAGAAATAAAATGATAGGGGGAAATAAGAATAAGATTCAATTAATCAATCATTTAACAAAACACAACTTCCACAAAAGTACCACAGGCTTAAGCCCAAAACGATTCCAATTCTAATCTATACGACAAATAATTTATTCAATCATCATTTAACATAACACAGCTTCCAGAAACGTACCACAGGCTTGAGCCCAAAACGGTTCCAATTCTACGACAATTTATACGACAAATGAACATAAAGACGAGGAGAAAAAATGGAGAAAACAGATGAAGGGAATTACAGAACTGAGAGACAGGAAGGAAGAAAACAATGAAAACTCCAACTAATAAAGATTATTTTAATTAAATTTCAACTAAGAAAAGGAACTAAAAGACGGGATTTTAAATTTTGGGTTGTGACAACGCTGCCGCAGAAGCGCGAAGCATGACGGACAAAGGCAGAAAGGCAGGCAGCCTTTTGCAGATGACTGTACCGCGACGCGGCATTCCAGAGGCGAGAGGCCGCACATTCGCAGAACCGCGGATGCAGTCTATTCTCGGAGAGAGACACCGCCAAGGTCACGAGTGGAATGCTCTCCAAGCAGTGTCAAGGTCCTCTCGCACCCTCTCTCACTCTCACACTCTCTCTCTCTCTCCCAAAGAGGACACCACCACTGCTCCTGCATTCCACCGACAAATTGCACTTGCCAACCGACAACAATGTTCGCCTCTTCACAACAAACGTCCTCTCGCTTTCCTACATTATTTGCTTTTGCTTCATCGTGAGAATAAATCAAGTTTGAACTCTTTATCCTCTTTGGTAGAGAGTAGCCCAACTAATATAAACGATAATTTATTGCAATAGTATAAGGATAGTAAAAGGATAGAATCACAAATGATCTAATTCGACAATGTTGTCGTAGATTTATAATTGTTCCTTCTTGGAGAAAACACATAATTTTGCAGTTTATTTCAAGATAATAATTATAATACAACAATATTTTTTTTCATTCCACATCAACAATTCTATCATTTTGTCTTCAAATGTCTTGTTATTCTGAAGTTTCTTATAAATATAATTCTTTAGTGTAGGAGTAGGACAAACAAAAATTGCATTGCATCCATTATCTTGATGAGGAGATGAAAATGGTAATTTCAACTTCTTCCTAGCCAATTCTATACACTTATACATTTACCCATCTTTATATTAGGGTTATCATCTCATTCACAGTTTCATTCATTTGGTTCCGTCTTACATCATTCATGTAGGATAAGGAGCCATCCTTGACTTTACGTTAAGATAGCAATAGTGAATTAGTAAATGTGACATTTCATGTACCACTAGAGCTTTGCTCTGGTTCATGTACAATGGATATAATAATTATTGTAAAACGAATAAATAGATGGACAGATTAATTACACCCAAATTGAAAAGTTTACAACCGATTCGAACAAAACGGGAAAACGACAATCAAAAAGTCCATTAAAATTCTAAACTAATTGCAGCTAAATTGAAAAGTTTTGGCGTTACTGAAGTGAGCAAGGGTGGGGTGGTAGCGGAGTTGAAGAGATTTTCGACTAGACGGATTGGGCAGGTGTGCCAACCTCGTAGTGGGGGCGGCAGAGTAAGGGAGAAGTTGAATTTCGGGGGGCGATGGAGCAGGGGGTGAAGTAGACTTTTGAGGGACAGAGAAGTAGACTTCATGGGGTGGTGAAGTAGACATTGGGGGGCGGTGAAAGGAGTTGATGTGGAGTTTCGGGGGCGGCAAAGGTGGTTGAAGTAGACATTCGGGGGGCGGGAAAACAATGACGTCATACCCGGGCGACCTGACCGCGCCCAAGCGTCTGCCGCCAGCCTTGACCGAACGCGGAGGCGGCGATCGATCGAGGTCTGGGGGTGGCGGGGGCAGAACACAGTCTACTAGTCTACGCTGCTGCCGCCTCCGGTTGTAAAACCCTTGATTCATCATCATTCATCCATCCTACCCTGGCGGCCGAACTCACAAAGACAGCGGCGAGGCAAAATGACGACTACTGTATTACTAAAACTCTAATATTACGCTGCTGCTTTGTCACAGTCTACTCTGTACAACACAGCACCTCTTTAAAATTGCATCGATCCACTACAACGTGGCAGCTGCTTACTCTCTCTCTAATTACGACTCCACCCTTTACTACTTACTACTCCAGGCTACTACAGCCAACGCGTACTACACTGTACACTGTATCATTCAGAATAGCAAGTAAAATCAATCACGAACTACGGACTGGTTCTACTATAAGAAAATATGTTTTCAGAGAAACGTATTGTGATGAATGCACTTATTTCTAAATTGAGTGAACTTGAATTTGAACTTTCGACACAATTCTAGTGTATGTACTTAAAATGAACCTAAAATGTATTAAGACAAGGATGTAATTTTTATTATATCAATTATATAGACTCATTAAAAAATTAGCAATTCAATTTTCATGATTATTTATAACTAGCAGGTAACCCGTGCTCCGCAAGTGTATAATTAAAAGCTTGACTAACTGAAAACTTCACTGAAATCTTGCATAATTTAAAATGAGCCTATAACCTATCCTCGGTAAATTAAGAATGTACTGTATATGCAAAATTTCAAGTTAATTAGTTCAGACGTGACCGGCGCGTCATTTGTGAATTTCCTTTCCCGCACATATGTATAAGCCAATTCTTTCCTTTATTAAAAAATGTTAATGATTAATTATTATTCATTAATTTTTACATTGATAATATATACAATAGAAATACATTATTGGGAAAAGATCAACAGGCTCAAACCAAAACTGTCCCTTACCCTAATTAAGATATAAATAGTTCCAACAAAAGATGTACATTATGTTTCTTCACTTCAATCAATTTTAGTCAAATATTGAATCCAAATTGAAATATTTATGTTTTGTGAATTGTGAATGAAGTTTCGGTGACGTTACCTAGACGACAAATACATAATTTCAATTAAATCAAAGACAAACAACAGTAATTCAATTGAAATACTTATAATTTAGTATATAAAAAGTGACTACATTTCATTCATTATATTTCAAGTTTCAAGTGCATCCAAACTGAATTATTGATGTGATGAATGAGCGTAAATATGTGGGTGAAAACTGATAAATTCACTTTTTTGTCAATAAAGAGATTTCTGAGATACGAACAAAAATATGAGAAGGAAGGAGGAAGTAGTGGGAAAGGGAAAGGAGGACGGTAACAACACGTGCCATAATTTGCTCCATTGCCAGAAGCAGCTGGTTGTGAAGAGAATGGAGCATGCTCAACTTCCAGTAATCCGGGTTCACTGAATGGAGTATCAACCACATCAATGGTTACTGACAGAGTGAAATAGCAACTACAGCAACCGATGGAGTTTATGCTTCAAAATTAATAAAGGATCAATTTGAATTTTTATATTTGAGAGACTGAGAATCTACCAAATTTATGGATGAATAACGAAATCTTTATTATTCTAGTGTTACTTTTTGTGTAGTTGAGAAGTTGATATTGTGGTAATTATCCATATTGAATGAAAAAGACTAAGAAATTGTCAAAAAACCACTGATTTATTGATAATTAGAAAGACCGGTTTCGGTTATTACACCATTGTCAATCTCTGATAAACCTCAGAGATTTATCAGAGATTGACAATGGTGTAATAACCGAAACCGGTCTTTCTAATTATCAATAAATCAGTGGTTTTTTGACAATTTCTTAGTCTTTTTCATTCAATATTCTAGTGTTACTTACATATTTGATAGTTAGTTATTTACATATTTGATTCTATTTGGAATTCAAGATTAATAAAGGATCAATTAGAATTTTTATATTTGAGAGAGAATCTACCAAATTTATGGATGAATAACGAAATCTTATTATTCTAGTGTTATTTACATATTTGATTCTATTTGAAATTCAAAATTAATAAAGTATCGATTAGAATTTTTATATTTGAGAGAGAATCTACCAAATTTATGGATGAAAAACGAAATCTTATTATACTATTTATTATTTATATATTTGTTTCTATTTGGAATTCAAGATTAATATAGAATCAATTTGAATTTTTATATTTGAGAGAGAATCTACCAAATTTATGGATGAATAACAAAATCTTATTATACTATTTATTATTTATATATTTGTTTCTATTTGGAATTCATGTCGAATACTGTACTAACGATTTTGAAACTGTGGAGGGATTTGAAACGTGTAAAGATTACAAAAATGAAAAAAATCAATGAATAAATCTATAAAGAAAAAAATCTGAATTTCAAATCACATTTTACAGCAAAGGATAACTGCAAGTTGAGAAAGAACAGAAATATGAGACGCAAGATTATTATGCAGAATGCATTTTTGAACAACTGCCAACGCCAACTGTAGTCAACATAGTTGCAGTTGTTTAGTAGGAAGCTGTGAACAATATTGCAAAATGCATTCAAAACCAATTTGCAAGTCAAACTGTCATGTACCGACTACAATGAGCTTGATTTCATCATCATCATCATCATCGTTTACATTCTTTTCTAAATCTCAAACTTGAACATTATTAGAAATGAAATTGAAATTCAACTTCTGCCACTCTGATGCTAATAGAATTCAATATGAATTCAAAGCTCAGAATTTATTAATAATTAACATCAAGCGAAGAAATCATTTCGATATTTTTCAGAGGAGCTGCTAATTGTCTGAAAAAATAATTATAATTTTTATTAATGGAGATAATAGGTGGAAACACATTAAAATGGTCAAAAGAAGGTGATTTAAAAAAGTTAAAGCTACAAAATGAGCATTCTCTAGTCAGGCATTAGAGTCTCTCCAGAACCTCTACAACACCAACACAATCTACTTTTTACACTTTCCATTGCACCGATTTATTGATGGCCAAATGAAAAAACCTTGAAACCGTTAGTTATTTTTGGCTGCCAAGCACCCTTTTTTTCAAGCAAAACAATATCTAATCTGTCGAAAGCAGTTCCAAATGTGAAACATAAAGGTCGTGGAAGCAATTCTGTGTTGGTAGTAGACGATGATGGAAATAGTATAGTTATGTACTATATAGTATTACAGTAATCTACTGTACTATTTAGCAATATATAGTAATGTGGACTACTACGTAGTAATACTGTATAGTATATAGTAATATACTGTAAATAGTAGCAATGTCATTAGGTTCCGTGCAGCACGCGAAGAAAGAAAAAAATGAGGTCTAAATATATGAGAGGCGTCTGCAGAAGGCGTGAGGCGTCATGACGTGGGACTTGAGCCAAATAATTGGTGTTGGGAGAGGGAAGCCGTCAAAAAACTCCCTGAAGTGAAAGAAAAAAGCACTGACAGCATCCTTGTCCCACTCATTTCCCTCAGACTTCTAGCCACAGCTCCCGTATAAATTAATATTAATCGAAATAAAGACGCCCGACAGACGCCTGAGCGACCGGACGTCGTTCTATTCGCGCCCTGCCCCCTCCCATCAATCAAAATAATAAAATTGTCAATTCGACCGGAATAAAGAGCAGAAATGAAATATTAATGCTGGCCACGTAAACGAAAAACTAATCTCAAACTATGCTTTCCTGCTCACGTGACAATCAAAAACTTGACATGCCTATGAATTTAACATGAGCCCAAAACGCAGCCAAGATGCAATGCCTGTTTTTCGACATAAGAACAATGCATGTTCTTCGTCATAAACGACTTTACCACTCTTACATACTACAGAGTGGTCCATTGTTATTCCACGTTACTACTGTATTATGATCGAAAACGAACATAAATAAAATACTACCTACCAGAAGCTCTGCTCTATACGTCGGTTTAATCTTTTTATTGGAATGAGTTCATTTTTATCATCGGACTAGTCAAACGTAACCAATTTTCACTATTTCAATTCTGACATCCAAATGGCAACTCCAGATGTTCAATTTTATTTTATTTTTTTAAAATTAATTCACTCTCACTGAAAAATTGTTGATATTTACAAAGTGTAGGCCTATTCCAAGAAGCTTTATCCTATTTAATTATGAATTCATTTACTGTATAACTCAAGTTGATAAGTATGATAATTGCATCAATTCTGAATTTTTTATGGATAGTTGATATGAATAGTCAAATCAGGAAACGTGTTGTCCTTCCTAATAAATTAAAGCAATTAACTACAGCACATTATGAATTGAATGTTAATGAAATAACATTACACCGGTTTAAGGAAAATAACATTTTACCATACACTAAATGAACAAATCTGTGATTTTACATTCAAGTTTACTATTGCTTTAGTGAGTTTGTTACATATTTTATATGGTACTACTAGATCTACTCTAGTAGGTACTACTATTGATAAAAATCAATATTTAACAATTTCCAAGTTAAATTAACAAGTTTTGTAATGAATTGACTAGAAAACTCAGCCTTATTCTAGACAACATTTAAAGTTAATCAAAATTCGGCACAGGAACAGAGCCTGTTATTGTTATTTCTCTCCTATTATTGCCATCAATAATGATGAATTATTTTCATTCAAAAGGTAACCACTACTCAGGTACCAGCTCCTTACAACAGACCAGAAGAGCTACAAATTTTTGTCCACAAGTTAGTTTCATTGATAACAACAATCATCAAACATCATACAAATATAAGTGAACAACCACAAATCAGAAATCATCTGCATTGTTTACAAGAGCTCTGCCAAGAGAGGTTGAGTGGTAGAGAGGACTTAAAAGTCCCAACTCCGCCTAATAAAGTATTTTTCATTCATTCATTTTTTCATTCATTCGAGAGAGGACTAGAGTGGTGTGCATTGTAGGGTAGAGTGGAAGCACATAAGACAGAAAAAATGTAGTTCCGATAGTTGTTTCCTGTGTGGTAGAAGGATGCAATGCATGACGGAAGTAGGTTTGAATGCTGCA
The DNA here is from genome assembly GCF_014356525.2 of Nilaparvata lugens. NCBI lineage: Eukaryota > Metazoa > Arthropoda > Insecta > Hemiptera > Delphacidae > Nilaparvata > Nilaparvata lugens. The sequence continues at coordinate 17,232,463 of NC_052508.1, forward strand.
GTGTGGTCTGGTCAGAGATGACCGTAGACGGACGGCATGGGATGTGAAAGCAGTCGCTGGTTGACCTCGACATGGGTAATCCGAACCCCAAGGCTCCCGCAGCTTTCTTCTAACTCCGACCGCTAGACCCCACTTCACACCAACTTACATAAGCTGGTCAACAACTAAATTTGGACTCAAACAGATGCTAACTGATTGCGTCTAGCCTGAATACTAACCTATTCTTGATAAAAGTTCAACGGAGTAAGTACTGTATAGGATAAAATTGAAACTGGAATTGGATAGTATTCAAGTATACAAAGTATACTTAGGATAGTAGACGATGTACAATATTAGGTTACCATTTAGCCAATTTAGTTTGTAGTAAATCTACTTAAAGGAGGTAACTTTGTATCCCTTTGAATCACTATCAACAGTTAAGGGTTGGTATAATTTTGTCGTTGCTCATAACATGAAGGTTTATTGAATGTTTCATGGCAATAAAATTATATTCATTTATTTATATTGCCAGTAGTTGATGTTCTCGAGATACAGAGTAGATAATCTGAACATGACCACTTGAAAACCTGTACACTTTCCCAAAGACATAGAGAAATAATAGCATAAGTAGATATCCCATGGTATAGGGCGTTTATGTCGCAACTTTTACTGTTATCTCAAGCCGATAGTTCATGTAGGTAATCTTTTCCCGTGGAGCTGTGTGACACTGATAGTCTCTCATATTGTGCCGTTCATACACTCTTACCCCAACAAAACAGTAAAATTCGACAATAATCAAAAGTAATCGGCTTGAGATAACAGTAAAAGTTGCGACATAAACGCCCTTTACCATGGGATATCTACTTACGCTATTGTTTCTCTATGCCAAAGATTTCAATTCAATTCAAAATTTATTTATTTTGCACATCAATACAAAAATTATGACAAAAAATAATTGTTTGTTTACATAATTTACCTTATGAATAATTCACAGGAATAACTTCATTTGATAAATAAAATAAAATAAAAATCAACTAAAAAATGATAGAAAAAAATCCAGAGATTCGACCGACTCAAATTCGGGCAGGCTTTGTTCGTTCGGGAGACTATGCACTGGTGGAAATTCGTCACACCAGATGTGAAGGTTGGGCTTTTTTGTTCGATTTCAATCATTTCCTAATTCCCATTGTGCACTAATTCAACTACACTCTACTATCCGACAATAAATCGTTACTAATTTGATAACAGATGAGATGGACCACAATAAATTGTCGCCTTGATATTGAAAACAACAATCAGGGTCGGTCTGATTTCGTATTTATTTATGGTATCAATACAAAACAAGAAACAGACAAATCTTCTTTTCTTCATAATTTTGATTTGCCATATTAGGATTTGAACGTCCAAATGGAGGATATGTATTTGTTATTATAATTTCTATAAAGATTTAACTTCTAGCTTCATCGTAACTCATTGAACTTCACTGTAATACCCGAACAAGACATAATCTTGTTTATTTTTGTCATTGATTGGAAAAATATACAATTAAATGCGGATTTAAATTCATGATTTCGAAGAAATATGTTCATAAAGTGAATGTTATTACATCTATCAAATACAAACTAACTTCAAAGTGCATAACGAAGGCGCTTTATCATAGAATACGCATTAATGAAAGCTTATCACTTCTATAGGCTATATTATGTGAACGTGAGACCTGGGAATAATTTCCACATGAATAATTGATATTCATATGAGTATTTTTATTTGCAGAATACATTTGTACTCAAAATCTCATTATGTTGGGAAAATTATTATTCATTTCATAAATCTATAAAAAAATAACTTCTCGCTAGTTCGAAGAAGAATCTCAGAGAAAGAAAGAGGAGACTAGAAAGTGCGAGACCTAGCCAGACTAGAATGTAAACAGCAGAGAGGAGAAACAGAGCTGATCGGTGATGCGATGGCTGTTGGCTGCCAGGCGACTTGCATTCCAGGGCGGGGTCATTTGTCGATAAAAATAGCCGGCCGGCGGCGGCGGTGTTCCAATCCATCCACAGCTCAGCTGACGCCACAACAGCTGTGCGCTCAAAGCAAAGCCACAACGCCAGCTGTTCAAGTTGGCTGGACGCTGGCGCTATCAAGCGGCCGTCTCCGGAAACAAACTCAACATCATCCTTCTACAGCTCCCTCCATCAACAAAAGCCCTATACACACACACACACACACACCACACACACACACACACACACACACACACACACACACACACACACACACACGTCAAACATCCTACACTCACAGCTGTTACAACCCTCACTCGCTAGTGTTGTGTACTTCTACTACAAAATCAATAACAGCCGACCCTATTTGCCGATCTTCTACTCTACTACAACGCAATAAAAGCACATGGCTATAATTATTGGGAACTGAACAGCTGTCACCGATTACCGAAACTGATAATTTCCTTGTACGACACCAATAAAATTGTAAAACAAATAAAATGGAATTTTACAACAATATCAATCTGCTTAGTGAAATATTGTTGGAAATAATCAGGGGAGTACAGTATCATAGGTCTCCAATCACCTACTTGAAAACTGGGAGATCCCTCAATAAATAATTATATGTATCAAAATTAATGAATTAACATACATTAGGAAGATTAACACAAGAGACACTGTACAGAATGGAGTATGTTACAAATGAGTCATTATGCAGCTGAAACATTGTTATTTATACTTTCGATCAGAATTCAAAACCATCTTTTACTGACAACACATTGGAAGCTTGTAAAATTTAAACGCAGCCTTCAAACTGGAGAAATGTTCCGTTTATTCAGGCAATATTTGTGACAGCATCACTGAATTTCTGGTACGTTTACATTATTTATCAATGCAAACTCAACATCAAAAACAAACTGGAACACAATTTTTCTGTGTTTACAATATAAGAGACGAGTGCTAATGTTTAAAATGGAGAGTGCATGTTTCTCAAGTGGATGAGGAGATTCACTTCAATATCTGTCAACAGCACTTGGGTTGACCGAAAAAGGCAGTGTTGGGAAAAATTGAAACTCCACTTTTCAAAGACCACTGCGAAGCAAGAACGTTGGAACTTATTTTCGAACTAAACTTTAGACAAAAACGTGGACAATTTTCCTCCCTAAACCAATCTTGTTTATACTGTATATGTATTTGATGGTAGAGACGCTAAACGCGCAATATAAACCATGCCGACATAATAATTGCTAGAGGCGCCAATATATTTTACATATTAGGATTTGTCTAATAATTTAAATTACCTTCATTAACATAACATTTTAAAGTCATACTTATGACGAATGGCTAGCATTACTTTTCTATCAAGCAGAAATAACATCATGCATAACATACATGTTGACATCCTAATAGGTTCATTGACTTCTTGTAAAGGAGATGAGAAAGTACATAATGACGCTCCGTTACATCTCATTAGGTCCTAAAATGTATTCACATACAGGCAGAGGCGTATTATCAACAACTCACGAACAGGCATTCCTAGAATGTTGTTACATCAAAGCAGCAATTTGGATTCATTCACAATGAATGGGATGACACATTCCAACCTGCACTGTAATCAATCAATGAATGCTAGTTACGAGTTACAACTGCACCAACCCTTGCACAATCCCACATCCTGGTGTATCATTAGCCATCCAATTGTAGGCCTATCCAAGTTATTTGCAGTCCAGACTTGTATCACAAGCTTCATCCCAACAGAATATTGGAGAAATATTACGTAACTACTAGTACCTGGCTTCAAGTATCTTCGTTATACCCGTTACGTTCTGATTTACGCAATGTCCGACCTTACACTTACAACAACCCAACAATGAAGTAATTTACATTGATTAATCTTAATTTCTGTCTCATTTTCTAGAGTCCTCGCCATTCATTTATGGCATCCAAAACAAAAACAAACAAAATTACAGTAATACTATACTTTCATTAATAATCTTAAGAAATAGTAACAAAATTACAGTTGTTCTCATACTTCCAATGGTTGGCCTTCTTGATATGCATCAATAACAATGTTCTAAATTTCCTAGGCGTAGGTTATAATGAATAATCTAGGGCCACAAAAACCTCACAAAATAATTGTATTTGGAGAAACAAAAAATATATATATAATTGAAAAAGCAGAGTAAGATTACGATTGTGGTTCACAATATTGCAACCTTCCTATCAGTGTGGAATTTTTGTTATAGACAAATTTCATTGAAAAACAACTAAAAATACTACAGTAAGCCCTTGTATTATGAATTTCACAGCACAATCATTCTGTGATTCAAAATTATTTCATTCCTTATATTACATTTCATGTAACATACAAGGAACAACACATTTATTATCTTCTGGCAAAATATCACATCAGTTTTACCATTGAACATGAAGTCAGTTGTACACTACAAATTAGATTTCCAGACAAATTAGATTTATGAGAACAACACGTTCAAATTTCAAATCCACCCAAATCATAATATATATGAGACTGAAATTCAACTCGAAGCTAGTTCAAAAGCTCTTCCTGGATTTGGAAACATAATCCAAAATTCAGACTGGAAGGGTATTGTATCCAGAGAATAGACCTCAGCTTGCAATCAAAAAGGGCACAACGGACAGTAAAATGAAGAGATATGGGTGTGAGAGAAATAACACAGTACGGGACAGACAGGGACATTCTAGAGTGTGAGAAGGAGGAGGATAGTATTGAGTGTGTCCGTTATACACCCCTAACCACTGTCAGGGAACCGGGAACATAAATTTTATTGCATCGATCCTCTCTGGACTCAGCACAAAAGCAAAGGTCATAGGTCAGAAACCCGTGCTGCCCATTGTACTATCTGCATCCCTCATACTAGAGCTTACAAACTATACTGTTATCTCGTTCTACCATCGTTGAACCGATAAATTGTGCATGTGTCGAAACTAATGAGAAACTCCAGCGGAATATCAAAGATTAACGATCTGGTGGAGCAATTTGTACCTACATTTTTTTGCCTGCTTCCATTAAAGCTTTATAGCTGGTGTAGAGATTAACGTGAAATATTGTCATATGTGATAAATAGCCCAAAGATCCATTCAATACGCAAACTAATTTATTTATTTATCAACAGAACCACAAATAAAAATAGTATGCAATACTATATCGGGAGAAGACAACAGGCAGAACCCAAAACTATCCCTCAAATTTTGATGGATAATAAGATTCCAAAACAATAAGGTATGGATTCACTTTCCTAAAATTTAGTCCACTTTCAATTAAAAACCAACATAAACTAAGAATTTTAAATTTTCATGTTCATTGTATGGGATAGAACCATGAAATCTTGAAAAAAAATAACCGAGAAACCCCACAGAAAACTATATTTACGAATTAACCCCTTATGTCTTGCCAATTTATGAGTCAGGCTCGAGATTATTTCTTCAATCACTAGTGTTGCACGCCTCAAATAATGCTCCAAGTAATGGAAGTTATGATATGACTCAAGCTGAGTTGGATCTCATGAAATGAGCTGAGCCAAGTAATGACATAAAATTAACAAAATTAGAATTTCCAAGTTAAAACAATGATAGACTCTTTACAAACTCGTCTCAAGGCTCAAGTACTGGAAAACAGTACTTGACTTCTTTCAAATCAGCGTTTCGTCTCTAGTCATAAAATGGCTAAACAAACCACAAATGAAAGACTAGAACCAAAACAATGATACGACAATTGAAACCCGATTAAATCGAATCCAATTCCACACCCAACACACGCAACTGCATGAAACCAATGCAATTTGCACAAATAACTCAATCGTGTTGATTAGAGGACTGAAACGACTATTTCCGCACAGATAGCCGAAAATTGTTTGTAGTCGGACATTATTCATTTAGCCTGGGAAATGCCGTGTGCCGTGCATGGAATATAGAGCACAGCAGATGAATGAATGAATGAGTGAGCGAGCAATAGGGATGAATGAACGAGTGAGAGAGAGAGCAATAGCGATGAATGGATGGGAGTTGTGAGCTTGAAGCTTGAATCAAGTGCCACGACAACCACTCCTCTGCTATTGTGTTTTTTCCTGATGCAAACACGCTCATGTCATCATTCAAGCGCATGCGCAACGCTGCCATGCCATAAACTAACTAGGTAGCTATTTATTTACTTACTGTAGTATTTATTTACTGCCCATGCCACTATAGCATCCTCACATTCCGATGACAACAGATCAAAAACTATCATCTACTAATGCCATTCATATACAACTTTTGTTCAGCTCGTACGTTACAATTCAACAGAATACGTGTATGAATATGGCATTTGAAAAATAATTATTATCAATGAGGAGATTATAATGTAGAATCACAAATTATCTAAAATGGTTTTCTGAGAGAATCGAATACAAATTTCATTGATTCAGACTTAACAGTGGCTTGATCATGAAACTTTTATCAAACTCATTGAAAAATTCTTCAATTATACATTTTACTTGATAATGTACGAATCAAGATTCTTTTCAACATGGTTGAAAAACAGCATTTCAAGAACGTCAACAGTTTGAATGAATGAGCCGTTGTACTGAATTTTTGAAGTATTCCAAAGAAAATCACTATTTTTACTGACATTCAGTTGATTTCAACTCTGAGCTCTTTTTCAGATTAACAGTGAATTTACAACCTTTATATTAATTTCCATAGATACCACCATGAGAATACACATTGATTGTTTCCTTTGCATGAAGAAATGTATAAACTGGAATCAAAATGAATTGAATAATTTTTACGACTCGATTGAGAAAAGGACATCCAATTTCCTCCCAAGTTGGATATGATAGGCGATGACAATGATATCCATGAATTTGTACAAGACTAGAGAACTGTACCATTTAAGCAGGAAAATTGAACAAATTAGTTATAATTTATTGTATTTTTCTCATAATTCATTCAAAATATTGCTATTTTAAACAGCAGAGCAAAGGACCACCAGGGGCAGTCTATTCCACCTCTCGAAATAGCTATGAAAGTTATTAAAGTACAATTAAAGCTGTAATTCTCTCTTTATAAGCAATTATATTAAAGCTATAATTCTCTTTTTATATAGAATTGAGCTGTAAAATAGTGATCGGACACCGATAATCGACTTCCCTTGGAGAGAGAAAGAGGGTGAATGCACCGATGCAACTTGGAGAGAGTGGGTGAATGCAGCAGGCAAGCAACCGTGAGGTGAGCGCCTTGTAAACGAGTAGGAGAAAGTACAAGTCGTTCTGCTCTCTCCTCCTCTTCCTTTTCTCATCAACTCCACTCTGACCCACATACCTTCTTCGTATCAAACAGACCAGGGAGAAACAACACAGACATAATGATGACGTTGATGATGAAGATTGATGACAACAAAAGGTAAAAACAAAGGAAAGTTCTAAATAACTTCAGGCTAACATTACTGTCTGAAAGCAGACTCAGTATGGGAATAAGTTAGAAGAAGAAGACGGTTCCGATTTTTCAGAGGTGAGTCCTGGGGTTTCTAATTGCACTGTAATCACTGTATTGTAAACAAATTTATAATTTCATTGATCAAGTTATTAGGCTACTGAGTTCTTTCTTCCCAAGTCTTATTACATTTAAATCAAAATGGCAATCTTGCTTATAATTGTATGTACAATATGTTCCTCATGAAAATTATCCTAAAGAATCTAGCATCAATTCCAGACGAATATTGAGATGAACAATAGAGTTAAAACTTTTATTGATATTTATTTGATCAATATATTTATTGATATTTGATTTTTTTGGTAGAGAGTTAGTGGGAAGGATATTTTGAATATTCTTTCCAAAGAATGGACATTGATATGTCCAAAGCTCCGCCAATTTATGTAGATGCATAACATATTATCTATAGCTATTACCAATAATTATTGTTTTTTTCATATTACGTATATACAGTTCAAAAATAATTTTCTTAGTCAATATTATGTAAATTCATCTATAATTTTGCTGTATTGTAAGCTATTGTATATAAGTGTAAAAGCCAGTATATATTGTAATCTACATAAATAAAGTACATCAATCAATCAGCTTCATTAAAATTGAAAAAAGTTCAATAAATTGATTAATCTGTGAATCATGGGCATCACATCAATCTATAAGCTATCAGATATTTTCAGAAGTTCATGAAATACATAAGTCTTATGAAATGGTTTTATTGAATAAACGTAAAATGGGGTAAACAAAAAATGTGTTTCAATTTCAACTAAGTTCACTTTTTTAGAGCTACTGATTATTGAAACACATTTGAAACCATCAAGTACACTCTATTTTATTTACACACAACCACTTTCAACTTTTCAAGAGCAATTTTGAAGTGTAAACTTTTATTTATTCTTGAAGAGTTGAAACTATATAGTTGTGTTTTAATAAAATATGTTTGTATTGGAAAAATGCTTGAAAATGGCTTTTGGCTACAGTATAACATTTTGAATAAATATTGTCAACACCTCCCCAGAAGTTGACCTGACCCGATTTTGACTCAATATTGTGGTCACCCAACCTATAGTTTACAAAGATACTCAACCCCATCACAGGTACTGAAAACAAAACAATGCAGGTCTATAGTGTTTGTATACATCCCTACCTACTGTAGCGTAGTGCAAAGACCTACTGCCTGTGTGACTGGGAACAGGAAAGGCTTCATTGCAGGATAAGGATGTAGGGGTTAACCTTGCATTGAGCACTGGTAAAATGGGAGTGAGTCATTCATTGGTTGTCTACTACAGCTACGGCTACAATAGTTGGTCTAGGTCATGTAAGGAAGGAAGCATCAACATCAACATTGCCGCCGTGTGGTCTACCCAGCCAATCGAGGGTCGACTCATTCCCCTTCATACAAAACGGTCGGCTTATCACTAACGGTGTATCAGGTCACAACGTGCATTTTTCAACCACTTTTGGTTTTTGCAATGTTGAACGTTAGTAGAAAAATGATCAGTAAATCAATATGATCAGTAAATTTTGAACGTTACTTGATGAATGATCAGTAAATCAATACGATCAGTATGTTAAACGTTAGTACAAAATTGATCAATCAATACAAGCGAACACAATTGCTAGAAAACCGAACAGTCGCTCCGTTTCACTGAAAATTACTTTTTCGCCACACTTGGATGTAATGAGCTGGTTTACGTTCGTCATATGGAGGCCGAAAGTGATTGTTTTCCGACCAGGCCGGTAAAACTTTACGGCCCTAGGGCTGTAAAATGACCTTGAATAACAGCTGATCGTGTCCGATCTCACAAAAATCATAGAGAGATAATCTCATAACGACTGTAATAATCTATATAATTATGTATCGTGAATCGCGGTATTATGTCTATAATATATTTTATAAATTACTGTTTCATAATTTAATATTTATTATTGTGTTTTTGATATCAAACAATGAATACAATGGCTGCATTGTCCATTGTCAGAGAGGTACGTATCGCAAGAATTTAAAAGTGAAGAATCGAATTTGAAATCAAAGTACAATGATTGTATCAATATTTAAAAGTGAGGTAGAGTAATAATTGTTTCTTTTTTATTATCGAATTCCACTTCTTAAATGCAATACAATCAACTATAATAACAAGAAAATACAGCAGAGACCTGAAGTGTAAGGTAAGCCTACTGGTGAAACTCAGCCTTGACTAAAAAATTCCTAGTAATTTTTCCGTAATTCATTATTAAAAATTTTAGATAATTTTTCTTTAATATTAAACCATATAGAGAAAACATTAGGCCCACTCAAGATTGAATCTTCGAATGTTTTCTCTATGATTTCAGAGCAATATTTTGTTGTGAAAATGCCGGCAAACCGGCTTCAATTAATATGCCGCTATACACTATATTATAGTAGTCTACATACGTTACCTGACTTAATTCAGAGTGAACATTTTATTGTGAAACAGATAATAATATTAATTTTAATAATATAAGTCATGAGCCAAAGTCTGTTGTACCTTCGACTATAAAAAGAACCTTCTTCTATAGAAAGAACAACCTTCTTTCTATAGTCAAAGGTTGTACGCTTTTTAGGAGTGAAGTAAACTTTTTTAGAAGTCTAGTTTACAGTATTACGTGTATGCTAAGTGTTATCAGTCAGGCCTCTCCTTTCAACAATACTCAATGGCCGGGAGCGTAAAGGCGTAATACATCAGAACTCAAAGCTCAGTGAATAACAAACATGATGTAGGTTCGAATCTCGGTCAATGACATTTTTTTTGTCGATGAATTTCGACTTTTATTAGCTATTTTTTATATTAGTTACCATAATTTAAATTTCAATCAATTTTTTAGATATATTTGAGACAAAACTGTGAAATATGCAATTATATTAATTTTTCCATCACATTATTTCAAAATAGTAATGAAAATTCTATTCATCCATCTATCCATGAGATATTGCACCGGGCGCAAAGCGCGAGCTATAAAAATTCAAACAATTATTCGAAATATTAATAGTATAAAAATATGGTCACTATTGTAAATTATTAATTAGTAATATTGAAATTAATTGACAGTAAAAGTTGTCATAACCAGATTCAAACTATCAAATAGGCTGTTTGAATTTTATTAATTTTTCAATTTCTTATAAATATTGGGAAGTTTTTTTTGGTGTGGCGAAAATAGCGTTCGCAACACGGGCAAAAATGTTTTTCCGGCTCTCGAACGCTTCAAGTTCTCGACTTCGTCTCGAACTTGAAAACCGCGATCTCGAGCCGGAAAACGTACATTTTCGACCCTAGGTGCGAAATATACTATTAAAATCAAAGAGAGAGCAACGTAACACAATTTTCTCAATCAAATATTATTCTAAATTCACTTCTAAAATGTGGAAAGTGATAAATCTTCCTAGTTGAAGGCACAAAGAATGTTCTTCGAATGTGAATGTTTCAACTTTCAAGTGTAAATAGTTCTATAAATCTCAATACACTTTTAGAATAAGCTTGAAAAATTGCCAAGACAGTAGTCTGAAAAATGTAATAGTTAGTCTATACGAGAGAATCCATGGTAATCTATCTCAATAAGCAGATTATCTCAATAATCGGTTACAGAATTATAATGTCCGAACGATAGTAAATCATAGTAGAACAATAGATTTGATTCATAACCATTAACCTTCCATTTAAAAATGTAAATGCATGTTCCTATCGGAATTATCAATCGATCCCCTATCGCTATTGCTGACTCATTTCATATTTTCAATTCTCGGCCGATTTGAATAGTTTACCAAGTAACTTTATAGAGATTATAAATCATTATAGAGAATTGAATTGCTGCCTTTATTTAAAGCCTATGTGCTTGCCTTTAGTTTAAGAATATGATAATCCTATAATACTTATCACTGCAGTAAACGAGAAACTATGAAAACTAAAAGAGACAGCTACATTTCAACGCAGAATATGAATATTCAAAACATAATATATTGCAATATTCAGATACAGCTAGAACCAGTTTCCCAAGAGGCTAAGATTTTTAATTGGATAGATGATGAATACCATGGAAAATGCATAGTGACAACTATGACCACCGGAAGTACAATAAACCGTATTCCTATATAATTAATGCATTATTTAATCTAAAGTATAATAAAGGAAAGAGTCGGCTTACAAATGTATGGGATAGGAAATTCACAATAAATTGATAAGACGCATCATCAAGCCTGAACTACTGAGCTGATTAACTTGAAATTTTGCATATAGATTCTTGATTTACCGAGGATGGTTATCGACCTATTCTCATTTCTTCAAGATTTCTTCAAGCCATGTTTTCAGTTTGTCAAGTTTTTAATTTGACCCTTGCGGAGCACGGGTTACCTAATAGTATAATATATATCATTATCTCATACATATTATATTACAGAAATTTAGATGCAGGATACAACTCCAGACCATTAACTCATGTAGCAAAGATTCTCAGTTTGGTAAGGTGTAATTAATTTAGTTTATCATGGTGAGAACTCAGACCACCACTTCTGACAAAGGTTATCTAATCAGATTACAGTAGCAGTGGAAGAGAAGATGGATGTGAACCACGGCAATTACGACACGATGACCTTTGCGATCGAGATGGCTGTGGCTGGGCTGGCTGGCAGGCTCGCCACAGCCACAACAGAACTGACCTGGCGCAAGTTGTGACGGCTAGTCGCTTTCTGATACCGTTACTAGACACACCACCACTGTCTGCTAGGTATTTGCCATTCATAAATAAATATAGCCATTGATAGTGTATTAATGACTCCACGATTATCAGATTCTTCATAATTTAGATCATGGTAAACTATTCAAAAATTATTCTTCTAATCAATATTGCTAATACATAATAACACTCCACTTATTATTCTCAGATGTATCAAGAATCATAGCCCACAAGATGAAATCAAAGTTCATAAACATAGTTTATTGAATTGTTTTTTACTTATTCATTTCTATAGCATCATTGAAACCCTAGTACTTCATTTAACCCTTGATGCTGCATGTTATAGTGAGGTCCACGTTATAATGACAGTATTTGATTAACTTTGGTGTTGCTTTCCTTGTCTATCATCTAACAATACAGGTAGTACTATCCATTTCTAGCTCCACAACGATGCCAATTATGTTTTTGGCAATGTAAAATATAATAAATAAGGACAGAGAATCGGCAACGCTATTTTCCCATTTTTATCCACTGCCATTATAACGTGGACCTCACTATAGTTCTTCATGTGGCAAGATTATTTATTTTCTAAGCTTGGGATACCAAAATCTTTTTTCTGTGAGCTTCATCTTTAATGTTTCTAATTATATGCAATAATTTATTTTTTATGAAAATATTCATTGAACTACTGTCTCTCTATTCCACAAAGTCAAATAAGTCTATCATGATTCCCACAGACTATTCATGAGAGTTTCCATTTCAGCACGAACAACCATATTTGAAATAAAAAGTACACAGAAAACGTTAAAAAGAAGGAAAATTTGCTAATTTCTATCAATTATTTTCAACGCCTTTGCAATCATAATTTTCTAGAAAGACCATAGGGACATTTCTAGTAATAAATGGTTGGAATTTGGAATGAAAGTTTACTTTTAAATCTGGATAATAGAAACATGAAGCAAATTTGCAAGAAAACTATAATGCCTCATAATAGTGTGAAATTTTGTTCACAAAATCGAAAGATTCCTCTTTTGTATACTTGGTATACGCCAGTGTTTCAATAGGATTCGATTTATAAAATTGTATTAGAATCTGAATTGTTTCACTTGTTTGTTGGATTAGTGGCCAGTGGGGGCTGGTTACGTAACTCGCAATCTGTAGATATGAGATAAGATAAGTCTAATCTACATCTCTGAACTCTAGAATCAATTTTGAATTGAAGATTAAATGTTGAACACCATCGGAAAAGTCTACCATTATTAACAAACCGATTTTACATTGTTGAGAATTTACATTGTTGTAGTTATTGTATCCATGAATCTTTATGGCACAATTTATAATGAAAACAAGGGGTAACACTTTACCGAATTTTTCAGTCACGTAATTAGATGTAACAATGAGTCACAATTACCTGAAACAATAAGAGAAATTACGTGAGTACAGCAATACCAATGTATTTAAAAATAGTTTGAGCTGAATGAAAGTTTTTTCGATAAGAACCAGATGTTCACTTGTTTGACAAAGACATAATGCACTACTACGCAATAAACGAGCAGCTAGCATTGATCAGCTGTTTGGTAGTGTTGCGTCATATTTCCAAATCTGAGCCACAAACGTCATCCACTCAACAGCTGTTTGTCGCAGCCGGCTATCACCCAATGAATACGTTCTAGTTCTTTGTCATTCAACTCTGCTTCAAATAATGTCATTCAAATCTACTTCCAAATCATTCAATTTCGAAATCTGAACAGCGTTTACCGATTCGGTTCTCATTGTTTATTTACAGAAAATAAATCGTACAGGTATCACAAATATCTTGTAGAATACGAAAACGTTCTCATAACAAATTTGTTGAAATAGATGATTAAAAAAATCACTAGTACCTTTATATTATATTTTTATATAAAACAAGTATCGGGTATTTATTTTACCCTTTCTCAAGTGTTGAAATATATTTGTGATCCAAATTAAACTGATCATTTACGTCATGATGACCTCAAGAGTCAAGACGTAACAGTGATTAATTAGATTGAAACTTTATCATAGTATAATATGTAGTATTCTCAAGTTTTTTTCTCTGAGCCTGTGCGATTTTTGTATAATAGGTATAGCTTCTTTAGCATTATTAAATTTAATTGTAGCCAAATATTACAGTGATGTTATTGCTGCACTCAAGTTACAATCAATTTTATTTATATTATTGTATTGTAAAAATATTGTATTTTTACTTTTTGGCAATAAATTTATTTCAATTCAATGTACAACTACAGCCAAGCATTAGAGTTACCAGATGACAGGAATTTTCCGGACATGTCCCCAATTTTAGCTCTGAGTCAGGGAATCATGAAAACTTTGAAATTGTCATGAATTTTAGAGAATTGAAATAGGAAAATATAAGAAACGATATTTATGAAGGTGATCATTATAAAAAATACAGTATTAATAATCAAATTTTTACAATATAATATTAATAATCGCATGCACACAATGTATGGAAATTTATTGAAAAGTTAGGGATTTTGTCAGGAAAAATGATTTTGTGATATGGTAACCCTAACCCCGGGCTAGCTATTCCCCAGTCTTAACAGTCTGCAGTTATTTCTGTAAAATTATATAATAATGTTTATAGAATATAATTTTGAACTCACAATTTTTACAGAAAAGGTATTTTAAAAAAATCTATCCAAACTATCTGATGTATGTATCCATTATGTAAGTATCCATTCGATCTTAAGTATGTTTCCATTTAAAAGCTTCATTCCAAACACAATCATTCATTGAAGAACATAACTTCTTCTGATATTCAATCAAATTTTTCAATCAAAAGAGCTCCATGTTTCTCAGACAAATTGGAATAACTTGAAACACTTCACAACCATTTGGAGTAAAAGATAAATTTAAATAGCTTGCAGCATTTCACAACAATTTTCGGTGTTTCAACACCAGCACTACGTCAAGGTTAAAGTTGTTTTTGCAGCAGACTGTAGATGAGTTCGTTGACCTCAGGTGGGTTGGCATAGTATAAAGTATAGCATAGCAGCTGGCGCCAACTCATTTATCAAACCTTGCAATCGGATACAGCACGCTGGTTTGACATGTGAAACAAAGTCGCTGATCAGGATCAGTCTGACGGCCCGTCAAACCCCAACTCTCGGTTAAAATTTGCGCGTTTCACCATCGTAAATTTCAAACATCGACTG
This sequence comes from Nilaparvata lugens, assembly GCF_014356525.2. Lineage (NCBI taxonomy): Eukaryota > Metazoa > Arthropoda > Insecta > Hemiptera > Delphacidae > Nilaparvata > Nilaparvata lugens. The sequence continues at coordinate 17,247,839 of NC_052508.1, forward strand.
CCAACTGAGTCCTGTTTCCAGTCGGCTGGCTGACGGCATATTCATGAATCTACTGATTTCTCCCACATTCAAACTCTCCATTTCATATTCCACATATTGTTCTAATGGAGGCCAATATTACAACATCTCAACCTCACCACATCTCAATTACTCCAAGTTTGATGTGATAAATGTTTCCAAATTTTATGATTGATTTCCCACCATGTCATGTAGGAAATAATAAGAGATAAATAAAATTCTATTTGTTTTGAAGAACATTCCCTCCTATAAATTACCAACATTCTGCAACGAATTTTCCCATCTTACATCTCAATTCCATCTCATAAATTATTTTATAAAAAAAATAATATTATCATACAGAAACCAGATTCATATAGTTCTTGTACTGTATCACATTGACTACCAATCTTCGTCAAGAGCAAATAAATCAGACAATTTTTAACGTCTGTAACCAGCAAATGGAACTAATTTTTCCTGTTTACTAATAAAATCTTTTTTTATTCATTGTTAAAAATTAATTCCTTTTACAGGTCTTCTCCACCATAACTAGGGTTATTCAAAGATTTTCACACATTATTTACTCTTTACTACTTCTCTCCACTTATTCTACAAACGACTAGTTAGAAAATGTTACATGGATCTGTGCTTTCTCACAACCATATTGTATTATCATAAAATTTATGTACCATGGAAAAGAATAATGGTTACTAAAAACAATAGAATGATCGTTATTGGTCCCATTTTTCCGACGTTCTTCAATTAGTATGCACCCCAGTAAAATGAAACCCCATTCAATCAAGGGCAGATAAGGGTTTATGTTCTACGGTACATTATCTCAAACAATTCAGAACGATCAACCATTATTGAATATCCTTAGATGATAAAAAACACATAAAAAGTTTAAATCTGGTTACTTTACATATAATGAATAATTAATGGTTCATGAATAAGTTCATCAACGCCTTTCACTGTATAATCCATCTCCATTATATCTTTGAATTCAATTAATTTACTTTCATTTCAATATAAAATACACTGGATTTTCAATCTTGGAGGGAGACACGTACTCGTTCACTATACCAAAAAGTATAGTCGTTTTGGAGACACCACTGATAATACTGTAGCATCATAGAAACTTTCGAATAGAAGAGTAGAGATGGTTATTCAATAAACTGATAAGAAAGAGGACAGAATCTAACCTCTGCAATGTGAAGTGAGAAACTTGTTGAATCTACAGATAAGTGTAAATGCTTCTTTTTTGGCTTTAGTTGAAGTAAGGAGACTTTTCTCTTAAAATAAGTCGAAATCAATGACATTTTTAAAATCAAACTCCTATTTGAAATGGTATATCTATTTTCGCTAAAAAACAAAGTAATTGTTGAAAAGTCATCCTGAAAAATGATTTCCATCAAAGAATAATTTAGTAATGTTGAATTGTTCTTTATAGTGTCAGAATAATTTAGTACCTATAGTTCGTTTAGTTTATTATAGTTGTAGTATTGTATATAGTTGAGTATTTTCCACTATTTCTTCAGAATTCTGAATTCCAGATGGAAAAGGCTTTCCCGATAGAAAATTCATGGAAATACTCATTAAAAAATAAAGGCTTGTAACCTTTGTAAGGGATTTTGAGGAAGGACTATAGAAACAGCCTGGGAACCGATTCCTCATTGAAGGATTAATACTCCCTACTTCCTTACAATACTGAAATATTGTGAGAAGGATTTTCAAGCCATGAAAGCGACCAAACACGAGACGGTAGGTAGCCTGATGGCTTTTAAAGATTTTGACCGGCAAGGTTCCTCACACGAGACGGAATTATTCGGGCAGCAAGGTGGCTGTGAAGGAGAGACTGAGGAGGAGAGCCAGAGGAGGAAAGAAGAGGCAATGCCCGTCTCTTCCTGCCGGGAGGCTAGTAATCCGTGCTGGAATTCTCCTCAATAAAATTCCGTCCTCCGTCGGCTGGCTAATCCCGGTCGTCCAGTCTGTCTGGGCGTGGTGGGGTTACCATGGCAACCAACCCCCCTCCCTACCTTCCCTCCCAAACAGGGGGCCGCGTCGCGACGTCGATAAGAAAACCATCACCACCATACTACACCTTCCCCCTCAAATCCCTTTGTGGCGTCGGCGTATTTTCCCCTCAATGTCACCGCAGGCGATTCTTTGCTTTCTCCTCTCTCACCCTACAAAAACCACCCAGACAGCATGAATATTTCCTACATCCCAACTGAATAAAAGACCGGAAAGCTGGTAATTGACATTTAAAATGGGCGCCAAATTTAGGGTTCAGCATTGTCCGAAGATGGTTGACTCTAATTTCCTCCTACTTGTGATTTAACAGAATAATTCAGTGGTGGATTCTCCTTTGTTGAGTGAGATAATCTTTCAAAATCAGGGGGAAAATTGCAGATTTCAAATGATATACATGACTTAGAAAAGGCTCAACTTTTTAAAGAGAACTAAAGACAATTTCACATAGATTTATTTGTCAAAGGAACAACATATTTTTGAGTACAGAGATTTTTTTTGAGTACATTGTTTCAAGTCTTGTGATGAATAAGTTAATGTAAATTATTCAACTCAATCGTAAGACTACACTGTGAAAAAAAATGTTCAAAGACATTTACAATCGTCACTTAATTACTAAATTTTCAAACTTCCCGAATATTCATATGGAACATAAGGTACAGGAATTAGGAAAACTCCGTGAAAATAAATTATTTGAACGAATAGCCCTAAGCAATCATTTGTCGTATTTCAACATAAACTAGCTCTAATTCCTGTACCTTATAATCCAAAAAGAAATTTACACGTATCTTTAGAGATAATTCCTATACCCCATAATCCAAAAAGAAATTTACACGTATTTTTATAATCGATAATAATTGCTATCACTAATTCATTATCAACCTTTCATATAGTACAACATTCTTGATAACACCTTCGGAAAATTACAAAAAACTCAAAAATACAGAGTTGATTTTCAGCACAAATAATAAAATAATTAATCCAGTAACATGAAGCATTTATCGCATAGAATAAACAATCTTAAAGGTTTTCTCTGTTCATGGGTAACAAGTAACAAGGCTGAGAAACAAGTATATGAGAAGTCCAATATCGTTCAAAATATTCCGTTCCAATGTGAGATTACTGGTGCAGGTGTACATACATCGATGGTGCACAGCGCATGCGCACCCGTCTATTTACGTGCACACTAAACAATGGGTTGGCAACGTGGCGTTTGTAGAGTAGAAGCCTGTAATCGACGTCGTCATAGTAGTATTAGTAGTGAGTAGTAGTAGAGTGGAGTGCAGTCAAATTGGTCCCCGCCATATTCCCGCCCAAAACCATAGCAAAGACCACCTGCATCAATGACACGTCTTGTCAAAGCAACGTAAAGGCAGCACGCAACGTCATGTTTCCATCAAAATAAAAAAACCCTTCCTTCCAAAATACTGCTCTGTACTCACAAAAGCTCATGGAAACTCAGATAAGATAAAAACTGTGAAGCTCTGAAAGTGGTAATACAAACTTGTTTCATGGAAATGAGTTATATCGATTTTAGGAACTGTATTCAGTGCAATGAAAACTATAACAACAAGATGTATTCATTGTTTGTATTGTTATTGTATGAAATGTATTCAGTGCAATGGAAACTATAACATCAAGATGCATTTATTGTTTGTATTTTTGTCAAGTTTGTGAATGTTATTTAAAAAAAAAACTGATAATTTGAAATTTAATCAAAATATATTACTACATCACTGGTAGTTTCATTTCTAGAAATAATTTCCATCAAATCTACAAATTACAAAGAGTTTATTTTTGTTGAGAGGAATCGCACAGGCTCTAATTGAAACTTATCAATACATTTTAAACTTGATAAAATTTGCTGATAATTACCAAAAATAGCAAAATTGTTACGTGCTATAAATTTTCGGCTCTAAATTTATTGTCTAAATTCAATATTTTCTAAATTTGGCTTAGTGGTTTTGTGTTTTGGGTTTTGTATATGTTTGGACTTTTTAACATTAAAATGAACTTTATTCCGAAGTGAAAAGTGTAAATTAAAAGTATTGTGCTCACTATAACCTTAGTGTCCGGTTTCCCATTAAGGAACTTTGGACTATATACAGCGAGGTGGAACTACCCTTGGGTCTCCCCACCATTCAAAGCCATACGCTAATAATAATAATAACCAAAAATAGCAACAGCCTCACTTCATTATTCGTACATGAACAAATTTGCTTTCAGGAATGGCTTTCTCTTTATTAGTATCACAGAGTACAATGTGGTAGCCAATTTAATACAAGGTTTTATCTGTGGTAACATGAGATGAGGAATGTAGCACAAAATAAGTCACAATTCTCAATACATCTTGGATAATTTCAAATATGTAGAAATAACTCTCAATCTGAATCTAGTTGGTTAATTATATATTTCACAATTTTCATGTAAATTCCTCATCAATTTTGAGGGGTATTAGCTGAAATAGTAGAATGAAATGCACATAAGAGAAAAAAAACCAAGGTAAATTTATTTGAAATCTAAAGCCAATAATAATACGTTTTAAATTTTTTACAACGAATTTTTTTTGTTAGGATGAGATTTAACAGGATCCAAATGTATCAAGAGAGATAGCTCTCTGTAGAATATAATGTTCCAAGTGTAATAAAACTAATCCCAACTTTGCAGCTGAAATTTGTTGTCAACTAAATAAATTGTTTATTTTTTTAGAAACGTGAATTGGAGCAGAATATTTTGGTAATTTGAGCAGGAGCATTTAGGATGAGATTAAGTGGGATCAGAGTGGAGGCGGCATGCTCCAAATTTGATGTAACAGAGGCGGCGGCAACATGACACACAGCATCCCATTACACCCACATCCCATTTCATCCCCCTCCACTTCCACCACCCACCCTACCAACCTAAACGCCCACCCTCATCAAAGGTCAACTCTTGCCATCGGCATCATCGTCATCCTAACCTGAACACGTGCTGTAATCTGTCATCATCATTAAAACAAATTCCATTAGATGTTCACACTTGATTAGCCTTTCGCTTCAGATATCAAACTGGACAATATCAGAGTACAGGCTTCATTGATTGAGATTTTTGACATCATAGTTACATCAATGGAAATGAGTACTGTAATTGGGTCAAATATTCCCTGTGAAAATGTAAATTATTAGAAATCTTCATCAACGTAATTGGAATTTATCAACGATTAGAATGAACGTAAATAGGTTGAATGTTTGAATTATATTTCACTCAATCCTCATTGGCTGTTTTCATTAAAACTACATTCATAATGTAAATAATTGTAAAAGTAAGAAATATTTAAAGTATTGTACATGAATAGATAAATGCTTAGCTTGTGAATTGTGATTAGTTAAATTTTGTCTTTTTTCAAACGGCGGTAGCTTTGTCTATAACGAAGACATTGCTGCTCTGTCATTGGTCAGCTTGTGATTGGTTGAATTCTCTCCTACTTGCCTCCCATTGGCTGTCGCCATGACGACAAAATCACTGCTCTACTATTGGTTGGAATGTGATTGGTTGAATTCACTCCTCAACTCCCATCGCCTGTTGCTTTGACTTGACTTGGTTAGTATGTGATTGTAAGATTTCTCTCTTTTTCAAATACTTTGTTTCTGACGATAAAATTGACAATAAAATGTATCATTGGTTGGCTTGTGATTTCTTGAATTCTCTCTTACTCAACTGCCAATCAATTTATAAAATCAAGTTATAAACTGAAAAATCCAGTACAATTTAAATGATAATGCCACCTAAAACACAATTTAATTTGAATTATTTCAGAAATTTACCAATAGATTTTCAACTCCACTTAAGTTGAACAAAAGTTAAAACAACATGAGATCAGTAACATAACAGCAGTGATTGGAAAGGTATCCCGACCGAATGGAAATGACCTTTAAAATTCAACGAAGAGGTAGATATTATGCACAATTTCGATGTTATTACAGGTAATAAAAATTTGAAACAGTAAAATAATCAACGATTGAGAAACAACATGAATACAGTCGTCATATGACAACTACTACAAAGACGAGAATATTACAGGATTCCTTTGCACACCATAAAGAACTCAAGTTTTATTGGCTGTTACGATCGTTATTACGCCTATAAATGCATAGGACCAATGTCTTTCACAGACTCATAACAGGCGAGAAGTACCAATTGTTGGAGCACAAAACAAGTGCATGGAACATGACAAGGATGAGATGGATTCCACACAATACTCGAATTAGGGACGGGGGACTAGATGAGAGTAGACGGGGGACTTGGCTGATGCAATTCTCACGGGAACCAACACCTGCGGCTCGCTCATTCGCACTCACACACACTCGCCACACACACAAATATGCAAGTCCCTGTATGATTTCAGAATGAATAAAAAATCTTCAGATTCTCGTTGGTCTTTTGGAACTTGTGTATTATAAAGGACGTACAATAAGGTCACAAGCATCAGCTTATTAAGGTAAAATAAGGTCAAGGTTACAGCTTACTATAGAAATACTGTTCAAATTCTTGAATGATTTACTGAAATTGAACATAATCAATGATCCCACCTGATCCACTAATTAAGTACCTGATTCCAAAACTACCTAGAATATGGGTCTCAAACATGATACAACTCATCCGTAAAGCTAAGACACCATAATCAATACCCTCAAAAAATGTTTCATTCAACAATACTACAGAATAATGTATACAGCTAAGTATAAGGAAGACAGTATCATGTTGGCGTGGTATAATCTAAAACGGGATATCTGAAATCCATGAATAAACTCAAATTTTAAGCTGATGACCAACAAGAGTAAAAAAACTGAAATTTAATTGCTGATATGTCATCATAAACCGTTGTTTTATTTGAAATAACATTCACGATTGAGGATCAATTAACGTAAACTATAATCAGCTAGATTCTGGATGAAAAAATAAAGAATGAAATGTGACCATGACTGATACAATGTGACCTTTATAGTGGGTTCTCAAAACCAATCTGTTTATAAATCAAAGAGGAATATTGGAATTTCAAACTCGATCACTCTATAGAAATTTATTACAGTTTGATTTTTTTAAATGTATTGAAATAGAAATCCCCCTTCCAAGCATCCTCATGTGCACAAGAAGAAACGTATTTCTCAAGCAGGGATGAGATTTTGTAGGGGTGTGAGGAAAATGTTTTCAAATTTTTTCACTACAAGGAAAACACGTAACTGAAATTCATTCAAAATCGATGTTTGAAATTCATTGCCAATCAACCGGAAGCATCCTACCTACTAATGCTACCCACTTCCAGGAAGCGTTCACTCCAGTCGAAATTCATTCATTATCAGGAATTTTTGGGGTACAAATCGAGAGTAGTAAACAGGTCGTCGTAGTAAATTTCTAGTGCCGGGGACATCGCTCGCTTTACAGCCGGGGGGAGACACCAACACACACACACACATAGGGGGCTGGGTTGGTTTTCGGGGTGGTTAGGGGTGCAAGGGGGTGCTAGGCAGACAAAAAAGAGAGAGACACCGCACGTGTTGGCTGTTGTCATGGAAACGATAACGATCCGTTCACACACGGGGGTGTGGGGTAGGATGGGGGGGGGGGGTTGAAACGACCCCACCCAGTTGGCGGGAGCTTAGCAGCACTCCACCATTCACCAACCTCCCCAGCTGAGCGATCCTACTACTATGAGACCCGAACCCTGGACCCCCCCACCACCACTTCATCTGCAAAGCGCGGCAAAATGTCTGCTCTGGTTCCAGACTCCCAGCTGAGCCTGAGCCTACCTTCTCACTCACTCTCTCTCTGTCTCTCTCGCCACTTCCAAGGCTCCAGCAATCATTGATTAGCAACCAAACCACTGATTATATAAATGTACACTACGAAATTTGGGTAAAAGAAGATTTCTATTTTTCAGCTAGTTTATTTCAGTTTTTGAAAATTTCATCTTGATGCATGCACGGGAAAATCATTTGAATTTCTAGAAATTATATCCTGTTGTATGCTTAGGAAAAGGTACTATTTCTGATTATTGTGAATATACTTCTAGTCTACAGATGGACATTTCTGAGATATTGCAATTATTCAAATGCTAATGAATTAATTATTATTATTAAACAAAAATCCAAATTAAATGCTGTAATTCACCCCAAAGACTTCTGCTACTGCAATATATTAACAACAGGGTAAACAGCTAGATGAAAATTCGATGAGCGCTGCTATTCAAAAATTATTTGTCAGCCCGGGAATCGAACCCATCGAGCTCTATGTATCTACTTTGAGCTGACCTCAACTATTGGGCGGGAATCGAGGTACTTTTCATTTGTTGAGTGTAGTATTATAAGTATAGTAATATAATAAAACAATATAAAAATTTTATTGCACCCTTTATTTAAAAAAACTTTAAAAATAAAGGGTGCTATAAGATTTTTATATCGTTTTATTAATTTGAAAAGTATAGCCCATGTCAATGAAGTGTTTTTGTATACTAATATGTATGAACAGTACAGATTAGAGTACTGCAATACTATAAAATGTGAAATAGTGTAGGATATACTTTGAGGTTAAGTTTAGAATGTAATTTATAGGAATTTGCACTTTGGAGATGACCCTAAGCCTAAGGTTTTTATTTTGGGCTAGCTAGATGATTAATCAGCACATCTATTAAAAACAATTAACATTTATATTTATTTATTCAAGTAATTTTAGTTTTTCTATGATGAACACATATATCCAAAATCAGGACTTTATAGTTTCAAATAGATTCAAATGAAATTCAGCATTTTTAACTCTACAGTATCTTGAAGCTCAGGTTCCTTACAGAATCATCAGTTTTCTGGATGCACCTGTCCAGCAGTGTTATCAGCTATTGAAACTACAAAGGAACAGCTGGTGAAAAGAAGTGCTCATGGAACATGCATATTTCTTGTGCAGGAAAGAAATTCGAAAATATGCATATCGGAGGAACAGCTGGTCAGCCGGCTAGTGATTTTATCCTAAAATAAGCCTGGCAATAAGGATGATACTTTCTAGACTGGACCATACTGAATAAATAATGAGTATCAATGACACCTGCTCAATCTCAGGTCATTTACAACCCGGCAATTCGAGTCCAGCCAAAAGTGACTACTCAATATTCATAGATAATGCACTGACTTGCAATGGAACAAGTTGTCCTTTAGTTGAGTAGTGTACAGGAGAGAAATGTAAGGAACATATGGTCAGCTGTCATAGCGATGCACAGAGATACAAGAAAGACTTGGGAAAGAAGTATCAGACCTCTCGCGCTACAACAGAACGAAACAGAAGATGATTGACAAAGATAAAATCCGCGTGGGAGGTCTCTCCTCTCTTTTCCCAAATTATTAATCTTCTCTTTTCGTTTACTACTTGGACAAGATTTCCTCTCTTCGTTCTCATTCTCCTCGGAACACATTTCTTTTCACTCGGACAAGACTCTGGTCAAATACGTTTATCTCTTCTTTCACAGGATGGAAAGGTGGATAAAGCCTACACGGAGAAACAGAAAAAGATTATAGTTTCCGGCCGTTGCAACGTAGGAGGAATTGAGACTGGTCAGGTGGGTGGTGGTGAACAGAGGGGGGAAGGGGGATGAATGCTCCAATTTCTTTTCAATCAGCACTGCATTCATCACATCAATAGACATTTATCAATCAATACCATTCTATCTCACAATACGTAACATAATACGTAACTAATAAACGCAATAATAAAATATGATACATATCTACAGTTTATAATAAAAAATAATAAGGTGTAATGAATAAGATATTGACAGTTCCACAAATAATATGAAGAACTGACAAAATTAATAACAATGGCATAAAATAAGGAGCTGACAAAATCTCATTCATCTCACTAAAAATCTAAAAATTCAAATCATTCGAATTCGGGAAATTTAAAGTAAAAATTCGAGAGCATCTCTGTATCCTATATATTATACTGTGCCATAATGTATAATAATGAATAACTAAAATGAAATACCTCTGTCTCGGATCAAGGTTCTACTGCAACAGTCAATATTTACCTGTAACAAAATTTAATGTATAAATATAATGGCAAAAATGCATCAAAATTCAAGTAAATATAAAAATGAAGTTTGAAAATAATTAAAACCTTGTTGCTAGGTTGCATCGACCAGAATCCTTTTGAATTAATATTGTTGACCAAGAATCAATATTGATCTCAATTGGTGCAACCCAGTATAAACCGAGTCAATTAGAATTCATCTACAACCTTTTTGAGTAAAGCAATAGTGAATGCAACCAGAACTCTCATAAAATATATACAAGGTAAAAGTATAGCCGGCAACTTCAATTCTTCATGCAATCAAAAGTGATGATTGCAAAATTTTACTAATGAGCAAGTTACCAATGACAGATATAATAATTGCTATTTGGTGATTTGCTATGCTGACTCCTTGCTGGACACTGGTATTATATGGTAGGTAAGGTCAGCTACTTTATAATCCTACTTAAACATGTTAACGAGTATTGGATTGAATAATGTTATTTTATTTTTTAATTATATTTCAGCTAATTACAATTTCATTTTAGTTTTATATCCTATTAGACCTATATTAAGCGAGCAATTTCTGTATTTATATATTTGGTTATTTATGTTTAACGGATCTCGAAAACGGCTCTAACGATTCTCACGAAATTTGGAACATAGTCGGTTTATGATATAAAGATTCGATTGCTCTAGGTCTCATCCTTGGGAAAACTCGCTGAACGACATTAAAAGGATAATTCATCCTTGGCTGAAACAGCTGTGGATAGTAAAAAAGTGATTATGTGAAAAATCAAAATATCGCATCCCCGAAATTCATAAGATGACGTATCATTTTAGAGAATTGTGTTCTGTTTATCAATAAATAAAAATAACGAGCGAAGCTCGGTGCCCCGATATTAAATGTATTAAACGACATCAACAAACATTGGCTACACTTTCAGAAATTGAGGGAAAACATGATTTTTTTCCATTTTCTATCTACAAAACGAGAAAATTCGCCGGGAGACTCCAACGATTCAATTGCATTGCCCAGGTTTGTTTTCAATTTGAAATTCAATAATTAACATTGCAAATAATGTAATGTAATAATAAATAATCTCATAAGAAATAATGGAAAACCGCCAATTAACAACTAACTTGACATCATTTCGAATTCCAGTTATTAATTTTCAGAGCAAATAAAATCACTAGCAGACTTGTAACCACTCAATCACATCGTTCAGGTGTGTCGTGTGTGAGTGTGTATGTGTGTGACATACCACATACTTCAATGACCTGTCATTCCAAACAAATGGTGTTTGCACGCGTGTGCGCGTATGTAAGTCAGTAATCGACACTACAACGACACATCAGACTCGATGCAACTGCCTCTGACAGCTTCAATTCATTGGAAAAATGCAAAGCAATATTGTCTGTCATGTCAACCAGCCTTTTTCTATATTTTTCTCGATTGTTTACATCCCCTATGCATTTCAAATCACACCACATTCATTTAGCCATGTCAATACCAGTGATTTGCTTGTGTCAAATAGCAATAACATCTTACAAACAATGATGTAATAAATTATTTACGTTATTTGACATAATTTTTCTGAGACTAGCTACCACAAAAAATTGAGACCAATAAAGGCTGTCTGAATTTTCATCTGAATGACGATTGGAGAGAAAAAGCATTAAATCTTTCTCGGAGAAAGTGTAGTTTAGTAGAGGTAGAATAGTATAGAATTTGTTTCTCATAAACAACAGTACAATATTACAATATTGATTAATTATGTCAATATTTAGGAATGAGTAATATCAGAGATGATGAATTAAGAAATTTAAAGCTTAATATGTTTATTAAATTTCAAAGAGAAATAACAGAATAAGCAGTAAAGCTTTTGAAAAAGTAACATTTGAAAGGTGAATTTCATATGTTCAACTCAATATATATGAAATATAAAATTGATTGATTCAAGTTCAAACTTGAAAATAATATACAGCAAAAAATGAAAATCCTAAGATGAAACCGATTCCAAGAGATAAAAGGTCAAAGGCCACCCAAATTGATACCGGAAAATCCGCTGTTCTTTCATCAAACGATACTCCACTTCTTTCCAACAAAAAGAAAATTCCCTCTCACAATTCACAATCTCTCATTCAAACGACAGACTACAAGCCATGACGCAGACGATTTACTAAAAATCATTCAAAGGCGAAAAGTTGTACTATTAAACCGGAGGTAAGAACTAATTGCCCCCGATAGCAGCAGAAAGCCTGTCAAAGAGCAAAACGGCAATGGAAAAGTGGTTGTGAAAAAATGGAGGGAAAAGATGGAAAAGGCGGGCAGTGCGGTGATAAGGAAAACTGCGAAAACGAAGAAAAGGATGGGATGGCATTGATGTGGGCGGTGGTGGATAGAGAGGAGGTGGTGAAGTGGGAGGAGGAAGAGGAGCTCGGTCAATTTCGGCAGACATGACGTCACTAGGAAAAGCGAAAGGGGACCCTAAATGAGGTTGGTTGTTGGAGGTTGTAGGGGGGGTACAGTTACTACATACTACTACAGGGGCGCTAGGGTGGGTCTTGCTCCCCCACCCCACTACAGCAGTGGTGGCGGCGGCGGAAAATGTAATGGGGACGACGATACTATCGATCGCATTTCCCTTCTCTTTCCAACACCAACAAAGCTGCAGACTTCAGAAAAGAAGCTGTCTCTCTCATACCACACTCCCACACAGTCAACCCTCACGCACTCACCCTCTCTACACCAAGCTATCTCTCTCCATCACGCAAAAATCCAGCAATCTATCGCACGCCGTCGATCTGCAAGAATTCGCACAAAATTGTCCCTCAGCTGCACGCACCAGTTACGCAATGTGCCGCAACCAGACACACACAATCACACACACACACACACACACACACACACACACACACACACACACACACACACACACACACACACACACTGTCTGCAGCCTTGCATTATTTATTGGGCCAACCGCCATTGATTTTGATTAGTACACGGTACAGAACAATTGGGGAGACACACTGTTGTGAGAAATACATGGATGGTTGTAGGGGTATTGATGATCTAATTATGGGAAACCACTAACAAACGTGATAGCAAACTGGTTAAAATTAGTAGAAAATAACATATAGAACAGGTAAACAGCGTATAGTAGTAATGAGTATGCAGAATAATAGTACATAGTAAGACTTTTGAAAAAAAAATGTTTAATTTTGTATGGAATCTACTCATGACAAACCTCGCCCTGACGGTCGTTGACCAAGGCTTTAATGCTTGTTATAACTATAAATATCTTCTTGTATAATATTATCTTGGAAATAATGTAACAATAAAAGCAATTTATTCAATTCAAATTCAATATACAGTAAGTTGAGAGCATAGTATAGACTATAGAGTCTAGAGCATAGTAAATTTAGTAATTATATTAATAAGTAGATTTTATTAGCTGGATGAAGGTATTATTTTCGAATTAAATACTCCTCATTCTAATTTAATAAGGTTATCCTCATTAATAAACGAATAAATTTTATTATTTACTGGGTAAAATTTACAAGATGTTTCCAACAGAATCCTACAGGAACTCCTCTATCCACCCCTAGGTCTACGAAGTTGAGCCAACGAGACATTATAAAATGAGTTAAAAAAATTGAACCATCCAGATTTCAATCACTTCAGATAAAACCGCTGAACACTTTATCATCAACCTTCTAGAAGAAGAATCAAGACGAAAATAAATATTGTAAATTACGAAATACTGTACATCACAAAAAATGAGCCATAAATTCAATCTTTGACAAGTGTAATGGTAACTTTGAAAGACGTTGGAAAAAGTGAGTAAATACTGTACAAGGTATTTTTAATGAAATACTGAACTGCACAAAAATGAGCCATAAATCCAATCTTTGACAGAATATCAACTTTGAAAGACGTTTGTATGCAGAAAACATCATTTCAGGAAGGCTGTCTGACCCTCTTCCACCGTTGCTGTTCCGAAATGGAAAGGGGTTGGGGGTGACCTTGTATTAGGCCATTTGGTCTCGTTTCTATGCATAAGGAAGCGGCGGTGCTGCAATGCGGATATTGGCCAAGAGTCCAGTCTCACAACCTATTCAATATTCTTCTTCACTCCACCCCGCGCCAACACTTTTTCTTCCCTTTTCGGCCCTTTTTAGAACTCTTTTAGGGTCGAATACAGCTAGCGTCCTTCAACACTTGGAGTCTATTTCAAGCTATCACTCAAGTCCCGAAATGACCATCATTGAATGTATTTTCGTTTACAATAGTCCCCCAATAAAAAGACATGTGTTGATTCCATAATCATTTCCAAAACATCTCAAAATTATACAAAATTTGAGTGAAAAAACACTGGGTGAAATTAAATAATTGAATAATCAATATTGGTTATCATACATGAATCATCCTAAATGAGAATGGAAGTTCATTTCAAAGTAAAATGAGCAACAACTCTCCAGTCGCTCTGAAAAGTGACACGCATACAACAAATTTAGCTTGCTTCTGATACAAAATCGTAGTGTTTCTCATTAAATCAATCATTTAAAATTACACATCTTATAGAAAAGTACCACAGGCTGAAGCCCAAAACTGTTCCAATTATAATGCCAAACTTAACAGCAAAAAGGGCAAAAAATGAATTACTCCAAAATGATGTTTTGTTCCAAATTTGAAATGAACAAGAGCTGCTTAAAATAGAAGCGTTGTTATAATTAATCATTTTCCTACTAAATTTCCCAATTCCCATAGAGATTTTCCCATTTTTACAATTGAAATGAAGCAATAATTTGCAAATTTTTCAACAACTACAGCACTAAATATTCTAATTGAGATCCTCCACGGCCCTAACAATCCATTTAGAGCCGCAAGCTCAACGTAATTGGTTATCGGGAAAGCTGGCCACGCTATTTCACGACGAGTTAAAACGAGATTTGTGTGCGCCAGGTATTTAGTATTCAAAGCTTGTTATTTCTTTGTAGCCGGAGCACACAGGGAGGAAGGTTGCTGAGGGGCGAGGGGAGGGTGTTAAGAGGTGCTTTTCCCGGCTGTTTAGTGGGAAGGGGGGCGAGAGAGGTAATAGACTTTTCTGGAGAGATTTCTCTCAACTCTGCGATCCTTGGCCCTGAGCCTCGAGCCACCTCTATTGACAAAAACACACTCAAGGCTGGAAGATGTTGCCACTTGTTTAGTGGCTGGAGGTGTGAGGAACAGCGGTTTCGGCATTTTAGCCCCATCCGTCCCCCCATCCCCCCACCACTCACACAACCACTACACCTCACAACAGGCCAATTCTCTCCAGCCTTTCAAAAAACGAAATGTTTCGTCGAATAATGGCATGCAAATACAAGTGCGCATCAACTTAACAACCCTCTCTCTCTCGCTTCCTCCCTAATCGTCGAGCACCACTTAACTTTTCCACAAAGCTTTTCTCCAGATTAAAAGAGCCGGAAAAATTCCATCGTCTTTTCAGATTTGTTGACTTTCTACTCGAGCGATGAAGTGCCGAAATAAACGTCATTCACAATTCACTCTCGTCTCTACTCCAGGGAAGTTTCTTCCCAGTTAATACTGTTTACAAATTATTGGATATATATGCCTCGAACAATTGCCCCATCTAAGATATTATACTAGTGACAAAATAAAGAACTTTGAATTAAATAGAAAATATTATCAAGACTGGTTTAAAATATTAACGATTTCCGTAGTATAAATATCAAACATAGCTTCATAATAATTGGAATCCGTGGAATTCAAATTTTTGATTTACCAAACAGGAGTATGCTAATAATTGTAGCAGGATTTAAAGTGACTCATCTTGAAAAACAGAAAAATAGCATATGATGATATTTACCAGCTTTACAATATTATAGATAGGTATTTTAAATAACATCTATAGAAAAAATATTTTCAATTGAATGAGCATTATTATGTCAATAAAGAAGTCAATGTGATTGGATTGACAGTAGTTATAAATTTTTATGTAAGCCTACATAACTATAGTCATCAGGAATTACTTAAAATAGTCTGCACAGTTGCTTTCAAAGATAACAAATTATTGTCATCCAAGTTCCTACTAAAAAATTCAAAACTTCATGAAATGTCATTTCATTCGAATGAGATGATATCATGTTCTTGAATTAATTATTCCTCAAGAGCAATAGTAACCTGCCTTGACCAAACGAAATCTTAATGATATGATTATAATATCTTTGCCCACGCGAACACAAATAATAACGATCAACTCCCATTGATGAGAGTAATCAAACTCTACAAATCAATTCTAATGGCCAAGTTTTACTTATTGCCTTTCATCTTGATTTATGATCATCATCATCATCATCATCATCATCATTACAGTTCTGATTCACAGTCATTTAAAGTATAAAACAAGGCTTAAAGCTCTGTTCGCTCAGGGATCATTATTAGTTTCAAGCCTAATAATCCTCTGATTTTAACTTGCATTAGTGACTGCAGTCATTGAATTCAAGAGCTGAGAGTTACAACATTCCAACGGTAATTTTCCTTATTTACAAAAGAAATCTAGAATAGCTATTTCTGTATCAAGAGCGTAAAACGCAACCCAAAAATTAGCTTTTTTTTACAATGAGTTTTAAGTACGTAGAGAAGTGTTTTACGAGCAGTTGTGGAAAAATTGAATAGAATAATGAGTTTCAAGCTTGTATTTATTTGACTACTTTTAGCAACTTATTTGCTAACTGTCTTGGGAATTATACTCAACTTGGTAGCAGAAGATTTACTCGCTCCAAGGGCTACAGGCCGATGTGACCCTTTACAAAGCCTCTCCATACATCATATCATCTGGTAGCAGGAGGTATTTGATCTTAAATTTTAATTAATGCAATATCTCAGTAATTTCAATTAGAAAATATTTACTTTACATCAATTACTCATTGTAGCAACTGTGATATAAATATGAGGTAAATAGATCTATATGAACTTCACTGTATTATCAACCTTAGCAAGAAATAGAAAAGTCGAAAAACAAATTATTATTTCAGTGATGAATCCACCAATAAAAATCAACACAATAAATTGAGGTAAAACAGGTATTGAGGTTGCAGTAACTCAATTTGTTTCAAGCTCTAAACGACTCACAAACTTGGAAAAGGGCGGAGAACACAATAAGAGTGAAAGAGAAGAGAAAGAAGAGCGTGGATGTTAGACAGTGGGCGTAATGTGCACTGCAAGGGCTATTACTGTTACTGGGTCATTGCAACCTAATTTGCAAGCGAATTGGTTGAGTAGTGGGATGGCTGACATGCGATGCAGAAGGGGTGACAAGCACCACATTACATTATAATTGCACAACGCTGGTCGTCTCAGTGTTTACTACTAAATAGTACAAGGCCTTGCAAAAATAATTCAGCACACACACCACTTTCAGTTATCAGATGTGCCAAAAACAGGAATGGAAATGCTCTATTCAACTTAGCTGATGATATTTCAAAGGTAATAGGAGAATATTGACTATGTATTACTGATAGAGAATTCATTCAAAAAATCTGGTGTGGCGCACTCACACAACTTTCCTTGCCGTTATGAAAATTGATCAACTGACGCTAATGTTCCCGCGCAACTCAAGACTACTATTTAAAGATCTAAGCCAGCTGGTGACAGGACAATAACGCTGCAGACACACAAAGTCTGCTATCCCTTCATAGTGAATGATTTAATAGAATCAACAGTTGCCAACAGTTTGCAATTTAATAATCTTATTTTCTCGAACATCGAGCTTATTTTCAATTTTAGGTGAAAATGTTACTGAACATTAATTGTAGAGATTTTCATGATTATTCTTTTCCACTTGAATTTTTTTGTTTAAACTGTATCTGAAGCCTGATAATTGGTAATCTAAAATCAAACTTTGCATAGATGGGGCGCAGCTCCTAAAATTTTTACAGATATGGGACTTGTGGTGTTGATAGAGCTTATCAATGACTATTTTAGGTATGAATTTGATCAAAATCGTTGGAGCCGTTTTTGAGAAAATCGCGAAAAACCCTGTTTTTGACAACATTTTCGCCATTTTAGCCGCCATCATGAATTGTATTAGATCGAAATTGTTTGTGTCGGATCCTTATAGTGTAAGGACCTTAAGTTCCAAATTTCAAGTTATTCCGTTAATTGGGAGATGAGATATCGTGTACACAGACGCACATACACTCACACTCATACACACACACACACACACACACACACACAGACCAATACCCAAAAACCACTTTTTTGGACTCAGGGGACCTTGAAACGTATAGAAATTTAGAAATTGGGGTACCTTAATTTTTTTCGGAAAGCAATACTTTCCTTACCTATGGTAATAGGGCAAGGAAAGTAAAAACACCGACTTACTGATTGACTTGAAATAATAATAATAAATTCTTCAAATTCCATTTCTAATGATTACTATTGATGCTAATCAATTGAAACTCTATTTTATGGGTATCTCAATTCAAAAAATAATATCAATTGTGGAAAACAAATTCGATGAGTGCTGTTCTAGCACGGGCAGTATTAGCCAGAATAAAGGGTGTCATTTCAAATATCCGGTCTAGAAATTGCTAATCAATAAAATAAGATTATCATTACAAAGGAGTGACCCGTGGTCTAGTGGATAGAGTGTTTGCGTAGCAGCATAGAGATCCCGGGTTCAAACCCTCTCATCACCAAAAGTTTTTTAATCAGATCACTCCCGTGTTATCGGATGGGCACGTGTAAAACTGTCGGTCCCGGCTGAAGTATGACAGTCGTAAGGTCCATTGATGGCTTGATTTATATATTCAGGTGGTGAGATCTTCCCGCAAGGGACTCCCCACCAACATAAGCCATACCAACTTACTTTTCATCATTCCAAATATTGTCGTTTGTTCTCCGCCACTTTGAAAATTGAATCGAATCGAAAAACGTTTCAAGTGAATTAATTATCTGATTTGATATTTAATCTAGATTCTAGATTCATCAAAGCTTCTCATAGAAATATGGAACTATTCAATTGGAAACAAGACATTTTCTTAACAAACTAATAAGTGTCGAATTTCACCAATCAATTCTATCATTCAATATCAATGTAAGACAGTAATACAAACATAATGATATACAGTATCCTCATTGAACAGCCTCTCCCATAGTTTTGGAGGGTCAATTGAAAGAGGCAGGTTCATTGCAGCACCACAACCACCAGTCGTCTGGTCGATTTCAATACAGTTTCAAGTTCAAACAGCCGACAGTGATTACACAACTACAAAGAGTCTACACATGCTAGCCAGAGCAGTGAATGGTGATGTTTCGGTGATGAGATGGTAGTAACAGCCATAAAGCGACCCAATACAAGGTCAGACAAATTATTCCGAGTACAGAGAGGCTTGGCCCACAGCACCACAACACGCTTTGTTTTGTTTGTCTGGCTGTGCGAGCAGGAAGGCAGATGGTGGAAATAGAGAGGTGAATAAAGATGGGAATAGAGAGAAAGAACTAGCCGCCAGCGGACAGTCAGTCACGTTTGAGAGCCCGGCTGCCAGCGAGCTGGAACCAAAATGTCCTTGATCCTGTCTTTTCAGAGGCTCTTCCACTCGCGGTTCAGACACACTGTCAGAGAATAGCTATAGATAGGTTCTATTCTATAATGCACTCGTCTACTAGTAAACCCAGACTGTCCAATGGCTTCACTGCTAGTCCAGCTATTTTTAGGTTCTTTGTCGATAGTGCACCAACCGCATTCGAGAATATTCTGTTTACTGTCTGTGACAGCTTCCCTGCGAGGAAAACGCTCAACTTTATTGAAGCCACTTTGGGGCATTATTTCACTTCATCAGAGGTCTATTTACAGAGCAGCGGTTCTTCCCCATGTGCTATTCTGTAAAATTGGATCCAAAAATAATTCAGGTCTGGGTAAAATCAAATACAGTAGATACAGAAATGGGAAACAAATTCTATGCAGGTATAGGTAAAACAAAATACAGTAGATACAGAAATAGGGAAGAAATTCTACTCAACTAGTAGACTCATGCTATCAAGATAAATTCATATTTGACTATCAAGGGACAGAAAAAGAGATTGAACTTGAGGTCGAAAACGGATAACTAAAATAACATTTGTTATAATCACCCCAACAAAATGAACATTGGACATTGTATATTGAATGAAAAATGTTATACTAATGTGATCATTGGAAACAAATTAATGAATATCTGGATTTGAAACAAATATAACAGTTGGTTTTGTGTGAATTACCCAAAACAATATAAAGTTGACGATATTATTAGATTTTGGAGATCGATAAGTCAAACAACTATATATTGAAATGAAATGGAAACCTTCTTTACAGTGCGTAAAGACGTATATGCGCCAGGAACTCACGCATTTCGCTTTTCATCAGCTCATAGCTCATTCGCATGCTCTTCCTATATGTATCTTATTGTTTCTGTACAAATACAGATATTATCAGCTGAAGAAAATTGAAATGAGCGTGTTCGTGGCGCATGAGTCTGTACGCACCTATAGGCAGAGTTAAGACTATATTCTACTGTAATTTATAGTAGAGCCTAATGAAAATTCAGAAAGCTGGAAAATTGGTCTAGAAGAGATTGAAAGTGTCACTTCAAAGCGAGCCGAATTTTGAACATCATTGAATTTTGTAGATGAAAGCTACAAAAACATACGACACAGTCAAAAATTGGGTTTGAAAGAGATCAAGAGAGCTAGGCTGTAACGCAGGGGCACAATAACCCAATCACTGAGCCAGGGTATGGGGGAGCGAACCCGGCAGCAGATTGCAGGATGCTTCTGGAGTTGGCAAATTTTTCCTCGGCGACGGCAAGCCTCAAAGGGGGGATGCTCAGGGTGTGGTTGGGGGGTTCAGCCACCCGGTTATTGCCCCGGTGCGTATCCTTGCCCCCGAAATTTGCCACGATCAATAGTCGTCGCCGCCACCGACCAAAGAGCGAGAGAGCGAGTGAATGTGGTATTCGGGCCACAAGTCCCAACCCCCCAGCACAGACTGCTCAGCTGTTTCGCTTCTCTTCCCTCGCACAGCTGCCAAGCGGCAAAGAAGCACTTCTCCAAATGAGCAAACAAAAAGCCTCTCCTCTTTCTTTGAAAGGGGAAACTCTCTTCTGCCGGCAATATCAACAAATTGAACGCCGCTTCCACTTCAAACCAGCAACTTACAAACTTCTCCTGCTACTCGGCTACGCTTTTTAACGCCGGCCGCCTCACTACTTTAATGAAATTTTCCACTTTCAACTGACACGTACCCTGCAATTGTTCTCGAAATATTTTGCAAATTTTATTAGTACTGCCTCCTCAATAATCTAAAATATCAAATACAAAACAGCTTCAGCCACAACGCCAACAGAGCTCACTCTTTAAATTCCCATTACTAAGTTCAATCCAAATCATTTTCAGAAATTTACTTCAATTAGTTCTAGCTCAACAATTCTTATTTTCCCTACACAGCAATAAATTTATTTCATCTGAGTTTCCACCTTATCTTCTATAAATTCTAATAAACCATAATGTTCTTGAATGAGAAAATGTTTGAATTCAAGCCTTGAGCCTGTTGTTCTATTATAATAAGTGTAATGATAAGTGAATTAGCAAAAGGTGAGTAATAACTGAATATGAAAGCGAAAATGTACATTTTATATTTCTTTGAGCAGCCTCTTTTGAGTAAACTTTGAGAATAATTGAAATGATTTCAAAAATCGTTCTACTGGTGCAAGTTACAAAAGAAATGTGAGATTTATTATTTATCTCTGATAGATAAAGAAATATTTTACAACCCAACCAGGTATCCTCACCAACAATTTTCAAGTTTCTGATTTTTCACAAGAAAGATGACATCATAATGTGTCGAAACATGTACGTATTATTTTTTTCAAAATAAATTCATGATTTGAAACAACATTTTTGTGTTTTCATTTCGAATATTTTATTGTAACTGTTTGATTTTTCAAACCTTTAAAGTAAAAAATTACTATTATACAGGTTTATATATTTATATACAAATACAATCCAGGTAAAAACAAAAGGCATTCGCCCAAAACTGCTCTAAACAGATTTCTGTTTCTAGAGTAGAATCATTCACGTGAACCAATTTCTCCACTAGGCAACAACCCATGAATAAATCCAAATCAAACAGTGTTTTCAAACAGGAAAACAGTTGACGGAAGTTATAGCTACTAGAGTACAGCATATTCAAGCATGAATGGAGGAGAGTTATTGAATAATGGGCGTGAGTTGATACAGACTACTCCACACTCCACACGAGCGAGTCAGTGCCTGTTTGATCAATATCGCCGGCTCAGGTCAGACAACAAATCCGGGTTACCCGACAACAACACTGCAAAGAGCAAGCGGGAGGAGGAAGAAGGAGCAGAAGGAGGAGAAGGAGGAAGAAAGAGGAGGAGAAGGAAGATACAAGGAACACAACCGGAGCATTCTCCAGAGACATCATCAAGCGTTTGCCTCTTGCCTGTCTGTCTTTAAAGTGTGTTTGCACGATTTGCACGGAAAGCAATACACGATGGTTAAACAGAATTCCTTGTGGCATGAACTTTGTGTGAAAAGTCGTCAAGAGTCTAATACATGTTCATTTTTGGCAAAGGGATTCTAAGTGTAGATCAAAATTTTAGAATGTTTCCTTACATCTGGATTTGATTAAACTGACAATGCATGTAGCCTTCGTAAGTGGAATAAATACTTGAAGAATAAGGAAATGCTTCAAGACAAACATTGACACTATTTATAATCCATGGGAATTTGGAACTAGGAATGTAGGACTTTGAGTCCTGTTATTTCTTTGAGTTTGAGTCTGTTAATGGGATGCTATTTTGCTGATTTGATAAACAAATAAATGTTGAATTGATAAAATTTATTCAATTTGAATCATTCAATAGGTGAAAAAATCAAATGAATGAGGAAAATAAATAAAGAGACCAAATGATCAGCAAATTGAAATAGCAGGATAGCACTTTGGGCTACATACATACAGAGAGCAACCTGGTGATAGTCAAGTTGCACACGCACTAAAGTTTCTATTTCACAAGGCATGAATCACTTCATAGCAACGCGACCAGCACGTAAAGTGAAAACCAAATTTTCTGCACTTTCCGTTGCTAGATGCTTTCTGTGTGGGCACAGCCATAGAACTATAAACGTTTTTATTTTGTATATTTTTACGGTTATGCACACATATGGTGTTAGATGTTAGAGCATTAGACATAGACGGGTTGTCACCTGAGAGAGCTCAAGGCCACCGCTGTAATTAGGTCGCAACGACTACTATGCACACAAAGGGTGCAAGTCGTGTGACAAGTAAACAAAAAACCAGTAGCCTGGAAGCACGCAAAACGCAAATACACATTTCAGGGCATCCAATCTTTGTGGCACTACAGGTCTTCCCTCAAAACTAAACTTATTACAATTCATTATAGGATAGAAATAAGAAATAAAAATCCAAGTACCCTTTTTTGAAATTGTTTGAAAATTTGAAAAGGGTACTTTTTTCCAAGAGGAGCCCTAACGGAAAAAGATAATAATTTATAGGATGTATACTATTTTATGTTGATTAACTGTAGAGGCCTATTTATTCAGGTTGATGAAGTATAGTATCTATTTTATTGTATTTTTTAGGGCTACTTTTAAAAGGGTACTGGGATTTATATTTTATTTATAGTATCTATCTACACGATGTATATTTCATATTGATTTACTGTATATTCATTCAGGTTAATAGAGTATATAGTAGGTATTTATTTACACGATGTATACCATTTCATGTTGATTCACATTTTATTCATTTGTGTTAATAGAACAACGTATTTATTCACAGCATATCAAGACTGCACTAGAATAAACAGAAGGGAGAAGGCAATAAGAAGTTGAAAAGAGACAATGTGATGTAGTAGAGCGGTGACGCAAAAGCATCATAATGGAGCAGTGAATGAACGCGAGTAGATCACGTGACGTCTAAACGGCCCATTGACTGTTCACTGCTGCAAGTGCTAGGCTACTACCAACAAGCTACACCCAACTATTATCGACACCAATCATCTATCGAGAAACTCTACCAACACCACAACTTCAAGCTTTCAAGCTGACGAACGACACAAACGCATTTCAAATCTTCACAAACGATACTAGGATTAATGAAAATTTGTGTTTGATCAGTAGACTTTAATAATAAATTCCGCTGAATGAATGAAAATTTGTGTTTGTACAGTAGACTATAAAAATTAGGGTTTTTTCAACTGTTCCTGAACAACTGAAACATAGAGCAAGTTTCAATTCTACAATGAATTTACATAGTTTCCTGTAGTGGTGGAAATATATTAAAACTTACATTTGTTCAAATGCTAATTAATTAACATTTGCAGCATTTAATTAGAATTTTCGTTCAATAATAATATTATTCCTGTAATATTTCGTTCAATATTATTCCTGCAGTGAATCTGAGGCTTCATTTATGGTGAATATACTCTGTAATCTCTCTTGGAAAATAATATGGCCCATATGCATCATCTCGGTTTAAACGGAGATAGATCAACAGCTAGTTTAAATCCGGAATGAAACACGTTATATGAAATGTGACCATGCCTACATCTGGCCCATAATATGTCAATTTCCTTTTATTCTTCCTCACTTACACCCTCAATAATAGTTATTTGTGCAACTATTGCGCAAAGTGAAAGTTTGCTGCACCGAAAGAAACGTTTACGCACGAGCCGTAGGCGAGGGCGGATTGGTTTCTTGAGTGCAGCAGAGGAGATTTGCGCACGTATTTCACATTAAATTTTTCCTACAGTTACCATTGAATATGAGAAGTGGTTGATTATGGGTAAAATGATGGCTGAAATCCATCAAATGTTTGTCTGTAAAATTTTGTTATTAATAACAACTTAAATTCATTTTAAACTTGATAATCCAATTAAAAATTAATAATCGATAATTTATTCATATTAGAAATTAAATTAATCCAATTAATTTGAAAATTTCAATCATTTTGAGTAAATCTTGATTTCTAAATAATTTTTCAACCAATCAATTTATGAATGAAAAAAATATTATTTGAAATAATGAATAGTTAATAATATTCAAAATGTATAATTTGATGAGTTCTCATTTTTATTTATTTGAGAATCAGAGAAAATATAGATAGAACAAATTCGCATTCAAAATACACGCCAACAATGTCAACAGCTGATTGGGATGGCTGCAAGATAATACGCAAAGTATTATGAGTACGCAAAGTAATACTTTGCGCACTAGAACGGAAAAGTGATTCTTTGCGTTCTGTAATCAGTGCAGGAATGGTCACTTTTCAAGGTAACTGTAGGAAAAGTTATTTCTTCCTTTCAAGATGGAGGAATTTACACAACTAATGTGTCAAGTCATCAACTGATAACACATTTCCATTCATGGAATGCTGGCCCACACAATCTGTCCAATTTTCTATTTTTTTCATCACTTGCAACCCTTAATACAATTTGTTTTGTTCTTTCAAGTTGGAGGGATTTATACAATTACTGGATCAAGTCATCAACTGATAACATATTTCCATTCATGGAATGCTGGCCCACAATCTGTCAATTTCTTTCATTCTTCATCACTTGAAACCCTTAATACAATCTATTTTGTTCTTTCAAGTTGAAGGAATTTACGCAACTACTGTTTTTGGTCACCAACTGACAGTAGATTACCATTCATGATTCATGAATAAGAAAGAACGTAGTAAATAACCACATACTCGCTGATAAACAGCTTACTACTAGCCAGCAACTGCAACATTAGTAGCACGAGAATCCAATAAAATTACACGAGAAATCAATAAAATCTAGTGCTAGAAGTGTACGACAGCTCATACATTACAAGATGATAATAAAATAGTAGACAAGCAAGGCTCAGACAATATTAACAGCTTATGGCTATCGGACGTCTAGGGCGTGGCTGACTATTCCCAGGGAGCTGTTGACACAATTCCAAAGGAGTCTGGCGCTTGGATGTTGGTTAGATTGTCGTGCAAAAAGAAGCAAAACTCACTCACAATCCTAGACAACAACCTTTAGTAAGACTCCCGCTGTCAGCATAGAACAAATGGAAAGCATTGAAGTTATCTACAGAGAACACTGACAGATTAAAGTGAATATCGCTCTACAATAGTAGGACTCCCACTGTCAGCATTCATTGAATGGAAAGCATTGGAGATATCTACAGAGAACACTGACAGTATTAAGTGAATCTCACTCAAGTGAACTGCAGTTGACCGTTATTTATCCAGTTGTGCATACAGTCTGAATGGAACAGTTAGCTGAATGTATATTACGCAGCTTGCAATTACCATAAATCCTTGACAAACTGCATAGCATAAATCTGTTGACCACCTCCGCATTCTAAACCTACTGCTTATACCGATCGATAGCAATCAAATACAGAAAAATGTATGACACTTTTATTGTTGTCAATAACAACTACCTCCGACTTCCGGCCAATCATAGAACAACTACAGTAGATACATGGTATAAATTATGATAAATCTCTGTGACAGTCTGACCTATTGTCAGGAATTTCTTGGAACTCGTACATATGGCTATCAAAACAAGAATTCCATGAAATACTCTGAAGCCTTCACAACATACAACTACAAGAAAGCATAAAATGAAAAATGACGAAATAAAACAACTCAAGTGAAATTTTTCCTAGTATTTAGCTATCTCAAACGTGTAAACAACGTTGAATATTGAATGAGCCAGCACCATGACTAATATGACTTGATACTAATGAGAAAACACAACTTTCAAATATTTATTCGCATACAGAACCTGTAGATATGAACAAGCAAAATGGAAGTGTGAATAGGAAAAGTAAACATATTTTTCGCTAAAAATTATATTTGTTCAAAAGACTGAGTCCCAAAGTTCAATATTCAAGTTATTTTCGCAAACATGAGTCAACAAGCAATTGTGATTTTCAAAATTCAACCGTCACAGAGTTTGATGACACAGTATTATTTTCATAGCGATAGTTATCATTGAGTAGAATGATTAAAAGTTGATGAATAGTATACAATACAATTTGACCAATCACAAATCGACCAATACGGGAGCAGTGATTTCGTCAGCATGACTACAGCCAATGAGAGAGGAGTTTTTGTCATGACAACATCCAATAGGGTTTGAATAGGAACAAGCAGATAGAATCATTAATCAATTAATACAATAGGATATAATGGAATAATGGGAATGAAGATGAGAAAACTGTGAGGAGCTTATCAAATTTTGTGTTGATGGACATATTAAACAAATAAGAAATACAGTTGCGAAAAATTATTATGGATAACAGCCACAAAAGATCGACATAATATAAATTTCTAAGCGGAGATACCACAAATACAAATAGATCAAATTCAGAGAGAATGATATAAGATACAGATAGAGACAAAAACACAGATACAAATAGATCTGTTAGTAGATAGTAGTATCTGAAGATACTATTCAGTCAAAAGAAACAAACAAGCTTCGAAAATAAGGTCGCGTCAGCCAAATTTTTCAGTGCATATGTGACTGTTCGCACGCAACACCTGGAATCGGCGTGTGTGCCAAAGGTAGACAGAGAGAGTGAATCATGATAAAATGAGGTGATGAGAGAAACAGTTTTAGAAAGAGAGAAAGGGGTCGGTGCTACCCCAAATTACAGTTTTGGCCGGCGCGACGTTCAGACACAAATTGCGTCACAAGATTTTTGCCGTCGACATGGAATCGGGTCACGTAGCTAACATGCCACAACCTCCCCCCCCCCAACCAACCCTTCCCAACCACCAACACAACCTCACACCAAACGTTTACATGGCTCGTCTACATTTTTAAAATAAGCACTCACTGATCGCCAGACAGAGCGTGACCTTGCTCACAATTTTGGACAACAAATTTATTGTCTCATCACCGGTACAAGGATATCCTTTGAGGCGACTGCCAAACGAGTAGCATGTCAGCAGACCTCACGATATGGGGCGGAACGGAAAAAACACTAAATCATCAAATATTCCTAGCCGTTATTTGATATGCTCTTTGTAATCTTATTTACACACAAGGAATTCTTTATTCGATGGAAATGGGTTGTCCAGTGAATGTCTGCTACAAATCTACAGTCTGAGATTCTGTCAGTAGTTGCTAATTCAACAACTTATTTCGATTTAACGTTTGTACAACAGGACAACCACATATCAACAAATGTTAATTATTATCTTCATTCGAGGTGGGTCTCAGGTTTTATAGAGAGCAGTTATTTTGTACAAGGGAAATTAAATTTATTCCCAATCATATATATTATTTCACTGGGCCTACACTTAACATGTGACTGTCTAATATTGTGAGAACATTGAATTCTTCAAAACTGAAACTGTTTTGGAAAAGTCTAGTTTCACTTAGAATGGTTTTGATAATAATTCATTTTTGGCATATGAAGAATTCTTACAAATGTCAATAATTGACATTGTTATAGTTATAGAATAGTTATAGTTATAATTATTATAACAGCCTCCCCATACGGTTACGGTTATCCCATATTTAATATTATAGACTGAGCTTGAGAAAAGTAAATCATTTTTAGCTGACTTTGACTCAGAATTTTTTTACTTCATGGAATCTAGAGGAAATGTATCTTATTCTTTTGCAAATGAATTTTATGTGTGTGTCCCATTTCAAATATTCGTCCATGAGGACACCTAGAAATTTAGTGCAACTGACTTCTTTTATATTAGAACAATAACAGTTGATTGAATTGATTAAAATTACAGATAGTTAAATTGGGGTATTGATGTTATTCATAAGGAACTGTTTCACGTTCGAAGTTCAATACAGAGAACCAAGTGAACGAAATTTTCAGGCACCTTGTTGAGGAACAAGAGATAATGTATAAATCAATGATTGAAATCAATTAATGAATCATTGCATCACAATGTAAGTTTTCTCATAGATTTGATAGTATTTTAGTGAATTTTTGAACGATGAATGAATGAATTACCTTGCTGAGTTTCTCGCCCTCATGATGCGGCAGAAGCGTCCTCAGCGACTGGAATCCGGCGTTGATGGACTGCATGCGACGCCTCTCGTTCGAGTTGGCGATCTCACGTCGAATACGCTTCTCCTGCTCCATGACGGCCCCTCGTGCCCCGCTAAGGGGCGACTCCGGCCGCTCGCCGCCACTCAAACTGCAAACAAAAATCAACCATTAGTAACAATACTCGGCCAACATAACCTTTTTTGGGCCTCGTTTTTCAACAAAAATTTGGGAATGAAGTGGTAAGGGCTGTTTTTACAATTCCAATCATTCTACGATTATGTGTTTTTATGATTGAAAAATCATGTTTTTAAATGAGGAAATCTGAGTTGAAAACGAGGTTGATATTCGTTAGCAGAATATCATGAGTTAATATCATTATGTTCTTGAAGGGACGGATTCAAAGATCCAAAGGTTGAAAGAACCTCACACGTCAACCGAAGCTTATTGTGTGTCGAACTTATATCATTAGTCATCAGGAAGTTTAATAAATAGCAAGAATAATCAGAATTGTTTCAAACATCTGCATATCTTAAGGTGCGTACAGACTTTCGCTCTGCTCCGCAACCGAACGTCACTCCAGCAGAGCGATTGATGATCGACCGGGGAACAACAGTGGTTCGACCGGGGAACGCGAGAAGATCTAACATCTTCCATAACGTTCATGATGGGTGCGTGGGCGATGCGACTGTGGTTCGATGGTGGTACGAGGGAGGAGCGTGCTCGGTGCTGGTTGGAAGCGCGAATATGTGTACGCAGCTTTAAAGGTGCATTTTCGTTTGTGCGTAATTTTCCGCATTCGACGACGACAAGCATTCTTGACATTCATATTGTCCAAATTTCAAGTGTGCTAAAACAGCTGATCAAATAACTTTTCATTATTTGTGTTTATTATTCAAGAATCAAACATTTCTAATAATATCAACATATTGCCATTTAAAAGTATAAACTCAACCTCCCCCGTTAAAACATAATTGAACATAATCTTTTAGGTTATTTAAACAAACTGAAATCTATCCAATCAGAGATCTTCAACCTGTCGTGGTCGACGACGGCATTTACGCATAAACGAAAAACTAACTTTAGAATAAGAAGATAGATTACTCTTGTACTAGTAATCTAATTATCTTGATAGAAACTATCAAAAGCATTAATCTATAGCTACCACAACAATACCTCACAAAAAAATTGTTACATGGAACAGTGAATATCTTGAAAAAATCACGGAAATTGTCCCAGTAATTAGCTCTCCTGAGTGATCATGAGCTCTAAACACAAGTTTACGTGTGGGCTCATTTCTGGCGCCAATTTTCCCACCACAAATAAATTCATTGACTCAACAGAACGATATCAATGCAATCCCAGTCTGGCAGCAGAGCCACAAATGTGGGTGAACCAGTGCAGCTGAGCAAAGCACACGAGGTGAACCGCTGAGGAAAGAGGAGCAGAAGTAGGTGCAAGAGAATAAGGATGAGGGAGCAAAGATGTCGGAAGAAGAGGATAGAACAAAGAACGTGAAGTGGCATTTTTTAAAGAGAAGGAGAGGGAGATAAAAAAGGAAAAAGAGCAGGAGAATGATGATGAGGGAGCAGAGAAGTCGGATGAGAAAGATAGAAAGGAGAGGAGAGAATAGTGAGTATGAAGCATCGATGGAAGAGGAAACATTATTGATTGAGGACAGGAGCAGGATAAAAAGAAAGGATGGAGAAGGAATAAGAAGAGAGGATTGAAAAAATACAAACAAGATGAAGCAGAAGAATTGATAAAAGAACATAAGATTGTCGATGAAAAATAGCTGGAGGATGACGTTAAAGTGGGTAATGGATAAAACAGAAAGCACGAATAAAGAATACATAAGGAGAAGGTATTGACATGAGATTTGGAGAAAATGATGGCGGAGGAAAATAGAAAATTATAGAAAAAAATGAGAGACTGATGTAAGTGATGATGAGTAAAATTATGGAGGAAAAACAAAGGAGAATTATGATTAGGTTGGTAAGAAGTAGGAAAACAAAGTAGAAACGACGCGGGAAGAAGAGAAAAAGGCGAAGAACACGAAGCAAAGAAGCAAAAAATGAGGATAGAGGAAAACAAGTAGAAGACAAAGATGGAAGGTAGTGAAAAAGATGAGAATAGATGAAGAGGGAAATCAAATAGCCGAGAAGTGAGAAGAGATGAATGAGAGAGATAAGGAAAGAGATAAAAGAGTGAGACAAAAGTACAGCAAACCATGAATCGCTGCCCAGACAGACAGAGTGGGCAGAAAGTAAGGCCGGTACACACAGTACAGTAGCAAAATTAATTCCAACTGTCATAACTAGTTAAATGGAAATCAATTATGTTTCTTCATAAGAAAAGCTGACAGTTTGGAGTGAATCTCACTGGGTGGCGGTCGCGGCGGTGTAGAACTGGTCGTGTGGCCTCCTGACGGCAAGGCCGCACTCCCAGACGGCCACACTCTGCTAAGGTCAGCCAGAGCCACATCAGCTGGCCAGTCGGATATTATTGTAGGCACGTGTGCCGAGCTGAGCGAGTGTACAGTAAACTCAATTTCCAAAAGAGACAGCTCGGAACAAAGTCAACTGAATTTCAAGTCTTGCATATCCGCTCTTACTCTTGGTTAGCATAGAATAAACAATCGAAAGATAACATAAATTGATAGAGATCTAAAGAATCTATAGATGATTTATTCAATATTTTGAAAACTTTGAATATTGTAAATGTTATATTGACAATGTATAAAAATAAGTGATGTTCTTGAATTTATGAATAAACTCCTCTGGATGTGTCGTCCAACATCCAGAGAAATTATTATTATAGAGAATTTTTGAAGGTGGATATCGATTGTTGACCAAGCGAAGTGAGGTCTATGATTCAAGTCGAGGATTTGGCATTTCTCTTAATGTTTAAATGTTTATATGTTGCGCATTTACAGCGAAACGCGGTAATAGATTTTCATGAAATTTGACAGTCATGTTCCTTTTTGAATTTCGCGTCGACGTATACATACGGTTTTTTGAAATTTTGAATTTTAAGGATAATACAAAAGAAAAAAGGAGCCTCCTTCATACGCCAATATTAGAGTAAAAATCAGACAATAGAATTATTCATCATAAATCAGCTGTTTAGTGGACTATAATACTACCCGTTCAAAAACATCGAACATCTTGAAAATGTATCTAATTCTTTCCATCAACGTTGTAGACAGTTGCAGCCAGACCTGATAACAGCGCTCACACTCACATTCCGGGACGACACGTCACGGTACGATAGGACACAAGCTCTATGTTTATTTAGGATTTTTTCTAAACATTTTAAATTGATAAATTATTTATTAGTTTTTGAGAAAACATAACAACAGGTCAATGTTACTTACTGAACGCGAGGTCTACTGTTCACAGAACTACTACTTATTGAACCACATATCAACAATAATGGTAGAAATTATTTTTTATAAACTGCTACTTTTAAAAATGAAGATTTTATCTATTCATTGATCATTCTGGTCCATTATAATTTCAATATTATTCATCAATAAGACCGATAAATTTGTGAACTACACTGGATTCAATCATGCACCAGATACACTGAATAGGACGCTTCAGATTGTGCCACAATCTTCTATAAAGAGTGATTTTCAATTATTCCAAATAATATAGATAATAATAAACCTTGTATAACATAGTACGTCATAAGAGTACTAAATAGGTATATATTGTGCAAAAATATAACATGCGTTTACAAGTATAGTCTTTAGGATCATCAAGTCACTTAAGAAACGGATAAGTAATGAAAACGGGAATGAGCTAACTACCACGACAGGTTGAATGACTTATATGAAGATATTGATGATTATCTAACCTGATTAATCTATTCTGATCCAATCACTAGCCATTCAATTTCAATTTGCTGGAAAAACTTTTGAATGAATAGATGTGAATTTGATTGAAAAACAGCGAGGGTATCACTTGATGTATGAGTAAGAACTTAATAAAGGGAATGAGCTAACTACCACGACAGGTTGAATGACTTATATGAAGATATTGATGATTATCTAACCTGATTAATCTGTTCTGATTCAATCACTAGCCATTCAATTTCAATTTGCTAGAAAAACTTTTGAATGAATAGATAATTTGATTGAAAAACTGCGAGTGTATCACTTGATGTATATGAGTAAGAACTTAATAAGTTGAGTTAAAGCAGAGATCAAATTATTACTTTTATTTTAATAATATTCACAGGTTTTCAGCTGTGAATAACAAATAGTGAGTAGGTTTTTGATTTTGTATTCAATTTTTTTAAATAAGTGCAATATTTCTAAAGTTTTTAATTTATTGTGATACATTCTGTGATTCATTTATAGAGTATAAAATCAACTTTCAAAATTCAAAATTTTGAATCATCATTTCTGAAACGGAAATCAAGTGCCGAAGCAGTGTGTGATTATATAACCTTATCTTTTGGACAACGTTAACATTTTATCAACATTTTTGGACGGAAATAGTACAGGCTTAGCCTAGTTTTTCCTCCAATGTCATAATTGTATTATGATTATAGTATTTTATACAATAAATAAATAAAAATAAAATAAAAAATAGAAATAAATTTCCTCTATGGTTAAAGTAATATGTGTTAAAGTAAAGTGCCGGTGAATGAGACATTCAAAACGTTTACTAATCAATTCGTTTTTTTCAACAAACACAGCTGACACAGGATAGAATTGAGGTTATGTTATTTTTGAAGCGAGCGAATAAAGATAGGAAACGTTTTATCATGTTGTTGGATGATGTGAGGGGGGGGGCGTCAAATTGTTGACTCCCTATTGGCGAACAAGTGAACAGCAATGGAGGGTGTGGGGAGGGTGGGGGAGCGGTATCAGCTGATCTGACTGTCTGGCTGTCTCTCACGGGAAATGACTCACAATACAACCCTGACTACAACCTCACTCACTCACTCACTCACTCATTCATACTCTACGCTCTCGCTCTTACACACTCGGCAAATCAACGAACGAGGCCACCACGTTATCAGTGAACGGTCTAGCCCAAGCGAATGTCAATGTAGTCACTGACTTCTCTTACAATCACAACTATTGAAAATGACTACAAAAACGAATGAAATTTAGAAGTAAGGAAATTTTAATAGGGCTACTTGAATGATTAATTATAGAGAATCACTGGTACCATAGTTATATTTATAAATATATAACTTCTATTAGTTAAATATATTATTTATTTATTTGATCATCAGAATTACACAACTTATAGAAAAGTACCACAGGCTTATAGGTAATGTCGCCCTTTTCAAAGGGTGATTTTCTATAATAAGATTCATGAATAACGCAATGAACAAATAATTATGGGTGTAAGAACCTTTATAAGATGAAAAATCGATGGTAGGGACTCATACGACACTGGTTTATAGAGTTTTCTAAATGATAGCTACTCATTATGGTTCTTTTGTTGCAAGTTGAATGTTTACACATAATTCTAATGAGGATTCACAATAATCTACAGAAATATTGAACCCAGTAAGTTGCATTGACGCTACTCGATATGAATAACTGTTTCTAATCGAATGGCCGACGTATGTAACGTAAATTATTCAACTAGTAGTTCTGTGAACAGTAGACCTCACGTAGTATTCTCATCCACAAGTACCTGATTGAAACTATAGACCTTATGGAAATACAGCAATAGACTGGCTTCTCCACACATTATGTGTAATCACTTGTCAGCTGATTTATGATGAATAATTCTATAATAGTCTGATTTTTACTCTAATATTGGCGTATGAAGAAGGCTTCTTTTTCCTTTTATATTACCCTTGAAATGCAAAGTTTCCAAAAACCTTGTATATACGTCGACGCGCAATTAAAAAAGGAACATACCGTACCTGTCAAATTTCATGAAAATCTATTACCGCGTTTCGCCGTAAATGCACAACATATAAACATTTTAACATTATATTAAGCGAATTGCCAAACCGTCGACTTGAGTCTTAAGCTGCGTACACATATTCGTGCTTCCAACCCGCACCGAGCACGCTCCTCCCTCGTACCGCCCTCGTACCACCATCGAACCACAGTCGGACCGCCCACGCACCCATCATGAACGTTACGGAAGATGTTAGATCTTCTCGCGTTCCCCGGTCGAACCACTGTTGCGCCCCGGTCGATCATCAATCGCTCTGCTGGAGTGACGTTCGTTTGCGGAGCAGAGCGAGAGTCTGTACGCACCTTTAGACCTCACTTCGCCCAGTCAATTAACCTGACAGTTTAGTTTAAGAAATATCCATATTCAGTTTGTGTTTGGATAATCAGACTGGTAAATTACAAAGTCGAACAAAGAAACTGTACCCAGTTTCCAATTACATAACAAAAACCAGGCCGCGTTTTCAAATTCAGTCTTCTGAAAAATACCTGACGTTGTCTGTAATCACGTCAAAAATGAAAACATCTTAAAGAGTTTAGGTTACTAGAATTCCATAAGATTCTTTAAAATCTCACATTGGTAGGAACCAACCCAAAATTAGTAAACAATGTAATAATCTATACGAGCATATAAACCATATAATTAACCTGACAGTTACGAACACAACCAGACATTGCTGGAAGGGAGAAGAAAATTACATAGGAAGTAACACGTTACTCTGCCTTGAGACTGCGGCTACACTGTCAAGGTACTTCGGATACAGCTGTTCAACTTTTTCCCTTCCAAATGCCATACTGTTGGCCTTCATCCATGCAAAGTTTTAGTAATTCAACTATGAAAATGAATAGATTGGAATATTTAGATGTGTAAATCATAAGTCGGGGTCAATGATGCAGACAAGATGACCGTGTTACAAACGTGTTGTCCATGAGCACATTTTTGAATTAATTTCATTAACATAAAGCACACAATGTGTTTATATTTATATGTGAATCATTTCATGTAGCATCACACTTCCAACATATGAAGCTGTGAAGACAAAGAGGGAGAATGAAGATGAGGACAGGAAGAAAGACAAAAAATCAGATAAGGTAGTGAGAGTGAGTTAAGGAAGCATTTGAACATTCTCCAAACTTTCAAATAAATATTGGTAGACTGCACGACTCCAAAGCCCGACTTCAGACCTTGAAAGACGTAGGCCTATATTCAACGTCGATGAAGCTATTCAAGTATTCTACTACTTTTCTAATGGTTCTTCATTTTTAACATAACTCATGTTTGATCTAAAGAATCAGTCTGTTTCCATTCTCTCCGGATATTCGTGATACTTGAAATCTATGATGATTTAAAAATACAAGGACCACAACAGTACAGTATTTTATCAATGCTGAATTGATATACCAGATGGAAGTAATCTCTCTCAAATTAATATTTATTATTGAACGGAAATCCAAATTAAGTTCTGTAAATCACCCCGAAGACTTCTGCTACTGCAAATATTGACAACAGGTAAACAGCTAGATGGAAATTCGACGAGTGCTAAAATTTTATTCTTTATGTTTAATTCAATTCCCACATCTCTCAATTTCTCATGAATATCAAGTAAGTATCTTTTTGAAACTTGACAATCAAGAATCTCTTGCTTTTAGTATGGATTCTCTCCTGATGTTGATGACTAATATTTGAACGTAATATCTATGACGTAGACTTAACCCACTTGGCAAGTGAACAATTGAGGTGTAAAGCAGGGAGGGCTGTAGTCGTCCGTTTGGAACACAATTAAGAAAGTTCAGTCTTTCAATCCAGTTCAATCAATCCTAAGAAAAAATTAGACATTTCAACGATTTATTCGTGTGTATTGTGATTTCTGGAGGATGTATGTATTCAAATCTGAATTGAAATTTGTTGATAAATGTTCAAGAAAGGAAAAAGATGAAGATGATAATATCAGGAGTCCAAGCAGCATTTGTATTGAGAGGTTGGTGAAAGGTTGAAAGAGTAAACTGCCAAGTTTCTCGTCCTATCTTATTCTAATCTTCTTTCAAGTCAAGTAGAGTAGCATTGAGAAATAGTGAAACAAAAACAAAATTATGACGAATATTGGAAGAAATCACAAAAATGATGATAATAAATTACAAGGAGGAGAAGTATTAGTGTTAGTGACTGCGTGACTGATAGAAAGAGTAAACTGATACTGGACCAAGAATTGCGGTGCGAACCATGGGTGTGGAGAACCGAAACAAGAGTAATAATGATGATGAGTGAATATTGCAGCCAACGATAGAGATGAAGATAACATGGATAATATGAGGAGTAAAAGAGACAGCAGTTATATTGGTGTTGATAACTGGTTGAAAGTTGAAAGAGTAAACCGATACTGAGTGGGCCAGGCCAGCTGTTCTGGTTACTGGTTAGTGCTGCACCGGACCCCAAAATAGACCTTCCAAAGTCGATGCCTTGCGGCTTCAGCGGCCGAATTATTTTTGGCAACAGCACTCATGTTTCTTCCATCCTCACTTCCACACTTCCGAGTGTGAGTCTCGTCTGAGAGCCTGCACACTCCAATCAATCTCAAAAATAGGAGCCGATATTTCAACCAAGCGTGTTCCTGTTTTCGCAATCTCCTGCTTACTATGAAAATAGATTTGTCTGTCTGCTGTGTTCACAGCTTACTGTAGTCTAAATAAGTAGATTTCACTGTAACCAACATAAACTTTCAGCATTTATTTGTAGATAGCTGGAAATTGAACACTCGTTTACCTATTCATCTATAATTTCTGACTAATTCATGTAAGTGATGATAATATCCTACTCATGATCATAGAAGAATAATGTATTTCCGAATTCTGATGATATTGATACTACTCTGACTAATTCAAGTAAGTGATGATAATATCCTACTCATGATCATAGAAGAATAATGTATTTTCGAATTCTGATGATATTGAACAGATAATATTAACTCTTTGTTCCAGTCTTATAGGAGAATCAACAAGAGACGCGACAACTATTGTATTTCAATGTGCAGCTACAGAAATGTCCATGAATTGTTCAAGATTCCTTTGGATACTTGAATTTCTTTGGAGATTTCTTATGAAATTTGGATACGCAGAATTCTCCTGATTAAGAATTTCATATAAAGCTATTTTTCTCTTCCTTCTGTTGTATTTTTACCCCAGCTATTAGATTCTTTTTCAAGAAGGTAACTTAGTTAAAAACTGTTTTGCAGATTTGTAATCTTTCAATATTGGTTCAGTCTACAGTTCATTCATAACATTTTTTGTCGGCACAAAATCTGAAATACATGAGAATAATCATCATCTCCATTAGTGAAAACCCTATGAAAGAGCAGATTTCAAACTCATAAACCTACGAAGCATAAATGATTATTAAGTTTTGAGATCAAGTAATGTAGTAATAATTACAATACGAAATCAACACCAATTGGCTCAAGGATGTTTTCTTCTCTGTTCCCAGACTGACTAGAGTAACATTGGGGAATTATGTCAGGAGATTCTGTATATATCAAAGTAACTACGTCAGAGGAACAGATTGTTTACGTTCGTCCTACGTCATACAATGTTCCTGAACTTTAATCAAATACGAACAGCATCCAATATCCGCTAGTAACTGTAAGAAATTAGGCGCCAACATCTATATAAAAGCAGTTAA
The DNA here is from genome assembly GCF_014356525.2 of Nilaparvata lugens. Classification (NCBI taxonomy): domain Eukaryota; kingdom Metazoa; phylum Arthropoda; class Insecta; order Hemiptera; family Delphacidae; genus Nilaparvata; species Nilaparvata lugens. The sequence goes on from NC_052508.1 coordinate 17,286,602, forward strand.
TCAAATGTCAGACGGTGTTTCAAAAATAGACAGCATGAATTACTAATACTCAACAAACAGCTCTTCTAGTTCAATTACTCTAGAAACAATAAATTTCACCGAAGCAGACACGCAAATAGATACTTGATTTGAATGATGATACTGTGTCACTGATAGCCTTCTATTTATTTACCTTCCGAAACGAATGCACTTATTATCAAAGTCTTCATCTCGCATGCCATAATCGCATACGTCGGCCAGTGACGAGCTCTTTTTTATTTCAACGCACATTTGTTCGTTCTGAGGTGTATAGGGCGCTCCCAGGAACGAGTTTGAACTGCGAAGATTCGAATTGATGATTAGATTGAGGATTAGTTGAAGATTTATAAACTAATATTAGAATAGAATAGAACTTTATTAACATAATTCAGACAATACAAAAAGAGAAAAAGAAAACTCATTCACAAAAACAGCTCGTTTGAAAAATGAATTCAAAATAACATAATATGTTCTCCTTCGACAAAGTGAAAAAAGTTCTTTAGGCTTGGCCGAAGCCGTCAGCCGGGTCAAATAAACTAATATTAAATAAATATAAAAATTAACGTAAATAAATAATTCTTCAAATATTGAATGATTTATTTTTGAACCACATGTGATTTTTAAAATTATATACTTCTCAAATCATATCAATTACAAACTCCAAAACGTGATGTTTTATGACACTATTCTGATAGATTAAAAAAGGCTAGATTCGAGAAATTGAATTTGAAATATTTCAAAGAGAACATTCTGAATTTGAGAGGTAAAAGTTATCCAATAAGAATAAGAATGCCTATAACTTTTTGTTTGCTACATTACATGTGCAGTCAATTATCTTCCAATAAAATTGACAAGACACTTTCTATGAGAGTTTTCAAGAATGATATTTTGAAATAATATAACATTAGTAATTGAATATTTGAACAACACATTTTACAATGAAACTATATAGAAGCAATCTACTACATAAGATTAAATATAAATAATTAGGCTAAATCCGTTTGCAGAGAAGCTATTTCAGAGAATCTGTTCAACTATAAAGCTGAACAAAAAATATGTTTGTAAAAACGTAGAATACTAATTAAACTAATATAATTGAATGAATCGAACATAAGTAAAGTTTGACTGAACACAACTGATTTTATCAAGAAATTTTCATTTTCAAATAAATCTCTCAACAAGCTCTGTTCAATGTATCATCCCACCACAGTTTGATTGAACACAACTAAATATTTTCAAGAAATTCTTATTTTGAAGAGACTCTCCTTTCAACCTTCTTCCTACCAACAGAGCAGCTGAAGATTTCAAAAAATCAGCTCAATAGTCCAAAGAAAAGAATCTCGATACAATGGACAACGATCTTCTTTTGTGAGAGCGGGAAAATTGGAGCATCAGCAGCAGCTGGTTTTAGCCAAAGATGGTCGCTCAAGATTCTGTCTCAAAGAGCGCGGAGGAGCACAACACAGAAGAATGAAGAAGACGGAGAAGAAGAAGAATGAAGAGAGCATCTCACCACGGACATCCCAACGGGGCCCTCCTACTACAAGACACGCGCATTCACCATCGCAAGCATGTTCGAGACAAAGAGCCAGGTTGCCTCGCCGCGCGGGAAAGTACAGTCCCAGCATGTTGTAGTACCTGCTGGAAGATAGGAGAAGCAGAAATATCCAGAACCTGCCGGGAACCGACTAAGCAGCCGGCAGCTCAAGAAGGAACGGCCTTGAACGAAACAATGACCCCCTCGCTGTACCCCCCTAGCGTCCCGACCCGCCCGAAACGCAACCGTCAGTCTAAATATAGAAATATCCCACGTACCCCAACATCCTCTTTCGTCTTTTTCTAGTATTCACTTCCATCGGAACTCAGCTCATCGCGACCGCCACACCACACTAATCAACGCAACAACTACATCTCCCACACAAATAATAATTACTCTACTGTTCACCGGAATGATGGACATTTTTTCAACCATAAATGGGAGAAACCAAAGTTCAACTCAGTTCAGGAGTGTCTTCAACAAGAATATGAAGTGCATTTCACTTGCTGCACAACAGCAGTGTGTGGAGATTTATCAAAGAGTGTAGAATGATAAGCAGAACAGAATCTCTTCCGAAGAAAAATATACGCAAAAATGGACAGAGAACCATTGGATTTATTTTGTTGCAGCAACGCATCCTCAATACAAACACAATATGGAGTCTGGGGTTTGTAAGATTTTGTGATACAACGGTATGATTCAAATCATCATTCCAGTCAATCCATCTTTTCAAAGATCTTGGTAAATCTGCATTACTTTTTCCTAAACTTTTGTTTTTACACAGATTTGTGGTTTTCATCAGATTACTTACAAGAAGTCACACTTCCTCAACAGTACATTTTACCAATTTGTTATTAATAAGATTAGTGATAATTGATTTCTTTTATAACTATTGATAAAGTATTTTCTCAGAATATTCCCTCACAAGTGGTGAACCCCCCCTCCATCACAGGTGAAAAGCACGACTTTGTGTACACTCGTGTCAATTAAAACACATGACAAGCCAATTATAATATACTAATTAAACGGATCCTTCACGAATGATAATAATTACTGTTGTTGTTAAAACTACACATAATTGGTTTATATGTTTGCCGCATTTTCTTCACAATTGCGTGAGTTTGTTGAGTTGCATGATGAGCTTTTCTCATTCTATCCATTTGAATTCACACAAAATTTCTCTTCATTTTCTTGATTCTTGTGTGACTGCTCGCTTGAGCGTATGATGCGTGTCAGCGTATGTATACTCCACCTACTCTTCTTCCACCTCCTCCTCCAATTCTACCAAGTATGTGAAAAATCTCAGCCTGAATTATTTCACGCTCACTTGGCGATCAGTTTTTATTACTACAATCCCACACTGAGCTTTGCGTTTCCACCATTGCGTATCAACGAATGTATGACCTCTTTGCTGAGTTTCATTAGAGAGCGTCCTTTTTTCACCAGGTCATATTCCAGACTACAGCTACAACCTCCTAAACAGATTACTGCTTCAAATATCAATTCTCAACTATATTCTTGTCATTGGAACTCTGGAAGCGTTCAAACTAAGGACTTTCTATCTTTGAAATTCTAAGTATGAACATGAACCGAAATTTGGCGTTTCGTTTCTGGTTATCAGTTTATGTGGGCCTAAACCAGGTGTAATTGTATTGAAAGCTGTACAGGTAAATGGAAAACGAAATGTGATATTTATCAAAGTACGATTATATTTGAAATGAAATGAAGGGAATGTGTCTTATCAATTTCGTTCACATTACAATCATCACATTTCAACCATAGTAGTAGGCTTTCACATTGAACAACTGCAGGTGAACTGTTCTTAAACTAAGAACTTATTCACAAACCAATAGAAGAGAGCCTCTTGCAAGCTCAAGTTATAAGAGTTCCTAGAACAATTTCAATCATTGACGCGATGTTTCAGAGTGTGAAGTGTATTTACAATAGTTAATACAACAGAAATATTAAACATCACTTCACTTATATGGGTTACTTTATTCAAATTAATAAAAACAATATAAAACTTGTAGTACCCTTGAGCAAAAAGGGTCAGAACATAGTAACAGAAATATAGTATTTTTGAGCCAATGAAGGAGAAAGAATAGATAATTGATTGTATAAAAGATTAGGTTGGTGAATATCAACATGAACATCAATAATAACTAGGTCAAGTACTTCATTATGCACGAAAATCACATGGAAAAGTGATCGATTTTAAAAATGTTCTATATCCTTATCCTTCTTACTCATTCACTTTCTTCAGTATTGCTAATTCAAACTACAAATTCTATTCATTTTTTTCAAATAAAACGTACCTAATTAAGCTCAAAAATTAAATGGAAAAGTGATAGATTTCTTTACATTCCTTTCACTCATTCATATTCTTCAGAATTGCTAATTCAGACTATAAATTATATTATTTTTGTCCAACATTTTTGTAAATACATCCTTTCATCTCGAACTTTGAACTACAATGTAAAATATCTGAATGACGCATAATATGAACTAAATCTTGGAAATGATTTAAAACAAATACAATCTCCAGAGATGAAAGATTACTGAGAAACACTAGATGACAGTCTTCAACGAATACAGCAATTTGACTGAATATCAACGAGTGCATTTCGAGTTCTCGGAGACGAAATTGCAATTTATCTGATGACTAAATAAGGCGGTGAAATGAAAGCCGACGAAATCCAAGACCAAAAACATTAAACTGTTCAACGACCAATAACTCACTGTCTTCCAAACAGACAGCGCACATGTGATTTGCGATTATGCGCCTTATATAGTTCACCAAACAGGATTCAAGCCAAATTACCATCAGCAGAGAACAAGATAGAAGATGAGATAGAGAGAAATAGAAACGAAAAAATGCAGAATGCCAGCTTTCGACTTTGAGTGCACATCTGTCATAATATGCACAGGCATAAAAACCTACGTCCTATTTTACCAAGTCACGTTTCAATGGCATTTTACATTAACGTCGAATAATTATCGCACGCAAGAGGCTGCGTTTTACGACCGGTAACGTTATTGAAATAGCAAACTAACAGAGACTCATGCCAATGACTTCGGATTTTCTAAATCGGGCTGCATAGTGCTTGTGCAGTTATGGCCAATAATACTCAATAGTTAGCAATAACTCAATCTCAACTGAAATAACGGTAAAAAAGTGCAGTTCTGTTTAAAACGAATAATGAGACAAACAGATAAACGTTTGACAAGAAATAAGATCCCAATATTGAATGAGTTCATTTCAGTTTTAGATATTCTCATCTTTGCAATCAACGAAGGAACGAAGCAGACCAGAAGTAACAACAAACATGAATCAAGAAAATCTTCATAGGTGCTGAGAAATCAACAAGATTCAAAAATTAGTTTTTCGCTACTGCAGAATAGTGAACACAACTTCAAATTATGTTTTAGTGTACGAATGTAAAAAAAAAACACCGAAAATTTAAATACATAATTAAATTGAGAGAGGGAAGAAGGACATTTTTCATTTTCTTTCAATTACAGGACAATAAACGGCACCCAGACTTGTATTCTACGAAAATAACCAGTGAACTGGAAAATTATTTCCGTCAGAAACGCAAACAAAACGCACCTGCAAGTGACAAGTCGAGCGAGTATGTTGACTCAGATGTGCTACAAATTACCGAAAATATGAAAACGGTGGTGAAGAACAGGCGACAGACGATCATCAACCGTTTTCTTTGAACAGAAGGAAAATTTCTTTGAAAAGAAGGGAAATTGGTGGCAGTTGTCCAATCATGTACGTCCGTCCGCACTTTTTTCAAACTAGTCTACATTAATGAGCGGAAGAAGTTTCTCAATAAGACAGGCGCGACGAGTAATAATAGTCTGCTGGAGAAAGAAACAGCCGAGCTCAGAATTAGCAGCTACTATAAATTTACACCATGAGGTGTGGTCGCCAGACGGAGTTGCTATTAAATTGAAAAGGCCTTATTGCTTAGTCACAGGGTGCCTGGAAGACACTTTACATGTTTACTACGGGAGGAGCAGACATGTTTCCGTTTAGTTCTATTTACAAAGCGGAAGTATCGATAAATATGCTTACTCAACACTTCTATTTCAGTTCCAATACACGTGCAAAATGATCTAATGGATGTTTAGCTCAAACAAGTTTCCAGTAATAATTTCCATCCAATGAAAGATGCCCACTACCTATTCTACCTATTTGAAACCTTCCTCAATCGAACATAATCGGAATTGAATGGCTCCAATGTAGGACAGTTGACTATAATCAAATTAACAGAGCAAACCTCTTCAAACTGAATTCACTTAGTTCCCCGGCTAAAAAACATTATAATTTGTTGAAAATGACTTCTTTTCAAATGACAAATTCCATGTTGAAAGGTTTATGCCAACAAAATAGAGAAGTAGGTACAGTACAAGATAAACTTACGACATCCAAATAATAAAAATCAGAACACAAATTACATTTAACTTTTATTCCAACTAATGGAGAAGTAGGTGCAGTTCAATATAAACTTACTTCATCCAAATAATAAAAATAAGAACACAGATTACAAGAAAACCATAAAAAATGTATCCCCTTACTCTAGAACCACCATACCATTGTCTGGAACTCACCTAAACAATAATTCACTCATCATAATCAACAACTACATACTTCATGCACAATCTCGGCATGATCCTCCTAATCAAGCTACAAAATCAGATTTCAGCTTCACTCTCATAAACTAAATGCACAGACCACAAAATAGTCCAGTACAATAGATACGATGGAGAGTTCATATATTCTACTAATAATTGAGTGTTCTACGAGGAATAGGTCACATTACATTCTATTAATAGTTCATAGTTCATCTATTAAACAAGGGTTGAACGATGTCAGGTGACCACAAAACGACGCGGTTATGTAATACAACTCTACTATGGCCCGATTTCACTCGATCCCTCCCCTTCCCACACCGCTACACCTCTTCACCCATCGTTCTAGTCAAAACAAGACGGTACGTGGTCCAGGTCAAACGGGTGGTAGAGGATGATGGAGCAGGATGAGTAGGAGTAGGAGGAGAACATAAGACCACAGTCTAGTAAACACACCACAATGTGATGACCCGAAACTAAAGCACCATAATACGGAAGTAGAACAAGTGACAGAGCAGGAGGTGTGGGGTGGGGAGGGGTGTTTGAACCCTTTTCATTCAACGTAGTAGGCCTAACAACGTGGAAGCTACGCGCAATATTTTCGCTCTAAGCTGTCAGTTTTACAGAAAACTTGCGAAGGTTTGGACAGTTTGATAATCATTTATCTTTCCTTCCTTTTGCCATTGAATCTGTTATCACGCACCGCCATGTTTTCTACGCCTGTCAATTTTACACGGCTGACAATTTCACAAAGAATGGTTAGCACGTCTCCCTCAACAATAATTTTCGGTCAGAGCTATTGACACTAAGCCTATAGTAGCTGCTCCATCTTTGCATTATTCAGTTTTTGTCAAGTCCAGTAAACGGTGCTGACACTATCACCCAACACCCAAATTACAGCTATCATGCATAACATCGGTTTTCAATAACTTCCTGCTTCACACTGTTCAATTTCGGATCATATCAGGATCAACTTGACTTACTAATTGACTGATAGAAATGCAGTAATAAATAACCGACGGTAGTAAATCATTAAGTTAGTGAATGTGATAGTCTAATAGTGAGAAAACTATGGGTTCAAAATAAGCAATTTCGCTAGGATTTCTGCAAAACCCTAAGTAAAGCGCGAATGAAACAGAGACGTAAAAATGAAACTTTTGAAATTGGAAACTGGGGTTCAAAAAATTCAATATCTCAAATATTACAGTTTCAAGAAAGAAATACTGTTACTTTTATTTAAAACTCTTTTCTTCAATCGAGCCAGATCTTGTAGTTCATGACATGAAGAGCATACAATCATGCATGCATGCATGAAGAGCATGAATTAGAGCATAATGTGACACCACATTTCTATCTGGAAGAGTTAGAAGTACGCAAGTGGATACAGAGATTGGGCATGAAAGGTAAAGGTTACTTCCACATAGTTTATTAAATTACAGTACTTCTTTCAGGACTAGGAATAACAAAATTCAATTAGGAACAGTTTTGGACTGTGCTTGTTCCCCCAATTATTTTAATGAATAAATAAATGAATTATGAAAACTTCTTGGAAGTGTTGAAGAGTTGAAAAGAACAATACTGTATATGAGAAACACCTCCATAGATCCAATAATTTTACTTGAAACCAGCAAACAATAAAAATAAACTCTAACCTGTTATCATCAATAATGATGGATTGATCAGTGTCATCGTTGAGAGAGGCAACGTAATCCAGAAATTCGTGCATAGCAAGTCAACTAAGAGTAACTGATTGTAATAAAAAACAGTGCAAATGTGAATAAAATGTTTCAATTTTTAAATCAACGTGAGACACACTTTCTATCATTACTGTCGACCAGAAACTGTCCAAGTAAACAGCTGCCAGATTCCAACAGCTGCAGCAAGAAAACAGGAAATGCAGATTGCGATATGGGAGGGCGACTAAAAAAGTCGAAATTTAAAAAACCAGATTTCTCTGAATGATGCCAACATCCACCTTACCGGAATCGTTCCAACGACAATTCGGAAACTGGGTAAACTCCAAAATGGAATTATAATTTCGGGGAGAAAATGCAATAATCGGAGAAAGAAAGGGGGAACGAGGAGAAGGAGAGCGATTGACGACTGCCTTGAACAACCCTTTCAAAGCATCTCCGACATTCCGTCGGCTGCAAGTAGGGCGCGATTCAACCAGTCACTTCAATGGGACAGACTAAAAAAAAGACACAAAACTGGTTTCTCGATGTATCCAAACCTCATTCTTAGCAACGATTCACTCTTATTCACCGACCACCATTGTCCCGTTGGCTGCGAGGCCGTTGTTTCAGTCCAAGTAACGACCAAACAAGAGAAAACCGATCTCCCTGTCTGGTTTGGTTGCACAACCACCTCCTATCCTCAACAAATTGCAAACCTAAAACTGAGATATTTGAGAAACATGGCCAGCCTGGAATACTGAGAACCTGAATGAATAAGTCTCTTCAGTATGCACACTTCATTGAACTCATGATGAAATTTGAGACCCAGGTCAAAATTAAAATACTGCAAATAAAAAACTGGCTTAGGAAATTATGAAATATTTATGAGTTGAAATTAGGTACGCCAAAGATTCCCAGAAAATGTGATTTATATAGTCGGATTATCTTCAGACTGTCAGCATTGGTTGAATTGGAAGCATTGATGTTTGTACATAAGAAATGCTGACAGATTCAAGTGAATCTCACAATAGTAACAGAACACTCCAGGATAGAGTATAACATAAATATCTACATTCGAAACCCGCAATGGAACTATCAACTAAAAATACTGAATGAATGAAGCTTATATAATTTGGACAATACTCAAATCATTTGTGAAATGACACTATCAGTTTCGTTCTACCATTTAGTATGTAGTATATTGTTCCGCAACATATCTCAATAGTTCTACTTCTAAAAGAGAGGTTCCTGGTTTGATGGTTTTGCTGGATGCAAGATGCAGAAATTCAAAAAGTGACTGAATTTTAGTCCAATATTGCAAGTGAAGATTGTTGGGGCTGAAGCCCGTCTGTTTTCTATAGTGAGATCCACGTTATAACGGCAGAACAACGTTGCCAATCCTCTGCCTTGTCAATGCCTTCTATAGACGGTAGCTGATATAGGTTTATTGATGTAATACTAAGTTCATTCTCGTTTGAAATAATCAATTATATTTTATTGAGCACAAAATTATATTTTTCAATAATTTCATAATGAAGAATCAAGATGAAATATTATGTTTATTAATTATTAATTCTACATTGTGAAAAGACGATCTAGCAACAGAGCAATGCGAGAAAGAGATAAGGCTATCCACTTTGTTGAATGATAGACAAGGATAGCAATGCCATTGCTAATCAAACACTGCCATTTTAACGTGAACCTCACTATAGATTTTGTAATGCTTGATCACATGAGTTAGCCTAATTGATTTTTTAGACTCTGACAACAAAATTACCCCTTTTACACTACAACCATTTCTTTGGATCATTACATCAAAGTCTAAAACACTCACCAGTCTTACAGCAGTTCCCATTGAAAGGTGCCAAATTACCGACTGTTAATGATAAAATAGTCAAGATCATCTATCAAGGGAAGATCACATTTCCGCTGCTACAGGCTTGTGATTAGGAAGTCACATGAAAGAATGAGAAGATGAAAGTACAGTGTTGAGAGCCAATAATACGCCCACTACACGCTGTCGATTCCAATTAGATGCAATCCTTGTCCCTGTCTCTTTGGCATGGCGACATTTGTAATTGGGGCCTTAGCTTCGGTTACCCTTACCAAAGACTCACTCACTCTCTCTCTCTCTCTCTCTCTCACTTCATTATCTACTCTGTATCCCGAGAACATCATTGTAACGTTGAACATCAACTACTGGCAATATACCAACCCTTCACCTGTTGATAGTACTGTTAAGGGATACAAGGTGATCTTCTACAGAGAGATTCAAGTAAAGCTGTCAGCGTTTGTTAGATAGATAGATATATTTATTGATAATTGTTACAAGGCTGTTGCCTATGGTAACATTTACAAAAATTGGCAATAAAATTAAATCAAACTTAGGAGATAAATAAATATTTAACAGTTCTGCATCAGTATAATACATTACAAATACAGTATCAAAGTAAATAATATAGTATATATTAAGCCATTAACATTATACTAGATCACATTAGCAATACTGGAGGAAAGAAAAGTTGTTATTTGCATCCATGTGGAATGAAACTTATCATGGAAGTATCCCATGAAATATTATACTTCATAATACTATACAATAGAGGGTAGATGAATGGAGAGCACTGATATTGGAGAACTGAAGTCATTGTATTCAAATAAGGAATGCTAAAACGTTTTGACAAATCTATGCATTTTATCTAGTTTCTATGTAGACCTTTAGAGTGACATTTTTATCCAAATGACATTTCCATTTTGTTTCAAGTTGAGGCTAATATTTATATACAGTACTGTGATAACATAAAACCACCTTAGACCAGAGATGTCAAATGAGAATTCAACAAATTTCGGAAAATTGTTGCCAATTTCATAAGAAGCACGGCAACATTCAACCCATTTTCTAAAGAAAAATTGACAACTTTTTTTTGAAGAAAACTGTTTGTGAACATTTTGTTGACAACTCTGGTGTAAATGTGGCTTTAGTGCCGGTTGTACAAAAGCCTGTTAAATTTTAATAGTGATTAAATTCCACAAGAACCAATTAGAGAACCTTCTTTTCGAAACAGCATTCTCTGACGTATTCTAGTGACATTCAATCACGATTAATATTTAACAGGCTTTTGTGCGACTGGCCCTTTGACAATAATTAGATATGTTTAAATCATTGCAATAAATTTGAGAAATAACAAACAAAATTGTCGAGTTGAGAAACATAATGAATTTTGAAAACAACGTCAGCTGATAGAGAAGAGAAATAAAATAGACAGTCAGCTGTTGAGCGGTGGCTATAAATAGACAAAGGATTGTATGAATGAAGAGGCAAAATTGATGAGATCCCGTGAGAGACGGGTGGGGAGGACTGAGCAGCAACTATGTAATTATCTTGGCAACTCTTGATGCGGTATGCTGAGCCATTATCCCCCCCCCCCCACCGACAACCAGCCCATACCAACAACCCACCAGAGGTCCATCAGACTGCAAACTGGCACAGCTAATGCTCCTATTCCCATAATAGATCGCAATAAACAAAGCACGGGACTCTTGTTAACCTGATAAAATAAAATGAGTACTTCATTCTGCAGTTGATAGGCCTATAATTTTGATATATTGGATAAAACTTCTGGAACTTGTGTATCCTGATAACAGAAAAGATCAATATATTATAGTGCAGTAGATATAATTTGGAATTAATTATAGAGTAAATAATTTATCCTATTATATTAAGCGAGCAATTTCTGTATATCTGAATATATTTTTATATTTGATTATATTTATTCATGGGTATTTATGTTCAACGGATCCCGAGAATGGCTCTAAGAATTTCATGAAATTTGGAACATAGTAGGTTTATGATATAAAAATTCGATTGCACTAGGTCTCATTCTTGGGAAAACTCGCTGAACGACATTAAAAGGATAATTCATCCTTGTCTGAAACAGCTGAGACTTTCGTCGTCTGTGGAAGTAAAAAGTGATTCTGTGGAAAATCAAAATATCGCATCCCCGAAATTCATAAGCTGACGTATAGCCAGCTGTAAAATATAAACACGATCATTGAAGAGAATTGTGTTCTGTTTATCAATAAATAAAAATAACGAGCAAAGCTCGGTGCCCCGATATTTATTATAAAGTAGCCAATTATTGATAAAGATAAAACATCTGGGACTTGTATCTTGATAACAGAAAAATTAATACTGCAGTTGATATAATTTTAATGAATGATTTATTAAAATAAAGTTTCAAAGTATAAGAGTTATGTTATCCTGATAAGAACACAATTATACTGCAAAGGATAAAAGTTGTGATATATTGATAGTTAAAGAAATTATTGAAAAAAAACTTGGGTAACCAATTTTATAACAAATGATTATCCATTTTCAAGCAATAAAAGCTGAATTAATTGTTGGTAGTTATCTAGTTACAGCCAAAAACGTGAATCTCTACTGAGCTCTATCGAAGGGGATAAGAAGTTTAAATAAATCAGTTTCTTCTTTGGTTTCATCTAGAGAATCATTCGAAAACAGTTCCCCTGAATATGGAGTAAACCGTATATTCGCCACTGAAAACCAAGTTTTTAATAGTTAAAAGTTAATTTAAGAATATAAGTTGTGAGAGACGTGCCTACCTGGGTGAGGCTAACGACTTTACTGTCCCCAGGCAAAACAGTACATTTCAACCCTTGACGTGCACTTATAGTGTGAAATTTTCTTAATTTTGACAAAACTGCCATGCGCTAAATAAAAAAAATAGTTAACGTGAACAGCAATTGCAATCATCTTAATTGGGAATCGCTGAATGCAGAAACTGAAGTTCAATACAGTTATCGGCTAAAAATCAATTATCACAGCCAAGATAAGAAACACATGAGATGAGCAACTACAAACTTAACAGTTAAATACACACACAAGGACAGCAAGGTTCACGGTTGTTTATTTTTTCAAAGAAACTTTCCGCAAATTTTCAATTGCAATGCCGTCATAGATTGGTCATAAGCGGCGAAAACTGTAGCACCAGATAACGCTAATCTCATTTATGATGCTAGTCTCACATTTAACAAATATTTTTTGTCTGGTTTCCAAGAACAATGTATCTTTATTGTCCCAGTAAAGCAAATCCCTTATCAAACACTAAAAATGGAATAAACCGGATGCTAGTGGGGAAACCCAATTTTTTACTGATTCAAGTGCAATACTTCATTTCCTTATAGCATTATTTTTATGTTGGTATGATTTCATAACAAAAAATACATAGAATTATCATTAGCTTATATATCAAAACCGAACAGTTGAATATCAATACAGACTATTATTTCAAGAGAATCAAAAGAAGTTGAAAGTAAAAAAAATATTCTCCATGACAACTTTGGGTGATTGAGTATTGTAGTAAACAAATTTGATTTGATCAGAACTGTTTGATAAGCATAATATAATATTATCTCAATATTACACCTGGCAGAATTCACTTAACTGAAGATTAAAATTTCAGTGGGACAATAATTTAACTTTAATTTAATATCATCCTATTCCTATCACGTTATTTATTATTTAGTTCTGTTAAACTAATTTTTTGAAGTGAGAATCCAGTACAGTGATTCATAAAATTAGAGTGGGAACTTCCAATGATTGCAAAATAGCGTCGGCGATAAAACGACTACGTAGTAGAGAGAGAGAAGGCGCCGTATGAGAGATAAAAAGAGACAGATATAGTGAAAAGAATGGGGGCTCAGAAGGGAGCCAGATCAGCTGAGCGAACGACGCCGCATCGCGCCAGGGCCAAATGGGGGCAATGGACCGAGTTACAGCCAACAGTGCAATGTAAATGCTCAGGCGACGCCAGATATTGGATCTACTCTACTCAACAGCTCACAAAATGTGTTTATTCAATAAGAAATTGGTGCGCCTATATCACATTTTTGAGATATAAAACAAGACAAATTGAATTATTGCACGTATGCATAAGAATATTGTTCTAACCTCCTGATTTGTGGAAAATACTAGTATTAACAAGATACAGGGAATCAAATACAATAGAATATAAATGCAATTGTATTCGTTTCTCTATGATGGAATTACTGGTTTATTTTTATTCAAGTTGATAATGTTTTTACCTTGTTAATTATACTTCGATTATCTGATCACACAACTGGATACGTGATCAGTATAATTTCCAAGATACTATTTAATTTCTACTTTTGTAATTTGTAATTTGAGGAGGAAATAAATTCATTCATTTATTCATGTAACGATATTAAATAATTTCGCACTCGATTGGTGCAACAGTATCACAGCGTCGGACAGAGACATCATCTACAGAGCCAGACGAAACAAACTATCTGCAGCCATCTCAAGTTATTTGAGTTTTCAATTGTTGCTAACTTTGACGAAGTGTCTGGCGACTGCCTGTCATGGACGGAATATACTGAATTATTGAATCACATTCTTGAGGAATAGAAATCAAAACAAATATGGAATTTTGTCAAAGAATGAGATACTTTTAAGTACAGTATCTGATTAGGAAAAATACGAATGTGAACAAGATACATGGAATACACTGAAACAAGAATATCAGGAAAGTATTATTCACAGCAATCCAGGACACAAGAGTATTCCTCGAGGATTACTAAGATGGGACTAAAAAATTTTAAGTTAATCCTTGGATTATACAAGAGACTGCTAAATTTTAACCATGATCAAATGTCACAAGAACCAATCAGAGAAGGTTTTTTTTGAAAAGAAGGCTTCTCTGATTTGTTCTCGCGGCATTTAATCATGATTAAAATATGACAGGCTCTTGGGCCATAGTTTTTAAAAATTCCAAGACATGAGAATATCATTGAAGAATACTGTACTAAAATCTTATTGATATCATTTCTAAATGACAATAAGAAGAATTGCAGAATACTGTTTGTAATAATAATATACATTTGAGCAATCGCTGATGAAGGAGTTGCCCATGAAATTGTACAAATATGTTTCTTTGAAAAACTGTAATCACACCACTAAACAAATTGGTGGTTGAAATATTTATATCAACTACACCTTTATCAAAATCAAAATTGAGTACAGAGTTTATTGGTGAACCTATCACTTGATGAGCAACTATACCCTATGCATAATTCAAAATAAACTCTTCAACAATAGGACCCTGCCAAAGCGTGCCTGTCTTCCAAACCTTATGAAAATGGAATGAACTCAAGTAAGCTTCTGACAAAGGAGTGCGTAAACAAATTTTGAACTGCTGTTGTGGGTGCGATCCTGTCAACACTTGGGCATGTGACACAAGACATGGCTCATGAGAGAGATACGACACAAGTGTGTGTCACACACCCATAAGTGTCATAAATTGATCAGAGTAAATTATTCAAACCAACTTCACCTTGTGGCTCGAGAAGCACGCACCCCATTTCGAGTAAGAGGGTTGATAGTAGTGTGGGAGTGAGGGGTAACCGGCTGGCATGACAAGATAACAACAAGGAAAACAAAACTTTCGGCAGATTAGCGATGCTTTATTGAGTGAGGAGGGGACGATGAGGAAGAAGAAAAAGAGGAGGAGGTTACAGAAAAGCACGATTCACTCACTGTTAGGAATTTTGAATGTGCGTGTGTGAAGCACCACCGGTTATACTTTATTCATTTCCAGGGAGTTTACTAACGATAATAGAAATTTATAGCTATAAGCCAGATTTCGGGACGGTTTTAATTATACAGCAATGATACCAACATAAATAGTTACTGTATTTCTTCAAGCCATTCTTATTTCAAGACTTTATGTAAAAAGGAGGCAACAAGCTTCAGTACAGTACTTCTATAATACGGGAGCATCTCAGATTGTCCAGACTTCAACTATGATATGAACATAAACTAAAAGGTTCTGTTTTAAATGTAAAAGAGTAGGTTCCCCGGTTGGGTTTTTGATTTTTTAATGGTATTTTTCGATAATTAAGATAATAAAAGCAAAGAACGGAAACGTTGGAACAAACTAGCGACACAAATAATTCCATCCGGAACGAGTAAAGCAGATTAGGACAGAGACAATGAAAGATGCACAGAGGGAGAGAGAGAGAGAGAGAGATTGCAAATTGGGAGACAAAGCTGCACCCGATGGACGATGCCACTGATAAGCGCCCTCCGACGTTATTATTATTTAGCCAAAAGTGAACAGCTGATCGATGCTTGGCCAACCAGACGTTATCAATGCCCAAGAGCATATCCTGTATATCTGTATATACACCATACACGTCTCTATTATACGTATACCTTGTATATCTGTAGGCCTATACACTGTGGTCACACCATGTAATCTCTATTACTATGTCTAAATTGTATATCTGTAAACACCATGGTCATACCATGCATCCTATATATCTGTATACACCGTTGTCATAACATATTAGCATGTCTACCATATATATGTGTATTCATTGCCTATAGACAAGAGTGAGCCTAGACCACAATGCGGTCCATTTAATGACGCGCTAAACAAAACCGGAGCCGTGCGCCTGATAACACCCTGTACATGCCAGCGAGATTACCGTCTATTGAAACGCCGGGGATGAAATATGTCCTGGCGCATCGATGCACACAATACACGGCCAATGAATGCATGAGCAAATAGGCACACATCCCGTCAGGCATCGATAGCACACGTGAATTAAACAATTGCAACCACTGTGTGTATCAATACAGGCTGCACATGTGCTTAGATGAACAAACGGGGGTTGGTTTGGAACACAAATTGTCAAGTGGATATATTTTTAGATGTGTCCTACTACAGAAAATACTGATTTATTTAGAGGATAAAGATGAGTAGGTTACTAATTCAATCCAATGATGCAAATACTTTAAAATATTTTTATTTTCATTCCAAAAGTTTTTTTATTAAATTTACTAGAATCAAGAGAGTAATGACGAACAACCAATCATTGATAAGAGAACTTATTAGATTGGAATTTGTGTTATGTTATTTCTAGATTCAGTCATGTAGATTATTTCGAAAATGAAAATACCCTGTATATTGTTAATTTAATAGATTGGAATTTGTGTTATGTTATTTCTTGATTCAGTCATGTAGATTATTTTGGAAATGTAAATACCCTGTATATTGTTATTAGCAAAAAGTACAAAAATATGAAGAGGTTGTATCACTGTTCAGAGCCTTTATTAATTTGCTTCATACAACCGTTTTTCTATTTTATTATTCTATTAAACTTTTGACATTAAACTCATCATATTAATTCAACAGAGAAACAATATTGTGCTGTGATTGAATAGGTGAAAATTAGAAATTCTACTGCTAGAGCTGTGTTGTGTGTATCTATAGCTTATTAGAACACTAATGTCAATGTGATACATACAATTGGGTGGATATACAATAAAAGATTATTTAAAATTTCAAACTATCATTTTTTAAATTAGATTAAGAAAGCAACCGAGAGAATTTCAACCAATTAATTATACAATAATAGTAAGTAATTATGTAATTGTAATAATTAACGATAAACTTTATTTTAATACCGTAATTAATATTGTTAAGAATGGAATTCAATTGGAGTTGTTGAATAAATCCATCACTACCATACTTAATAACGAGCCAACTTATGAACGGTTGCTTGCCAACGTTATCCACAGATGATAAACCAGTCAGTCAGCTGTTAATACTGAATCAATGACCTTCAACGGCCTCTGCAAGGTCGAAACTATCATACTAGAATCGAAAAAATCAAATAAAAACATTCATACTAATAATAATTATTATATTTCAATACCTACCAAATATTACCGTGAGCTTATACTTAACGAAAATTATAGGAAATTCATGTCTAAACATGATGTTTGAATGAATTATCAAGCAAATACTAGTTCAAATTTTAAATAAAATTAAAATATAGCCTTAGCCTTATACAATATAGTATTTCAAAAATGTATGTAGATGATCAGAACATGACAGTGATTCAAGTCACAAAAATAGAGTCTGAATAATAGAAAATACAGAAAAAAATTCTCTATGATATAACAAAACATTGATATAGAAAATGTCTCAAAAAATGAATACGGTATTTGAAATATCATGCGTTTTAGTGTTTAAGCCTAAATGTTTAGATTGTAATGAAAATTTGTTGTGACATAAAGAAATAGAATATGTGGCAGTCTGAATGTAGTTATATTAAAGAAAGATTAAAACCATAACTTAATTTAGTCATTAAATTAATTAAAAATTTGCCACGCCTACATTAATGAAAAGATACAGGGCAAAGACAGCTGACTGATTGGGAGAGCTGAAATATATTAACACGTTTTCGCAGCCTATTGACATAATTTGCGGTATAATAAAACCTAATAGCCTTATTCAATTTGAATAAAATCATAAATTGAAATAATAATATTCATAAATAATTTTTTTAAAAAGAATCAAAACAATATTCCCAATAGTTTGTAAAAGACCTACCTCCTATGGAAGGTTAGCTCAACAATTGGGGTTCAAAATAACATTCATATTCAATTCAAAATTCAATAGTCCTATTTATTTACCGTAACAATTGAATCTAAAATATTTAAAGATCAAGTTGAATGGAAACATTACATAAAAATGTTCATTTAAAAATTATAGGTTACGATAATTATAGAAATAGCCTATTAGAAAACTTAAAATTCTGTCAATCTACAAAACTTGACAGGACATCGAGTAAAAACGAGTCTTGAATGTCGATATTAACTTTTGTTATTTTTATATTTAATCCTTATCATAATAAATTTGTTTTAAATAAAAAATAAAGTTTAAATACGATATTTCATTGCTAACAGTTTGAGTAAGTCATAATTTATTATCAAAATAACTAAGTCTGGTTTTACGAATAGCACGATGAAGAAAATATATCTCAAGTTAACACCGCAAGAGAAATAAAAAATAAAGTAGTAAGGGAATGAGTTTAATACAACCGGTCATCGCATTCTATTCAACAATAGAAAGTATAGGTTATAAATACAGTAAATAGTATACAAGCGACTGCACCAACAATCAGATGTGAAAACAAAGCAAAGACAACATGGCGTGAAACCAACAGCTGACCTACCGGCGGGATGGCAAGCCACGTCTCAAATCATCTTCACTATCATCCTCGTATTTAATAATAAAACACGACGATAAATCGTCAGTTTCAGAGGAGTACACTTCACTTGACATTGGATTATCCATTATAACAATTAGCACACACCGAGGTAAATAATATCACAAAAACAGGAGCTCATTCACAAGGAACACGTACTTCACAGGCTTACTACAACCACTACTAAAAACAGCGGCCGACTCACCTGCAATATCCACCGATGTCGTCCTGGTCGTAGTGTTGCAGTTCCTCCAACCGCATTTTTTCTTCACTCCTACTTATAGTAGACATCATCAATACGACAACCTCTTATGATTATATTAACTGGTATTAACCTGCATAAAAAATTACACAATTCACAAATATCCGATACCGAGAGAACGTACAACGCCTCGCAGCGTAGCGTGTTGTTATGGCGTTGTTTGGCGGGAAACAGCTGAAACTGACTGAACAGACGTATCAATGCGCGAGTTATAACAATTACTACAAGACAAAAAGGTGAGGATACACTATTTAAGAAGTCAATTCACATTTGAAATACGCTTTTTCATCGATAATAAATGATCAATCAGGTCAACCAAACAATCTAACCAATTGTCATCAATTTTCTTATTGGACTACTTTCTATCCGAAACGTATGTGATGAACACCAACGATAAACATCTGCCAGCTGGGTGAGCAACAAAATAGGAGAATATGCAAAACGATCACTCAGAATATATCAATTTATTAGGTTGAAAAATTAAATTTATTCAAAAAAATCATTTCCTTTGATCAATAAATATACGGATTGAGGGTATTTGGCTTGAATCTCTACATGATAAGCGATCTGTAACTCATTAATCCTTGAAATCAAAAAACCTACATTCACGAATCTCATTGAAACCATGCTGTCTCCCAAACAGCTGTAATATTAATTCATCTTCAAGACAAATAATAATGACATTTTAGATGAAAAATGTTCACATAAAATATCTTTATAATAAATGCCGTCAAATATCACCAATAATTTCATTTGTTTCTCATGGGAATAAGATTCCAGTCATATTATTCAAAGTACATCAGATACCACTTTGACGACATCTAACGGTTTCAAATAGCACTATGTAGGAGAGGGAATTTGAAAAACAAGCATAATAGCTCAAACAGCGTAACAAACTTTTTTCAAAACTAATGTACTGAATATGAATTGAATAATCATTGAAGGTCAGCAGCTGAATAATAATAGGTGCCTGAAATCTGATCTCATAAACTTACTATGAATAATGCATTTTTTAGTTTGTTTTGTTACCGTATTTGAATCAATTTTATTTATATTTTACCCTACTCTGTAGCCTAAAGAAACCACCTCATGAATATGGGTACTCCACTAAGTTTACCTGAAAATAAAAATGACGATTAAATAATAAATAAAGTAGTAGGCCTACACTCTTTTTTATACCTAAGTCAAACCTATAGTAGCCCAGTCTTTCCTATTAGGTACCATATTCAATTTTCTTGGCAGCTTGTTCAAGTGCAGAACGTTTATTTGATATAGTCAGCTGAAAACTCAATTTCAATTAAAAACAATACAATTCTCTTAAAATTCTCAAGTTGTATAAAATATGGAAGTTGCAATAAACCTTACTGAAGAATGTACATGGGAAAAGCTCAATGACTATTTCTTGGAGTTTGGCTCAGCAATAAACATAATGAAACTCTTTCAGTATGACAAAAATAGATTTGATAAGTACAGCATAAAACTAAAATCAACGAACGATGGCGAAATATTAATCGATTACTCAAAAAATCTTGTCGATGACAATGTTATGGAGTTACTTATTAAATTGGCTAAAGATAGAGGAGTGGAGTCAGCAAGAAAGTCAATGTTGTCAGGAGCTAAGATCAATTTCACTGAGAACAGATCAGTACTTCATGTAGCTCTACGTAATCGCAAGAATACACAAATCATAGTAGATGGAGAAGATGTAATGCCCAATGTTAATGCTGTTCTGAATCACATGAAAGATTTTGTTGAAAAAGTGATATCAAAAGAATGGAAAGGATACACTGGAAGACCTATTGAAGATGTTGTAAACATTGGAATTGGTGGCTCTGATTTGGGCCCATTGATGGTCACTGAAGCTCTTAAGTTTTATGCCATTGGTCCAAGAGTTCATTTCGTGTCGAACATTGATGGAACTCATCTAGTTGAGGTTTTGAAGAGAGTCAACCCAGAAACTGTGTTATTTATAATTGCTAGCAAGACGTTTACCACACAAGAGACTATCACAAATGCAAATTCTGCAAAAATATGGTTTTTGGAATCTGTTAAAGATCCTTCAGCTGTGACAAAACATTTTGTTGCCTTATCAACAAATTCTGATGAAGTTAGAAGATTTGGGATCGACACCAAAAACATGTTTGGATTTTGGGATTGGGTTGGTGGACGATATTCATTGTGGTCAGCAATTGGTCTGTCCATTGCATTATCAATTGGATTTGACAATTTTGAGTGTCTGTTGGAAGGAGCACACTTCATGGATGAACATTTCTTCAACACACCGATAGAAAACAATGCTCCAATAATCTTGGCAATGATTGGAGTCTGGTATATAGACTTTTACAAAGCTGAAACTCATGCAATACTGCCCTATGACCAATACCTACATCGGTTTGCTGCTTATTTTCAACAAGGCGACATGGAATCGAACGGCAAGAGTGTGACTCAGTCTGGGAAACAAGTATCATACCCCACTGGACCAATAGTTTGGGGCGAACCAGGAACAAATGGTCAGCACGCTTTCTACCAATTAATTCATCAAGGAACAAGACTCATTCCAGCTGACTTTATAGCTCCTGCCACCAGTCATAACCCAATCGGCGAGGGAAAACATCACCGAATACTTCTCGCCAACTTCCTAGCTCAGACTGAAGCGCTAGCAAAAGGCAAATCATCCCAAGAAGTGGAAGCTGAACTAACCAGATCCGGTAAGTCAGCTGAGGAAATCAAACGCATCCTTCCTCACAAGGTTTTCCAAGGAAACAAGCCTACAAACTCCATCGTTTGTCAAAAAATAACGCCATTCATTCTCGGAGCACTGATTGCTCTCTATGAACACAAGATATTTGTCCAAGGTGTGATCTGGAATATCAACTCTTATGATCAATGGGGCGTGGAGCTGGGCAAACAATTGGCTAAAGTTATTGAACAAGAGCTCTCAAATTCAAACTGTGACATTTCTAATCATGATCAATCTACCAACGGTTTAATGAACTTCATCAAGAAAAACTGGTAGCTGAATGTAATTCATTGAATGTTTTTTAATAATTTATTAAAACTATTGTTTTTGTGTTTAAATGATTAATTTTTTTAAATTAATTTATAGTTTTATTATAATATTATGTTATTATAGACTTAATTTAATTTATAGTTTTTACAAGCAAAAATAATTTCGATCGAGAGAATATAAATGCGAATCCTCGACTATATCTCTGTCAAATTTAGATAGAAAGCTTAGTCCATAAAAGTCAAAACCTCACTTATTATCAAACTTAGAAATATAATTTATAAAAAGAATATATTTCACAAACATAAAATCATGATCTCTCGGAAAAATATAGATAATTTATTAAAATTAAAAGCGATTATTATGAAAATTTATTATTGGAAAGGATCAACTCTAGTGTAGAAGAATTTCATTATTTTCTGAGGTACCTAGATAGTGACAACTCAGTAATGGGAACAATCAAGGAGTGCCTGATCAATTTTTTACAGAAACATTCAAAATGTAAAGCAGAACATCTAGAAATTTTTTCCAAGAATTACTGTTATTAGTCAAATTATTTGATGGGGGAATTTGAAATCAGAAAAATGAATAGCCGTATCATTTATTTAGAATCTTAACTCTGGAAATGACAAACGTATTCAAGAATTGCTTTCAATTAATTTGATGATTTCTAAACAAAAGATTATGATCAATGTACAAAAAAATATTCATTTTTCTCATTGGCATTTATCATAGTTTTTATGGTAGTTTTTAGAACTTATGATCGCTTTTGTAATGAACTTCTCTGTTGATGCAATAGAAAAATTATGACAATATTTTTTTGCAAATACAACAGTAACTTATATTTGAATAGTTCGTTCAATGAAATAATATTATAGCAATGAATTATTCAAAAACACATTTTTATATGTAAACGTATAGTTTTGAAGTACCGTACAACTTCAAGTGTTATTAGATATTACTGGGCATGAATATAAAAAACAAACTATCTTCAAATTGAAAATTAAGTCAACATTTTTGTTAGCCAATGAAAACTTAAATCTAAGCAAAGTGAAAAATTGAATAAAACTTGGAAATTGAAATATACATGAAAATATGCTAAACTAAATCCAAAATCATGAAGGAAAACATTACTTAACGTCCTAATCCATTCGGTTTTTATTGAAAAGAATTTGTTAATGACTAGCAAGAAAATATCAATATTTGAACTTCTGTTTCTGTGAATAATTGAAAAAAACTGCCAAAAATGTATACAGTATTATAAGTAATGATAGAATTCAACAGGAAAATGATTCATAAATCATTACAGATTTGAAATTTTGGTCGAATTCTGGAATTTGAATTAGGACACCGCAGACCGCACCGTTTTAAAAATCTCTGAATGTAGTGTACAGTGTATTCAATTTCACTTCCAAATCTAAGCTTGATTTATCAATGGATATAAGATAGCATATATAATATTTTTCAACAGTTTCTGTCACAATATAATAATTTATATAGGAATACTATTTCACTCATTCATTCAATTTACACTTATATTGCCTAAACCACAATTTTTTTTCTTGAAAGTTATATAATTTCGTTAAAGCTTTGGCGATTAATTATTATAACTACTGTACTATTCTCGTAGACAACATCTAGAACCATGATAATTGGTGTACATTATATATTGTAATTATGATGAACTACCTAGATTGAATTTTGAATTAATGTGTTTAAATTTATTTATACCTGATTTTGTTGTACTTTGAGTTTCTCATCTTTACAAGCTAAGGCTTTACTTAAATTGCAATTCACTAAAAATATTTAGATAACTTCTTAGTTTGGAGTTGGGCCCAAGGAGTGAAATGAAAAATGGATTTCAGTTACATCAAGATTTCGATAGCATTCGACGTTTTGATACTTGTGAATGATGAATTTGGAATGGTTTCATAATTTTATGAAAAAAAAATTACTAAATTACTCTAGTACTTTGAGTATAATATGAAGAGTTCAATTATTATTTCCATTGATTCTAGCTTTCTACTACGACTGGTTTTGATTTCATAGTATTAATTACACTTAATTGCAATAATGGCATGCAAAACAGCAAACATTTAGATTAAAAGTCAATGTAAGGCAGAAACACAGTAAGAAATCATCACATGCCTTCAGAACCTGCTGAAAACTTACTTAATACTACTCACATAAATTTGTACTTATACATACAATTTAATTGCTAAGTAGAATGGAACAATTTTAATGTTGTGAAAGATGAGAAACGGACTTTAACACTATCAACATCTATTAATTTATCATTATTTCAGACTAAATCAAGGCTGTATTCTTAAAATAATGCTTGGTGTTCTTGGAGTATGAACTTCATAGTAGTTTCAATACAACTTGACAGTAGACAAGTTCAGATCTACTAAATGTCCAAGGTATTTAGACTTGACCTTGCCAATCAATTTCACACTGCCAAGTGAAATACATCTCACTATAAATACAACAATGAAACAAATCACAATAATTTGTGGCTTAACATGATTGGATCAAAAAATATGGATTTTCCTTACAATTAATACACGCAACATTCATTGTATAAATTGCTTTGTTATATTTTGGAACGGTTTGGGCTGTAAAGTGTGAGTGTGACGTAACCAGGGGTTTTTGGTCGGGCACAATACCGATCCGAATAGTATTAAATTCAACAATAGTAGTATAAATGCTTGGAGTTCATTTTAGGAGGAAAGAGGGGCGAGTTTTCCCCAATTTTTGAAAATATTTCTTGTCGAAAAATAAATATTATTATAAAAAAACAAAATGTTATTATTATTGTATTTTGGAATGGAAAATCATGATAGAAATTGTAGTTGTTTCAAAAGCTTTTGCTAAAACAATTGTTAGGCTTTTTGACGAATAAGCTAAGGATTTTTTTAGGTAATTTCAAGTTAACAAAACCATAATTCATGAGCAAGGTTTTATAAATAATCAAGTTTACTCTATATACCATGATCTAAAAAAATATAAGATGGAAATCAGAATATACCACTGTAAAAAACCCTGCACAGGGTTGTATTAGTAAGAGGATGAATCTGAATCTTAAGAAATATTTATACAAAACAATTTTCCCAAAAAGGTTTCGATTTTCATTCAAAATTACCTGTATAATTTCTTAGAATCACCAAAGAAATAAAAAAACTACTCCACAATTTTCAAAAGAGATTTTAGAAATAGTCTACACACTTTTCATGGTAAACTAGGTACTCCAGAATTTTCAACAAATTTACATACTTTCCATGTTATAAAAGGATCAATTTATCAAAAGTGTGATGCCTGTTCCTCAATCTACTAATATTTTTCATGTCTTAGATCTAGATTGGGGGAGGAACCCTGGCTACGCCACGATGAGTTTATAATTATTGGTATAATTGCTCTATACTTGGCAGTTTACCATAAGGACAGACAGAAACTGCTAGAGACACTATTTTCAACTAAATTCTTCTGTGAAGCTACTAATCGAAATTCACACATTGACATGATCAATAGAAATACAATTATTATTGCTTTAGCTCTTATCACAAGAGATATTACGATTAAGAAATATTGTTATCAATTTTGTTGTAGATTTCTTTTTACCTAGTTAGGCTAGGTAAGATTGAACGACCCGTATTAAATGAATTAACTCAAAGGCACTTCTACTGATGTAGGTATTATTTGCGAGAAATCTAATGAAAGCTTATTCTTTACCTTAATTTGGTCAGATATTTGAGATTTGATAAAAAAAGGGATGAAGTTTAATATTGTTTACTAATTGCTAATACAATTTGAAGAATTAAATGTAATAAATCATTTGCACAACTTTTAGAATTTTTATTATGAATACATTCTAATTGGTGAATAAAAATAGAAATTGATGAATGTATCATTTCATTAGATTAGAGATTTACTAGAATCTAAGGAGATTCGTTTTAAAACATTAGGTAGTCTTTCTAAGATTGACCAGATTTTAGACAAGGAATTAAAAATTTATAAATTTTAAAATGCACTGACATGACTATAGTACGGACATGGAGTAAAAGTGCCAAAGAATTATTCATAACATCTATTTTCAACTCAAAAACATTAATGAGAGCAGGCATAAATTCTTACATACAATTTCCAATTTGTAGAGATATTGCTTTGAATTGTTATCACTATTACAAGTAGTTCTATGGCAATAAATATATATATATGTAAAAATAAATAAGTTTTAAAAAAGATTGCCGTTTAAAACATAAATTATATAATTTTCAAATAAAGGCACAAGTTTCGCACAGGTTTTGAAATAGCCTTTCATTTTAAAATGCGTGACAGAAGATGAAGTCTATACATTGACGAAAGAGAGAGAAAATATAATCAGTTTTATCTTAGTATAGAGAATATCTAAGAGCATAGTCAATAAATAAAAATAGTTTTCACGAAATAAGAAAAATCGAATCATAAAATAGCCTAGTATAAATAAATGATAAACCTTGAAAAAAATACAAGAAATGCTGCAATTAATTGCTTTGATGTTAAACATAATGTTAAATTGGAAGGCACTAATATGCTGTTCAAAATATGTAGTCAAAATTCACACCAACTTATATTATGCTATTTGGAGTCTAGATTCATATCTCATTAATATAATAAAGCACTAGCCTCCACTCTAACATCGACATTCAATATTGGTATATTCCATCAGGTATATAATTGATTATGATACTCAATGAGAAAATTAAATTTATACATAAAAATTAATATCGAAAAGAACCCGGGATTACCCCGATGAGAAATGTACCAATAAGTACATTAATTATAAGGCAGATAAACACAATCATAATTTGAAACCTCTCTTTAAATCAGACTTTCCAATATCCTCATTTACAATGCACGCTTTAATCAGTTTCCTCCCACAAAATAATTGTAATTCATGCATCTTTCAAATCGACCGTTTCATAATTATTATGCAAAAACATGAGTTTGATTAGTCTTTTGTATAGATTAAAATTGAAACTAGCCTACTATCTATTTACAAGATCTCTGTATCTATAATAATAATAATTAGTAGTACGGCACTGATTTTCTCAGTACAAATTAAATATTTACATCAGAGCACACATTAAACTTACGTAAACAATCGATCACTACTAGCAAATCTATTTCACGATAACTCATCAACTGTAGGAAAAAATAAATATCTCATGTGATTAACACCTCAATAGTAACGTCCTCTATACTTAGCGCAAGATAACATATTACATAGTCTTATCCTCAATCAAGAAAATTTCCATTATAAATTTATAATTTATTATTTAAGACAGGATAAATTTATGTAGATATAGGAGCCTACATTTCTACGGTTGACATCAATTATTGCTTGTAACCAACAAAGGCGAACTAACCCGTGAGGGAAAGTGGATAATATATGCTAGTCATCACAAATCATTTGAAAAAGCTGCACAATTGAAGATCAGCAACGTTATAACTTGTAAATATAGTTTGGTCAGTGTTATCTATATTAGAATGGAAGTGTTTTGGAACCGATTATCTAGTTAAGCTTCTTCAGACTAGCCTTCCGTCTCTGTTCAGCCGGGTTCACTTTGTTTTTGAGCTGCTGAATCAGATCGAAGATTTTCAGCGAAGGGCCAACCTTGCCGGTCAGAGACATTATCTTCTCTTTGGTCAATAACAGAAGTGCTTTGCCGTCAATTTCCTGAAATAAAAACAAAAACAGTGTGAAACTTTAATACAATTTAAAATAGTAAAATCTAATAAATTATCAAAAGTAAAAATCTGGTGTGGCACACTCACACAACTTTCCTTGCCGTTATGAAAATTGATCAACTGACGCTAGTGTTCCCGCGCAACTGAATTAGTCTACTATTCGAAGATCTAAGCCAGCTGGTGACAGGACAATAACGCTGCAGACACATGAAGTCTGCTATCTGTTCATAGTGCATTATTTAATAGAATCAACACTTTCCAACAGTTTGCAAATTGAATAATCTTATTTTTACGAACTTCGAGCTTATTTCCGATTTTAGGTGAAAATGTTACTGGACATTAATTGTACAAATTTTCATGCCCAATCTTTTCCACTTGGAATTTTTTGTTTAAATTGTATCTAAAGCCTGATAATTGGGAATCTAAAATCAAACTTTGCATAGATTGGGCGGAGCTCCTAAAATTTTTACAGATATGGGACTAGTGGCAGTTGATAGTGCTTATCAATGACTTTTTTAGGTATGAATTTGATCAAAATCGTTGGAGCCGTTTTCGAGAAAATCGCGAAAAACCCTGTTTTTGACAACATTTTCGCCATTTTAGCCACCATCTTGGATTGAATTCGATCGAAATTGTTCGTGTCGGATCCTTATAGGGGAAGGACCTTAAGTTCCAAATTTCAAGTCATTCCGTTAATTAAGAGATGAGATATCGTGTACACAGACGCACATACACTCATACACACACACACACACACACACACATACAGACAAATACCCAAAAACCACTTTTTTAGACTCAGGGGACCTTGAAACGTAAAGAAATATAGAAATTGGGGTACCTTAATTTTTTTCGGAAAGCAATACTTTCCTTACCTATGGTAATAGGGCAAGGAAAGTAAAAAGCAATTTATACTTAAACTAGCAAGAACCCGTGCTTCGCAAGGATCTATTTTAAAACTTGACAGAATGAAAACTTGACATAATGAAATTTTGAAGAATTGAGAATAGGCCTATAACCATCCTTGGTTAATTAAGAATCTATAAGCAAAATTTCAAGTTAATTAGTCCAGTAGTTCAGACGTGATGATGCGTCAAACATAATTTTCCTATCCCGTACGTGCATAAGCCAGCTCTTTACTTTATATAATTATTATAGATATAGTTAACGACTTCAAGAGATAGGACTGTGGAACAGAATAGTGGTGAAACTATGATAGCGCCAGAAGAGTCTCGAACACAATAGTAGGTAGGCTACTACATGAACTTTTTGAAAGTGATTTGAAAAAATGTGAAAACAACAGAACTGAATCCTTATCATTCTACCTTCATTTAGAGAGGCTTTTGTTTGAGCCGAATGGAAATCTATTTATAAAAAAAATGAATGTCTGTTTGTGTGTTTGTTTGATACCTGTAGACTTGAAAACTACTTGACATAACGGCATGAAACTTTGGGAATATGTTGTGTGAATATTGGGGATGGTTTCTGAACAGAAATTTTAATAGATGATATTATAATAGATAGATGAATTTATAATCATTTACTCTATTGATAATCAATTTCATCAACTAACTGAAAAAGTACTTCAATTTCCATTAATTTATTAATAGAATTATATAAATCTAAAGTGTAGGTCATATCTAAATTCACAAAGAGTTCGATTCTTGTTGGCAAGATAGATGTTATTCAATGCAGAAATCATTGTTATTTTACTAAAAGATAGGATAAAATGGATAGTTCTCTTTCAGGGGGAGTTTTGACAACCAACAAAACTCATTTTTCATTTGAAGAAATAATATCAAAAAGGTGCATAGGACCTTACTTTTTTGTTCAGCTTGCCAAAATACCCCTCATTTCAATATTAAAATTTTCGACTGACTGTACAGTGAATCAATCATTCTATCAAGGCTTGAATAATTTTGAAATTTTAATTAAATGAAAATGGTAGAGAATAATTATCATGCAGTTATCAACACCTTTATTTAAAGGCATATTAGCTGCATGCGTTTTCATATTGCCGACACAGCATTGATAAAACTGTAGACGTTTTATTTAGCAGACTCAAAAAACTGTTCTAGCTGAAAAATTAATAATACATTCCACGTGTAGGCTTATACATTCCATCAGGAAAACGAAGTTCAAAACTATGGTTTTCCTAAACATATGTTTTTGAGATAATTTCTTTGATGCAGCTGTTTCAAATTCAGCATTATAAATTATACAGAGTTTGTGAAAATAAAAATATTTATTGATTACCAAAACAATACTATTATTATATCAATGATAATAATTAATTATTAAAACAATACTTTTATTATATCAATAATAATAATAATAATATTATTAAACATATTTATCAATTATCAGAACAATGTTATTAAGGTTGAGTGGAATCAGGTAGAAAGCAATAATAGAACAGATGTTCTTTTTTGAATTTCTATCATATTATTTTGTTATTTCCAATGATTACAACATATGTTAGAATATCACATGTCAATAAATGAATATTATCTCGTTTCCATATGGCACTCACCTTACCATGTTCATAACCTTACTTAATAGGATCCTTTTTCATCCTTTGAAACCCTTAGAGGCAAAATATCTCAAAATCCGTTCTTAGTGCGCGTCTAGCATGTTTGAAGAATATTTGTGCAAAGTTTCAAGTCTGTAAGACAATTAGTTTGAGCTGTAGTGTGATTTTACATCAAAATTTTCGAACAATGCCCTCTCCTGGACCCCCATGTGCTCCTGATCGAAATTTTTCTGCATAGATCTAATTTTTTTTCGTAGCTGAACAAAAAAGTTCCTCATGACTTTGCTGTGCAATGAGCGGTTAAAAAGTACAAAATTTTGGGGGGCCCCAGCTCCCTCAGGGGGGCAAATTTTTGAAAATCCTTTCTTAGTGGATGTTTTCAGGTTACCATGAACAATCGTGCAAAATTTCAAGTTTGTAGGCTCAGTAGTTTGGGCTGTGGTGTAATTTCAGTCTGTAGGGGCTTAGCCTTTTATAAGTATAGAGATTTGGAAATGAGAGGGGTGTATTTATTATTAGTGATGTGGGAGTCGAGTGATCTACGAGAACAGATTGAAAAGTGTTCGACCTAATCATGAAGATGGAAACACTCGTAAGCAAGATCTGTTGTATTTTTCTGTCAAAAATTTCAGCCACTTTGAACGCGTACTATACAAGTTACAGTCGATTATACAGGTGTTGGGTGCCGTGTTTGCTCATATCACATCAAAAGTAGATCAATTCCAACTCCGTAAGGCTAGCTTCCCACGCATTCGGTTTCATTCGATTCGGTTCGTTGCCAAAAACGAATGAGGCTTTCATACACATCAGGTTTTAATTAAGTATTTTCTTCTCAAACACAGCTGTGTTTGGATTTTTACAAGTCATGCTGGTAATAAAATATAAAAGCCGGTGTTCAAATAGTAAGATGTGATTTCTTGAACAACAAAATTTTCAATTTAATTAAAAATTGTGAACTATTTGAATATTTTATTTTCGATTATATTAATTTTGGACGTTCAGAGTGATTATTTTTTTGAATTGAAAATTTGTTTCAATTATGACACATGGTACATAACAATAATCTCTTCTCTCCATTAATAAAATCATGTAATTTTCATGGAAAAAAATTCCCCCTGAGTTTCAATTTATCTTAATATTTTTTTAGCAAACTTCATTGAAAAAAAAAAATGCTCTAGAGAGCTAACAGAAATGAATTGACCATATTATGATTTTGACATGGAAAATTCTTAAACATGATAAATCATGTTAAAATAAAAAAAAGCGAGCGTGTGTAAAAGACTTTGTTTTTATTTCCGGTTTCCTAGCAACGAATTCGAATATGATAAAACCTATTCGTGTCGAGGGGGCGTTCGGTTCTATGCGGTTTCTATTCGGTACCGAGTTCAAACCGAATTACCGTTTCACACTAACTTATCGGAATTTGCCGAAAACGAAACGAACCGAATGTGTGTGAAACTAGGCTAACAGTTCACTGATTTTTCAGTTCTTAATCAGTAATGCATCCATATAAAGTCTCTGAGCCAGTACTCAGAATATTTGGGCCTCAAGTGCATCAACAGAGTTGGAATTGATCAAGTTTTGGTCTGATGTAAGCAGACACAGCATCCGACATCAACTTACTCAAACGACTGTAACATTAATACTAGGCGTCCAAAATTTTTGAAGTTTCATTGTAACTATTCAAATATAACCAAAAAGATACAACACATCTTGTTTACTAGAGTTGTCATCTTTATGGTTAAGTCGAAAACTTTCCAATCCACCCTCGTAAGTTACAAATCATAGTTTGAATCTGGAAATTAAAACTCTAAGTACTTTTTTAAACTTTCATTCACTACTAGTAATGCTAGTCAATTTTCAACTTCCAGATGTATAAGAGTGGCCCTTGCCAAAAAAGAACATACTTTGAATGTTTAAAATGAGCAGAGATATGATTCAAATTATAGAAATTGATATTACAATTTTTAAGATTGTAAAATACAACAGTCAAATTGGTCAGTTAAATTTCAAATACAACAGTCTATATTCTCAAAAATGAGAAAACAAAAAGTCGACAGAATATTTGCATAAATCAGTGCCTAAAAATATGATTAATTGGTATTGAAACAGCCATCTCTACTACGATGGCCTCGGGCCAAGTTTTTTCCTTCTCGACAGTTTAATAATTTTACATTATAAAATAAATAAAAATTAACGGCTTCCTTCCCGAAAGTTTTTTATTCCTACATGATGAAATGCATACGAGAAAGTGAAAGTTTCAGAAAATTACCTGATTCGTAAAGCTTTCTGAGTAAGCAGTACAGTCATTGACTCTCAAAAATTGACCGACGTCTGTGACAGTCCACTCATCGGGAACAAGATCTTTAGTGTCCAGTGGTCCACTGCAGTCTATCAGTCTTGGGATCAAGCGCATTGTGTGTTGTTCAACTGGAACCTGAAATTACAAAATATAAAAAGATTTAGAATAAAGATGAAAAAATGATTTTGCATGTAATTATGACCAATAGAAAGACAAGAAACACGTGTTATGTACAAAACCGACAGCACAAGAACCGACAGATTTATAAAGAAAATTAAATCTATTGAAAAACAAACAGTAACCATTGATATTAAGGCCGTGTTATGAACTTTACGAAGTCGAAATAACGAACAAATACAAGAGTACTGTACTTTTGACATAGTAGCAAACGTTCGGCTGAACAAAGGTGTTCAAAAGAATTTTTATAATTTATTAAGATAAAAATTCAAAGAGAAACATTAAAATAACAGTTCGCACTTATTTCTTGAGTGGTAGAGCAGCTAAATAAAATCAAATGGAATTTTTAATAATTCTATTTCTTTTGCCTCTTCAAGTTCTGAATTTTGATTATTGATTGAGTTGATGAGGAACTCTTGATTTCTTTCTTGAACATTCTCCATTTTACCACGTCGATGCTACTGAATCAAAATAATTATTTCATAGATTACACGTTTTTCATTTACAATATTTTAAATAGTCATTTAGAAAAAATGCATCCACTACATTTTATTTTCACAAATCCAACTCAAAGGAAACCATTTCAGATTCAACAAATCGCTGTTGTATTTCAGGTGCTATTCATATGTTATTTCTCTAGCAGTCTAGAACTTCTTACTTACTTCACACATTCTATCAACTGTCAGAGGCCCTGAAATTGATCAGGTGTGACCTGAATACTCTGACACCAGGCCTGAGCCAGCCAGGTCACTCGATATTATTTTTAACTGAAATGAGAGCTAACAGATTTACATTCTAATATTTTATTTTTAATTAAACAAAACATCTTTCAATTGGGAGAACTTACTTTTTTCAATTACGACGTTTATACCTGTAGTAGGTCATCAACATTTCATTAGTTATTTCTCGAGTAATTTAGAACCTTTTATGCCGCAGCCACATGTTGGCCCATTCGCTGGCCCAGCCTGGTAAAGGTGCAATTCCTTACGAAGGCCAATGAAGACCAGCGCTGGCAAACCATCCAGCCACACACTGGAGCTGCTCGACATTGGCCTTGAATGGGCCAACATGTAGATGTGGCATTACTTTCTCCACAAATGGATTTTACAGAGATAAATTTATTATTGAAATAAATCAAGACAAATTGACATTATAATGCCCGTATGCAGATATTCGGTTTAAACGGTGAAATGTCAGCTGTTCGCTTAAACCCCGTATAAAACACATTATGATAAATTCAATAATTATAATATATCCTATTATATTAATCGAGCAATTTCTGTATTTATATATCTGGCTATTTATGTTTTACGGATCTCGAAAACGGCTCTAACGATTTCCACGAAATTTGGAACATAGTAGGTTTATGATATAAAGATTCGATTGCACTAGGTCACATTCTTTGGAAAACTTGCTGAACGACATTAAAATGATAATTCATCCTTGGAAAACAGATAATAATTTCGTCGTCTCTCTATAACAGAAGATGCGTGTGCCTGTGTGTGAGAGAGACAGAATTATTTCCAGCTGTGTAATCATAATCAATCAGCGAGAAATTTTATCTAGCTAAACAATTTAATCGATTTGATCAACATAATCTGATTGGTTGACATGACATGATAATCGTCCTAAACTAGAGTATATCATAATTTTCAAAGTTGATCATTATTTAACAACTTCAAGTGATTAGTGAGTGTTATTTTGTTATTCAATTTGGTTTGTATATAATCTAAAGTATAATTTTTTTGTTTTTAAATGTTTGAACAGAAAATTGAACTTGAATTCAATTGTATGGAACATAACCTACTTTCTGGACTATTTATAGTGTATAAATCAAAATTCGGGAAAGAAACAGTTTTGGGCTGTGCCTGTTAGTACTTCCCCAATCATTTTAAATAATTATGTTTGGTTTATTAAAAGTCAATAAATAAATAACGAGCGAAGCTCGGTGCCCCGATATTATACAAGTGAACGTGGGTTCGCGTTAAACTTAAGCTGTGCATATGGCCCAAATAGAAGTGTATCAGCTTTTTATTGATGATTCTATTCCTAATTTCGAATTAAATTAGATGACACAGCTACTCACTTCAGTCTTGACAGGCGACATTCTAATAAAAGTTTATCAGTTATTTGTTGATGATTCTATTCTAATTTCAAATTGAATTGGATGACACAGCTAGGTACTCACTTGAGAGTTGACAGGCGACGTGGGTTGAGTGCTCTGATCTGCATTGCTGGACACGGGCAACGTTTGATCAGGCCCGACTGGCTCGGCTGCCATCTCTGGCTCGTCAACACTGCCGATTCCATCCAGGTCTTGGCCAACTGAAACAAACCAAATCAAATCAATTGCCTTACACATATTTACAAAGGCACAACAATTACAATTTGAATAATTCAAATTAAGCCAAAACACTTTACAACTGGCCATGTAAACAGGTATTGAAAAATACATAAAATAAATAGACTAACACAAGCTTACAAAAATATAGCACGTCATATAAATTATAACATTACACCTTACATACAAAGAACTGTAATTTTACAGTTGAACAAATTTTAACACCCTATCATTTAAAAACTCTTCAACACTATAATATGCCTTGATAACCAGAAATGCATATAAATCTCTTTTAAAATTAGGCCTACTTGACTTTGACGAATTTTTAGGCAGCTTGATGAAAAGTTGCAAGCCATAAACAATCGGACTCTTATCTGAAAATTTTAACCTATGATTGAATGAAAAAGACTAAGAAATTGCCAAAAAACCACAGATTTATTGATAATTAGATATTTTTTTGACAATTTCTTAGTCTTTTTCATTCAATATGCATAATTACCACAATATCAACTTCTCAGCTACACAAAAAGTTTACCTATGCTGTTCAATGAATGGATTTCTACTAGCACGTGTAAAATAGTTTGAACTTCTGATATAATGTTATTAAATGAAATAAGTTTTGTCATTGAATGAGATAGCTTGCAAAATGAAGTTTCACGGCCTTCTAAATAATCAAGTTTTGTCACCTTTCGGACAACATCGGGAGCGGTAAACCGCCTCCGCGCACCGGTCCGAAGACCTCACTGAATCATTCAATCGGTAGTAGCGACTGGCGGTGAGTACAAAAGGCAGGGACGTAATCAACGCGAGCTTATGACTCTGGAATTCCTCGATTCCTCGTTCATGGGGAATGATTGCAAGCCCCATTCCCAACCACGAAGGAGATTCAGCGTGTTACCCGGTCCTTTCCGACAGGGGAGACGCGCTGATTCCTTCAGTGTAGCGCGCAGGACATCTTAGGGCATCACATACCTGTTATTGCTCATTCTCGTGCGGCTAGAAGCTGCCTGTCCCTCTAAGAAGAGATATGATCGCTGGTAGCACAATTGCTGATACCAGATACGTCTAGTTAGTAGGCTAGAGTCTCGTTCGTTATCGGAATTAACCAGACAAATCGCTCTACCAACTAAGAATGAATTCATTTCGTAGAGATATTTTAGAATACTTACTTTCAAAGTCATTAAATAATATGAAAGAACTTGAAATAATTCTCGAATACATACTTAAAGCTGAAATAAGTTCAACCGTAACAAGTAGACTACTCTCTACTTATATGCAACTCCACACACATAACTTATGATGTATGCTCTCTATCGGAGCCATAAGTCCACTTTTCGTTGATCAGCCACCACGTAAGTTATGATGTAATCATAAATATCGGTTACTCAATACATAGATACAAATACACAGTGATTCAATTACTACGCAACGCCAATTTTTGAAGCATATTCCAACAGGAGGTTTAGTTTACTGGAGGCGGCAATGATGTTATTGACAAAAGATGGTTTATTTGTGAGATGCGTCGCATGTAAAATAATGCTAGAAGTGTGTTTTTTCAAGAACTTCAAACCTATAGAATTTCATAGAGAAAAGAACTTGGCTTTCAATTTTCATTCGCAATATTGTTAAGGTATTGATTCATGTTTTCTTCACTGATGAGACATTTATACCTCTTAATGAATACAAAAATAATACGAAAATGGCCAGAACATAGAATTTCGACCGGGGCAAAAGTTTTTGAGTACAGCACAATCACATAGCTATGGCCACCCCGTCTTTCGGAGAAGACGATAAGTCGCCGGTTCCTACTACCTAAAAAGTAGTCGTCATCTCTCATCATCCTCCCTCTCACTCATTACCCACGCACAATCCTAAGAGCTTTTGTGGGCATCACCCTCAGTATTATTATTACATATTTTGGAGCTCTAGACTCATGGGGATCAAGATCAAATAAATACATTTCACTCCCAGTATAGACTATAGGTGAACTTCTTGGGGCCAAGCCACACGAGGCATTTTTTCAGTCGACACGACAGGACAGGAAGCTTTCATTGGCTGATTGTCATATCGAGTGAGCTTCTCCAGTCCAGCCAATCGGAGAGATTCTTGTCCTGTTGTGCCGAATGGAAAAATGCGTAGTGTGGCAAACTATTTTACAATGAATGAATGAATGAGCTTCTGATGGAAGAATGAGCTACTGTGCTTCTGAATGGATGGATGAATGAATGAATGAATGAACGAATGAATGAATGAATGAATGACTCACCGATGAACTGGTCGGTGGTGGTCGACGCAGCATGAATGATCCAGTCGTCCTTAACGTCCTCGACATAGTCAAACACACTCGACTGCTGCTGCTGCTGTTGTGTGTTTGTGCTACGTCGAGTCGACTGCGCATGCGCGCCACCTCTACCCTTGCCACCAGCGCCGCCGCCGCGACGTCGCTTACGAACGCCTTTCTGGGTGCTACTTTTCTGGCCTGCATAAATCATGTAAAGAGGTTAGTTTGTAATGAATCACATTGAAGATCCATGGTCCATTCAGGCGCCTGCATGGATAATGTGGAAACTAGGTTAGTAATCAATTATGGGATTGATGATCCATGGTTAGTATCTGATATGTTGTTTATGAACCATTCACTTTCACCATTAAGGGTACAACCACACTGAAAGCTGAGCGGAGCGTGGTGTGGTGTGGTCAGAGCATTCACACGCGTCTGAGCGTCAAGCGTCTAGAAAATGGCGTTGTCCACTTTTTCACGGACATTACTTTGTGAAAACAATTACTTATACTTAAAGAATTGGATTTTAGCCTGCTGGGACAGAGTGGGTTAATGAAATTAAAATGAATTGTAGACTATTTGGTCAATATCACCATCTGTTTAATGTTTTAAGAAAGAATAAGTCCCGATTTTTCGAGTACATGCGAATGTCAACTTCAACCTTTGATTACATTTCAACAAGAGTGAAGCCTGATTTGGAAAAACAAGTCACTAATTGGAGGAATCCAATATCTGCTGAAGAAATACTGGTAATTAAAAATTGATTACAAAGTTTGAAAGTTTGTGTTTCTTTAATGGTTCCTTATTTTTTAATAACTCAATATTATTCGTTACAAGTGGTAATTGAGTGGAATATTTGTAATTAATTTATTAATTCAAGCCATCTATATTCAAAATTAAAAGTTTTCATGTTTATTTTGGAATAAAATTTTATAAAAATTGTACACGTGAAATTCTAACCTTATCTTGGACTTTATCACGGAAGAAAAATATCACATGACTACCTTAATATTTTATCTACCAATGTTATTACATAAGTGTCATTTTCATTGTAAATAAATAAATAACACTAAGGTAACCATATTTCATAGAAATATGAATGGAATGGATTAGAATTATAATAGCCTTACTTTTGATTTCAACATGCAATAGATGAATGTTCTCTTTTGAATAATCAAATAATACACATTACAGGGGAATTTGGGCAAACATTAAATTAAATATCGGGGACCGAGCTAAAAAAGTATAAAACATTTATTACGAAGGAAGAAATTATAATAACATTCATCGTTCATACAGAAATGTTCTATCTAATCACAGTAAATTGAGATTAATTCCTAGAGGAATGCAAAAATTTCCCTCACAAAAGCTGGGTTGCACAAAAGACGGTCAAATTTTAATCCTGATTAATTTCACGTGAACCAAATCAGAGAAGACTATTTCAAAAAGATGGATCTACTGGAATTAATCAGGATTAAAAATAACCCGGCTTTTTTGCAACTGGCACTAAGTACCTGATTGAATCACTACAAAAGTTCAACAGCTGAGTCATGATTTTTACACAGTCCCACACACATGAACTTGCTCACTCACTTCCATAATCAACAGACGACGAAATAATTATTATCAGCTGTTTTTCCTAGGATGAATAATAATTATCTTTTTAATGTCCTTCAGCGAGTTTTCCCAGGGATGAGACCTAGTGCAATCGAATTTTTATATTATAAACCTACTATGTTCTGAATTTCGTGAGAATCGTTAGAGTCGTTTTCGAGATCCGGTGAAATACAAACATTTATACATCTAAACATCCAACATCTGAACATATAAACAGAAATTGCTCGTTTAATAGTATAGGATATACTAGTGTACTAGATGGTGGGAAAATGTAGTAGAACAAGTGCATTATTATGTACAAGAGTAGACCACTAGTATGTAATGTACAGTACATTAGTAGGGCACTCGCACTTTGACGCTCCGCTCGTAGACGCTCCAAAAAACAAACCAGCTTGTTCCAAAGTTTGACGCCACGCTCCGCTCCGCTCCGCTCCGCTCTGCAAGTAGACGCTTGCAGTGTGTTTTAGCTCATTACTTGAAATGATATTGTTCACGACGCTCCTTGACGCCACGCCACGCTCCGCTCCGCTTTCAGTGTGGTTG
Source organism: Nilaparvata lugens (assembly GCF_014356525.2). Classification (NCBI taxonomy): domain Eukaryota; kingdom Metazoa; phylum Arthropoda; class Insecta; order Hemiptera; family Delphacidae; genus Nilaparvata; species Nilaparvata lugens. The sequence goes on from NC_052508.1 coordinate 17,326,364, forward strand.
TACCCTAACAGATGACGACTTTCTAGGCGCTGCGTTACTGTCCAGTATAAATCACTTCAAGACTACAAGGTTAATATCAAATTATGTGATTGTTGATGATTTATTCGTAAAACTAGGTTAGTATGTAGGCCTAATATAGTGATGTTGATGATCCATTCATTTCCGCCATAAATAAATATTATCAGCGGATTTGAAAATGCAACTTTTTAAACCAAGTCCCTATTTGAAATTTTACATCTATTTTCGCTTAAAACCCGGGTTTTTATGTCAATTGAAAAAAAAGTATTATAGCCTAATTATAAACCCATAGATATCTTTGATAGTGAAGTACGGATGGAAACTAAGACTTTCTATAGTGAAGTCCATGTTATAATGGCAGTGTACGATTGACAATACTGTTGCTGTCCTTTTCTATCATACAACAAAACAGATAGCGCTATCTCTCTCTCGCTTTGCAATGTTGTCCGTTTGCCAGAATATTTTATTTTTACTTTTGACAGTGACAGTGACTGTACAAAAGTAAACGAACAATTCTCAGCAGCCATTTTTTTCTTCATTCTATCAAAATATTTGAGTACATGAGTCGTATAATTGATTTAAAATGTATTTTTGAAACAATGAAATAATTTTTTGATATAACTGTATGAGAAACAAATTTAAATACCTGAAATGACATTTTAAAAGTTGATAACTAACCATCCTAGACTTCATCCATGCTTCAGTTAGCCTACACATAATTTCAATATTATTGAAACTTTCGGATTGTTTAGTGTTATTTCCGGTTCTTATCAACCCTTCGAAATTCAATTAATCAGTCATATCTCGAATACGTATTCTCTGAGTGTTAATCTTTGGTGAAAACAGAAATTTTAAACTTAACCTCACTTTGGACTATTTATATGCCAAAATCAAGGAATTGAAGAAGTTTTGGGCAATTGCCTGTTTCTCTTTCCAAATATCGTGTTTGTGACTGTTCTAATAAATAAATAAATAAATAAATATAAATAAATATTTCAGAATTATTTCCATTGAAATTACTTATTTTTAAATAGGATTTCTATTTTTCTATTATTTTTAAAAGAAATTAGAATATAATAATACCTACCAAATAACTTAATTCTATTGTTTTGAAATTCAGATTGTTGTATCACAGCTTGTTAAATTAGCCGCCATTTCAGGTTTGTATAAAAATAAAAATCTGATCTCAGTTATGAAAGCAAATTCTCGAATCAAATTAAGAAAAAATATATTTTCTTGATTAATTTGACATTAAATTGATTATTTTATCAAGGAAATGATAATTATTATAAGATCAAATTTAATGGGATGAATTGAGTAACAGCTGTGTACACTCAGTGGCAAAATGGAGAAACTTGGCAACGTTTTTCTCCTATCTTTCTTCACTGCCATTATAATGTGGACTTCACTATATGCTGCGTTGCTGAACTGTGAAAATAACGTAAAGACTACTAGGTTAATAATCATTTATGGGATTGATGATCCATGGTTAGTATGTAATAAATTACAGTGTTGTGGTCTTGTGGATGATCTATTCATTTTCACCATTAACAACACATATTATCTAAAAAATGTGGATGTGACAAAACAAAAACTGTGTTTTTTCAATTATGGAGAAATTCCACATCAATTCCCATTCAACAAAATTAAAAACGTTAATTATCAATCAAGTAAAACGTTTAGTGATTGGTTGACCCACCTGTGGCACCGTTCTTGACCGGAGACTGGGGAGGACCTTCGAGCTTGTGCGCCACCAGCTGACACCAGCCGACCGGATAGATGTCGGGACTCTCGCAGTCCATCCACTGGTCATAGTCGTCCTCCCAACCGTCGAAGTGGATCCTCAGCAGCCGACCAATCACACGCGACACTGTGCCCACGCAGATCAGCCGCGGGTCCATCAGGTCTGCCGCCTCCAGGCGCATACCTGCAATTCAATGTTATTAATGTAAATTCATCCAATTTACCACCCACGGAAGGTGTATTTGGATATGTTGATAATGCAGTCTTATCAATTTCAATTATTTTTGATAGCAAAAATACATAAAAAATATTCATAATTGTACTGAACAGCTTAGCTCATTTCGTAATGTGCTTTAAGGTCGGTTTTCGAGCTCGGGATTCAGCTAAGTTCTAGACTTTAAACAAGAGCTGGAGTCAGAAATTGGCTTTCCGAAACGGGGCGTAGTGGTAGTTTTTATGATAATCTTTATTTTATATTCCTGATCTATATTTGCATGTGAATAAATGAATAATATTCCTTAGGTTACCAGTGTAACCAGCGAGACATTCCTCAACACAGGTTTAGCCTAAAGAGGGATGCACTGTGGTTTTTTCTGTTACATGCTTAATATTATTATCTATGTTCAATTATTATGCTCAAGGTATGTATTTGTATTACCAATTGTAATGTTCAACCATTATGTTTAATGTATGTATTTGTATTACCAATTATTGTAAAAATGCAGTGAAATAAACGAATTATGTTTATGGTATGTAGTGTATGGTTTCTCTATGGTTCTATCACAACTTAATTTCCATAAAGGACGGCATAGACACAGGTATGAGCCTAGCAACCTAAGCCCACCTTGTCTGTGACTGTCCATTCCTGAGTTCAGAGCTCAATCATGAGCGTTTTATCATAAAGAAAAAAGATAGCATAAGAAGATATCTCATGGTATAGGGCGAATGTGTTCCGAATTTCACAGTTATTTCAAGCCAATTATTGTCGATTTCTGTCGACTATTGTTGATTATTACTGTCTTGGACGGATAAGAGTTATTAACGGAACAGTGTGAGAGACTACCAGCATCACAAAAAAATACATGGAGTATTTGTTTGAAGAAACAACATATGGAAGATAAAGGCCCTATAACATTGTATATCTTTCTTACGCTATCTTTTCTCTATGGTTTTACATGTGTTGCATCCCCCGCACAGGCCTACAATCCAGACTAGATACCTACCTACTAACCTGCCTAGTGCTCCCTAAAAGAAAGACTGGCATCCTCACAGAGAAACAAATTTGTATCAGTCTTTATTTATTTATTCTTATGGCTTTTATCGGCAGAGAGATCCTTTTGGATGTTCTGCCTTGCCGTATTACCCAATGTCATTTCCTATCATCACGCAAGTTTATAGGTTTTTAAGTCTACTCCTGGTATACGCCATCTTGAGTACAGTTAGGCTCAACTCACACTACCTCGACTCCAGTTGAAAATATTCCAGTCTCTCGACCTTACGACTTTTTCGCTCATTGTCACTACTTCAGTTCCATGCTACTCAATTTTATACCCTTACTTAATTTAAAATATAAGATCTAATTCGTCGTCACTACTTAGTATGTAAGAAACTGTATAATAATTAATATGAATATATTGTCTTATCTAATTCGTATTATTGATAAAACATCAGTTTCATGGAACATAACCTCACTTCCGTTAAAAATGCATGGTACTACCCAAGTCGACGCTCGACCAACATGTTGAATACACACTCAACTCAGTCTCACAGTCGCGAGATCGCGGGGACTAGAGTTGACCGGTCTGAGTGTCACCATTTGAAAACACATGCTGCGTCGAGAAGAGACTAGAGTCGCAGTCTCTTCTCGACTCAAGTCGCGTAAGTTTGAGTTGAGCCTTAGTCTCAGCATCCTCCCACCTTAGTGAGGTAGGCGCACACAGCAGCAGACGGTCGTAAGCAGACTAACGGAGGAAAGATACCACCAGATGTTCGAATGCCGCAACGCTCAAAGACGTCCGTCTGTCTGCATTATGTCTGCATGCAGACGCTTGAGTTATTATCAGTCTGTCTGTTGCTGTGAGCCTTCGCCTCAAGTGTGGCCACTAACGGCAGGACAGAACAAGTGTGTTTAACATGTGTGTACACACATATCGTCATACATTGTTGTGTCATCACAGCGAAAGTCTTCGAAAAAATTGAGGTTAGGTTTTCGTATCTTCAATTGTTTATATTTTTTCCTCACTACTCTATTTGAGGTTAAACTATTTTTGTATCATTATGAGTGTACATACATGTCCATCATGCATGTCCTGTCGTTAGCAGTCAGCCTAAGGCTAATGATCTGATCTTCTCTACATCCTGATAATTATGTCTAGTAATTTTTGAATCCTTTCAAAACAAAACACACATTGATTTTCTAAAGATCATATTTTTTTTCTTCATTACGTCAACCATTGTCATTGGTTTTATGTTTTGCCATAGATAAAAGATAGCAAAGATATTCCATGGTATATGGCGTTATGTTCAAATTTCACTGTTAACACAAGACGATAGCACTAGAGTTCTTTTTCGTGAAGCTATGCGATGTTGGTAGTCTCACAAACTGTGTCGTTCTCATACTCTTTAATCAACCAAAACAGTAATAATAGATAGTAGTCGACAGTAATCGGCTTGAGTTACCAAAAACTCGGCTTGAAATTTGGAACATAAATCAATCAATCCAATCAATCAACAAAACGCAACATCCAGAAAAGTACCACAGGCTTAAGTCCAAAACGGTTCCAACTCAAATTGATACGACAGTACAAATGTGGTTAAGTTATGTGTCACTTTCACATTTTTTAATTAAACATAAATTACCCATGGGATATCGTATTCTATCTTTTATCTACGGTTTTGCTTACCGAGCGTGAAGTTGTGGTCGGGAAGGTCGACGGTGAAGGCGTGTGGAGGTGCCGGCTCGGCACCGGTCACAGCGAGGTAGTCGGCCCAGACAAAGGTGTCGGCCGAGTAGTCCTTGGGCGGACGCAGCGGCAGGCCTTTGGTCTGGCAGAAGCCGACCGGGAAGATGCACGGTGACGTCATGTGGTAGCAGAACCAGTCGGCCGTGTTGCTAGACTCATCGTCGTACGAGTCAATTCTGATCATTAGGTAGCCCTCGTTCAAAATCTTGTACAAAAAACGTAACGCTAATAAGTATGTTGAGTTGGATTAGAAACAAATGAGTAATTCCTAGCCCTCAATGAAAAATCTATAGCATTACATTGATACATTGTATGTATTATATTCTATAATATGTTGTATTATTCTATGGAAATAAAATTCAATTCAATTCAGAGAACAGACTCTCATTATCAGGTAACCCTCGTTCAAAAACTACAACAAACAACAAAACAGTAGTTTTTTTTTCGTTAGGGCTATCTTGAATAGAAATCTATAAAAATAAAAATCGAGTCTCAAATTTTGAAATTCAATAACTTCTTTATGTGTGCACCGAATTTGATGATTTTTTTAGTTGTGTTCGTTATGTTCAGGACCAGGTTTATGACATATCAAATTTCTAATCCGACGTCAGGACTCTTTCCTACGGTCCTTCAAAGTTTACATGTAATCCTTATGGGAGAAGATTTGTGAGCTGGCCACGCACAGAAATAAAAATCAGCTGTTATAATCATTGCGTCATACAACAGCCTTCGGTAGATAGTAGACAAGAGTGTGTGCTGCTCCATAATAGTCCATGTATTTTATTCTAAACGCCCATACTAAAAACAAAATGACTGTTATGTGTGCAACCATGCAGCAGTGCGGCCACAGGTTAAAGACTTACATGCTCTAAAGACATTGCTTCGTTTCGAATAATTGTGCTGTCTTCTGTGTTCAGAATTAATTGATTTTCAATAAATTATTTATACTGCAGTTGGAAAATTATCTATATAAATAAAATGCTGCATCGCGCCTCCTCAGGTGTGCATCCAGCTGAAGTTTGTCATGATATGCATTAAACTATTTGTCGGTACGAAGTTTGCCGGGCCAGCTAGTGAAAAATAAAAATCAAAGTACCCTTTTTTAAAAATTGTTTCATTTTTTAAAAAAGGATAATTATACTTTTATTTTTTATTTCTAACATAACAGTAATAAGTTATTTTTTCAGTTGAATCAGAAACAAATGAACAATTCCTAGCCCTCGATGAGTAATCTAAAGCATTACATTAGAAACAGATTCTCAGGTAGCCCTCGTTCAAAATCTACAACAGTACAAGTTACGTTAGAATTAAAGAAGTTTAATTCCTAACAAGTAGCCATTAATAAAAATCTGGTGTGGCGCACTCACACAACTTTCCTTGCCGTTATGAAAATTGATCACCTGACGCTAGTGTTCACGCGCATCTCAAGTCTACTATTCTAAGATATGAGCCAGCTGGTGACAGGACTATAACGCTGGAGACACACGAGGTCTGCTATCTCTTCATAGAACAAATATAAGAAGCTGTATTGGCTGATCGGAAGAAACTCCATCCTTTCAATCCGAAACAAAGTGCTTCTGTACGAACCGATATTAAAATCAGTATGGACGTATGGTAACTTTGGGGGTGTACAAAAGACAGCAACATCAATGTCATACAACGATTTCAAAACAAGGTGCTAAGGAACATTGTGGATGCTCCTTGGTATGTCAGGAACAGCGATCTTCATAGAGACCTGCACGTCGACCTTGTGTCCACCGAGATCAAGAGGCATGCGGAGAGACACGAGGGGCGACTGCACCAACATGACAACGTCGAGGCGATCCAGCTGCTAGACAATGGAGGGTTGGTGCGGAGGCTCAAAAGGAGGAAACCGTTTGAACTAGTGTAGTGCTTGTTCAAGTAGTATCCAGTGAAAGAGCAAAGCAATGATTGAGTGAGTCTAGCTTCTATAGTGCAGTCAATAAGTTTACATATTAAACAATAACAGCAAGAGTTTCTAATGAGAAATATATGGATTCGCTTCGTGATTTGCGTCGCGGTGGTGGGAGTAGTGCCTTGAACATTTTCTTTCTAGTTCCAAGTGCTAATATCACCTGAATTCATATTGCTTTGTAAGGCACTAAATTTGTGTAGTTGAGAAGTTGATATTGTGGTAATTATTCATATTGAATGAAAAAGACTAAGAAATTGTCAAAAAAACCACTGAATTTAGTTTATCATAAAATTGTAAGCATACATTAGTCAATAGTTTTTCCATTTACATATTTGTTTTATTATCTTTCACACTTGTTTTCTTGGTTCTTATTTTGTACTCAAAGTAAATTTTATTATCATGGCGATTCTGTTGCTTTAGCCACCATTTTGTCACACCGTTGAGGGGGAGGAGACTGTCTAGCTAGGCCAATGGCAGGCGTTCATGCCCTCGACCAATAGCAGTACTCGCCTACTAGTATAAATTCTGCTGCTCTTGTATTTAGTTTTAGTTTATCAGAGATTGACAATGGTGTAATAACCGAAACCGGTCTTTCTAATTATCAATAAATCAGTGTTTTTTTTGACAATTTCTTAGTCTTTTTCATTCAGCACTAAATTTGGCTTTGCTTCGGTTACCTTTTTGACGGTGGCGACACAAATGGCGGACAGGTTGAGGGGGTCGATGGCCTCCAGCTTCATGCCCTCGCGGAAGGGCGCCTGCTTGGGCAACAGGTGCGAGAAGGGCAGGGGCGGAAAGAGGTCCTCAGTAGCGTCGTCCTTGTCACGCAGGCCCTTGGCGCAGTGCTCGCGATACTCGCGAGGTGCGTCCAGTGTGTGGCCCACGCGCTTCGCCCAGCCCACAGGGTGGATCAGCGGCGAGTCCTCGTGGCACCAGAAACCTTCAACATACAACGCTCACACTGCTAAAAACACCAGTCTATAGAGTCAATTTTCATTAAGAAATTAATGCCCGGATTCTAGGACACTTAATCTAATGGACCATAAAATTAATTGTTCATTTGTGTGGATAATTGGAAATTTGAGTTTAATTTGTGTGTAATAGACCTTAAATTCTTCTTCTCTAAGCGCTACAGTCCTGGGTGGACCTTGGCTTTCTCAAATATTTGCCTCCATTCATCTCGCACCACTGCTTTTCGTTTCCAGCCTCTCACTGACATTGACGTCAGGTCGTTCTCAACATCTTCCAGCCATCGTCTCCTCGGTCTACCTCTCTTCCTTGTGCCCAGCATCCTGCCTTCAAACATCTGTTTCTGTATGACCTTAAATATTAATCACTCAAATTTATTAAGTTTCCTAGAAACCAGGCCTAAAACTTGAACCATATAGATTCAAAATTTCAAGTATTGATAGTTCAGTCATTCATAGAGAATGTCATTTTTCACATGCCGGTACTCCGTTTTTACATCGAAATCGTGGGGGTCACGATTATTAATTACGAGGGTCATTCATTTTCAAACCTCTGATCAGATATCATAAGAAGACACAGACAAGTTGGTGGGAGGGGGCGTGTTTTTCACTAACCTGGACAGATTGTCATCCCCACTAAACTCCCTGTGATTGGTGCGGCCAGATCGTTAACTATTGTCGAGTTACAGACCTCGAAACATGGCCGACTCACTTGATACTCACGCCAAGTGCTAGTTGCGTAGCGTTGTCAGTGTTTGCAAGAAAAAGGCAGTATTCAGCATGAATCTAATGAAGAATTATTCAGGTTTACACAGGAAACATTATAAGTGAATGGTATTGGAAAATTAAAGGATTAAATTAGAATGACTTCCGGAATCGTTTTGATCCATGATAACTCGGCCTCACAGGTGTGCCACCAAACGACTTCTCCAGTGAATCAAATGGGATAATTTCAATCATCCACTATACAAAGCTAACCAAATAAATAAAAAAGTAATTTATTGTCAAAAACATAAAAATGTCATAACAACGTCAGTTCAAGCTTACAGTAGTCTATCACATTTTATTTATATTATTTTAATCTATTTTATTTTTAAATTCAATTATTATTTTTAAAACCAACCACTACCCCCTAGGAACTTACGCCTTTTCCTCAAACTTAAGACATGACTTTGAGATTTGAGGGCAGAGCTCTCAAACTAACAAGGAGCTCCAAAACAACATCATAGCCCCTTAAACTCATTTAGCGGCAGCATTTTATGAAGAGGGTTTCATCATCATGGATCATGTACTAGGCTTGTAAAGCCTGTTTATTTATTTTTTGATACAATTACAAATCATATGAATATGGTCGGGATAGGGTTTTGGTAGGCTGGTCCACTGGTATAACAAATTCCGCAATTATATTGAAAAATAATCATAAGTATAGGTAGCTTCAAGTGAAAAAAATATTCTCTTATATACATTTGCCTTTTATTTTGTGGCCAATCGCAGTTTGAAATAAGATTGGCCCTCGACATGTGTCAAAAGGATCAGTTTAAACACACACACAAACGATATCTCCCGAATTGTCGTTCTTTCACAAGATGCGACGTCACGACACCTGGAATGGCAGTTTTCACACTTACCGGTTGTCGGCCGACACTCAGAATTGTCCTCAGTTTGGATCAGAATAGTTGGTATCGGAATTGTTAAAATTGATTCATTCTTCAAGAATGAAGAAGACCAGTAGACCAGAAGACGTTGTTCAATAATATTCGTAAATGTTCTAGGGAAATTACAAATACAGTATTTGTAACAAGCTATTCGTGCCACGTATAATATACCATAATTAAATCTTTTTGTGTAGTTGAGAAGTTGATATTGTGGTAATTATTCATATTGGATGAAAAAGACTAAGAAATTGTCAAAAACCACAGATTAATTGATACTTAGAAAGACCGGTTTCGGTTATTACACCATTGTCAATCTCTGATAAACTAAAACTAAATACAAGAGCAGCAGAATTTAGAAGGCGAGTACTGCTATTGGTCAAGGGCATGAACGCCTGCCATTGGCCCAGCTAGCAAGTCTCCTCCCACTCAACGGTGTGACAAAATGGTGGCTTAAGCAACAGAATCGCCATAACAAAATTTACTTTCAGTACAAAATAAGAACCAAGAAAACAAGTGTACTGAAAGTAAATTTTGTTATCATGGCGATTCTGTTGCTTAAGCCGCCATTTTGTCACACCGTTGAGTGGGAGGAGACTGTCTAGCTGGGCCAATGGCAGGCGTTCATGCCCTTGACCAATAGCAGTACTCGCCTACTAGTATAAATTCTGCTGCTCTTGTATTTAGTTTTAGTTTATCAGAGATTGACAATGGTGTAATAACCGAAACCGGTCTTTCTAAGTATCAATAAATCTGTGGTTTTTGACAATTTCTCAGTCTTTTTCATTCAATTATTTGCAGGCATTCATTATCTGGGAAATATTGGAGAAGTGATCCTTTACGCTATAATAATTCTGGTGAAAATCCCAATGTTTTCACATTTTTATCCATTGCAAATACGTGGCAACTCATCACATAACTGACTCTTTCTCAAAAACTACAACGGGTCCAGAATAATATGTGAGTATTATCTTAAAAAAAATTGAGTTACATAGAAGTCCTTATTCATATAAGTTTAAAATGTGATAACTTTAAGACAGCAGCATTCGTAATGTTATGTTCATGCATAATATCCTGAAAACAAAAACAACTTTCTATTTGAATGAAAATTATGAAAGAAACAGACGACATGGAGCAAACTGGTTGAGCTTACTCGTTTATCGGTCATTATTTTAACTATAACAGTACATCTAGAATTATCACAATGTAACTATCACTTAATAAATTAACTCAAGAATTAATTGACGATATGCCGATAGACTGATCTAAAAGTAAACATGATTGTATTCAAATTATGAGAATGAATTACCTAAAAGTAATGGGAATACAAAATACAATAACTAAACTGATTATTAACTGATTTTAGGATAAAGTATTCATTAATTATTTTCAAGATAATGAATTCATTGTGTCTACCTTATATTCTAGTGTATATAAGTAGTGTGTATACTTATAAATTTTTGTCGTACCTTGAGAAGGCCAATAATTTCAAACTATACATCAAGATTGGAATAGTTATAAAATTCATGCGAACATAATGATAATGATAAATACAAAACAAATTTATCTATTAACATTCCGGTAGTCGCGCCCTACTCAATCACACGAGCAGTCGCGTGTTGTATTTTTAACAACATCCAATTTTCCAAGTGTTATGTACTCTGTTTACTGTCAGAACATATTATTAATTAATTGTATAACTACTTTTTCCATCTTCTTGGATTATTTTACGACTATGAACATTTGGATGATTACCATTTCATAGCCCAATAAGGTACATCAAGCAAAGCCATCAGTTCTGTGTTATTGGTTCGTTTACAGTCCCCGTATACAGTCTTTCCCTATCTTATGCACTGTCGCGACTAAATGGCACCAAAAGAATGAACCATTGCTCGGTTGATACTGCAGCTCAGTGGAGTGATGGGGGGGAAAGTTTTGGAATGCATAGGTGACTCATTCACTGACACCACCCCATTCAATAGTTTTGTGCAGCAAAAAAACTGACACTGTTGTACTTTTTACAACAGCGCGACTGCCGGAAGGTTAACTCTATTGACTGTTAACATGCAATTTATATAAATAATGTTCGAACAATTAGTTGAAACATTACAATATACTCGTAAATTGGTAATCTTGATATTTGTAATAATGCTCAAAGTTGGAAAAAAATGTTATAATGACATTTTAATGTGATAAAATTAAAGAATGAAGATCAAAAATATATATTGTATATTATTAAATATTACTATAGAGCATTACATTATAAATTATAATCAAATTATAACCTATACATCTTAAACAAGACAAAATCCTAAAAAGCTTGAAACGATTTATAGACACATAAACATAAATTAAAATAATATCTCTATAGCAATAAACAGAGAATTTTTTTTCATAAATAGAGACATTGGTAATACAAAAACAGATAGCATATGGAACAATAAAATAAGTATATTACTACTATTTAAAATACATACCAAAATTAAATGAAACAGAAAAGCATCAAAATGATACAACGGATAAATTCAGAAAGAAACCATTACCTTCAGGGAGTTCAGAATTACGTCTTAACTTGTAAGAACGCCTAGTACACTTATTCTCAGTACTAGATCTACCACTTAATTCTTCGTTCCGCACAAAATCTGACAGCAAAGAGAAAATAAAAAGAATTAATCACGTGTCCATGTGCAAAGCGAGTAAATACAAGCAATACTATACAAGTGAATCAATGTTCAAGCAAGCAAAGTGAATAGGTTAATTTCATTTCAGTCAATTTGAAATTTTTGTATAATTTAAGCTATACTGAACCATGAATAACACAAGTGGATCAATTTACAAACAAGCTGAGTGAATAGGTTTTTTTTTATTTCAGTCGAATTGAAATTTTTGTACAATTTGAGTTTCAGTGTACAAACAAGTGAATCAGTGTATAAGCAAGCAAAGTGAATCGGTTAATTTTATTTCAGTCAATTTGAAATTTTTGTATAATATTTAAGCTATACTCAACAATCAATAACACAAGTGGATCAATGAACAAGCAAGCAAAGTGAATAATATAATTTTCTCATGCTAAACCCAGTCGTGCAGACAAAATCTCCTTTAATAGAATATTTACATACAAAAGATGAATTAAATGCTTAAGATGTGAGTCGCTTTAGACGTAACATGTTATAGAAAAAGGTGTAGGAATGTCACAAGTTCTCCATTTCTAAACTTTTTAATTACTTTATCCAATAATTATTATTGTTTTAGTACATATTACTGTTTTATGTTTTGTTCAGCATTATGTGCCTCATTATACCCCATAGATGTATTGAGTAAATAGAAAAATCATACAAGGTGAATTGTCGAAATTAATTTCGTTATTTTAAAACAATATGTATGACCTACAACAATATGACGTACAATATCTACAACAACGTGCATGCTCATCTCATTATTGATCAATAAGGAAAACCAATCAAACATTTCATTATGTAATTCACAAATTACAACAAAGAAGCATGCAGTTAAACTGATTATAAATTATTCAAAGTTATCAAGTTATTAGAGAAACATTTAATGCATTTTAAAATAAAATGAATAAATTTGAAAATGAATTTTTTTAATGAAATAATTCAATAACATTAATTGAAAAAGTAAGAATCAAAATAAATAAATTTGAAAATGGAAACTATTAAAATAAAATAACTCAATTATTAATATTATCAATTTAAACATAAGTTGATTAACTTTCGATTTAGTAAGTTACTCAGTCGAAGTTACAAATCATGAATCATAATTTAAGAGGAGAGTTAATAAGCGTTCAATTAGACAGCATAAGCGGAATACACCAGCATTACATTATAAGCGTGAAAAAGCATGAAGCAGCATCAATATGCAAAAACAAAATAAGATTAATTCATTCTAATTAGTGTAAGTTGAAAAAATAAGCTTTATAAGCAATTGATAGTCAATTTTCAATTGTTGGTTTTCAAACAAGTGGCATTTTTTTCAAACGATTGGAATCGATCTGATCTTACCTTATTAATTTGCCAACGTTTTGACTGGAATCATCTTTGCACTACTATTTACATTGAAGTTTTAAATATGAACCAATAGACTTGTTCATTGAGATATTGAGGTTGGATGAAAGGAAAGCAAACTCATGTTCAAAATAATTTTCAAAACAGTGACAGTAAAATTGAAATATTTACAATAATTATTTAATGACAGTTTCAACTGTTCCAAAAAGAACCGAAAGCCAAAAACTAGATTCCATCAAAGTATGGTAACTATGGAATTAGAAGATAGTGTTGTTAATATAATAACTACATCATGAGATTAGATGGACTACTTAATAGAATATCAAATAAGATCCGGAAACCTCTTTTAGTTTTTCCTCAACAACCGAGTTTTGGTTTTCAATAAATTTACATTGTAATCTATTTCTCTTCATCAGTCGTCTCACTACCCACGCATGAGCCTGGAGCTCATGTGAGCACCACCCTCAGCAAAAATGATAAATTTATCAATTTAGTGAAGAAACAATTCAATAAAATCTAATCCTATAGTGAGGTCCACGTTATAATGACAGTATTTGATCAACTTTGGTTTTGCTATCCTTGTCTATTATTCAACAAAGCCGGTGGTACTATCCTTTTCTAGGTTCACAACTATGCCAATTATGGTTTTTACAGTGTAGAAATATAATTAATTAATGCAGAGAAACGGCATTGCTATTCTTCTATCTTTATCCACTGCCATTATAACGTGGACCTCACTATAGTAGAAAATGGTTAGTCAACTTCATGATTACCATGCAATAATAGAACACACTACTTAGATCTAAATAAAAAATAAATAAATGGAATACAGTAAGTTAACTACTTTATACTAGAGCGGATAAATGAAAAAGCAACAAAATCAAATTATTGCAAATAAAAAGCAGGCAAATAATAAAGCATCTCACCATTCAACATGATGCAGTTGAGAGGACATCAATTCAGTAGATGCAGAGGTCTAATAGAATGTGGATAACTGTCGACATAGATGGAATTCTCACAGCCATAGAAAATAGCTAAACGTTGATAGAGATCGAGCAATTATTTAGGAGAAATAAATTGAGCGAAAATATTTACCGTTATCATCAGGATTTGCATCATAGTAGCAGACATGGAGACGCTTGCCTACTATTTTTTCAATTCGTGCGACTTTCACTTGTGAAATTTTATTTTTATCGACCACTTCTAAATTTAAATCACATCTGCAAAAGATAGAATACAAACATTTGAAATTGCCAGGAAAAATAATAGAACAGATAATAAAATGAAGTTTTGATAGTAGAATGTCAACATAATTTGATATATTTGATCAACAAAATTGAAGTTTTAACAGTAAAAACATGTTATTCATTATCAAAATTTGGGAACAGAATAGTTTTGGGCCATGCCTGTTGTTCTTTCTCGATCATATTTATATGATTTGTAATTGTATCCACAGAAAATAGATGAAAAAAAGATAAAACACGATAAGCAGTAATGAAATGACTATTCAATGTACAGAGTGATTATAAAAGGACTTAACAACTTTGAAAGCACATAAATATTTATTGAAATTACTTACAGAATTATTGAGAAAGGTGTCATTTTGTTACAAAACACTTCAAGTATAAGGTGTGTGTTAGTTTAGTTCGATGTGGCAGCCGGTAATGCAACATACATAACACCGATAATCGATTTCTTGCCACACTCGTACCAGCATATCAGGCGTAACTTCTGCAACCGCAGTGATCAAAATGTGATCAGATTTTGGAGGTAATTAAGATTGTCTGGTAGAGGCGGAACATAAACCCGAAGTTAAACGCAATTGTCTAGAAAATCCCGAACTTCTCCGTGGAGATGAGCTGATGCACCGTCATGCTGAAAGTGAAAGGGCACTTGTTCATCTTGTTCAGCATGACGGTGCACCACCTCATTTCCACGGAGAAGTTTGGGATTTTCTTTGGGACATTAGAAAATTAGCTGGTACGAGTGTGGCAAGAAATCGATTATCGGTGGTATGTATAGTATGTCGCATTACCAACGGCTGTCACATCGAACCAAAATAACACAAACACCTTAAACTTGAAGTGTTTTGTAACAAAATGACACATTTCTCAATTCTATAAGTAATTTCAATAAATATTCATGTGCTTTCAAAGTTATAAAGTCCTGTTATATATAGAATTATATTTAATTATTAATATAAGCATACAAGAATGGCAGTTCTCACACTAACCGATAGTCGACCGTACGACCGACACACAGAATTGCTCTCTGATTGGCTAATATTGTCACCAAAAGCTGATTCTCAGTTAATCAGATAACAATAATTATAACATCCGACAATCGGTAAGTGTGAAAACAGTCATTAACATGCCTTCAACTATTGAACTATTGGTGATGATATTGCTACAGATTATTATTCAACTCCGTTCCAAATGGTTTAATGTGATAGGAAAAACGCTGACCAACATGGAAAGTAAAAGTAAAGGCAGTTAGCAAATAATAATAAACAATTTACAAAGAATATCTGTGGGTGCATTGGTAGATTACATAATTTTCAAAGCCGAGCTTAACAATGATTATTGATTGATGTGAAATAGTACTTACCGAAACCTAGATTTAAGATTGTCATGAACTTTATTATAGAAATTAGAAGGCAATGTTCGAGCCCCAGTCAGTCGCTTCACAAGAAAGTCTTTCCAATCCTTATATTTGTCTTCAATGGCTGAAAATTGAAAAAAAAACACACAATGAATTATAGAAGTTAACTTTTTTAATTTTCAAATAACACCCAATAGATAAAATAACAATCTTGATTTACATTATCAATACATGACTGGTTCAATTTCATAGTGATAGTAATGTAATTTAGGAAGTAGATATAAGAAACTATGCCTCTTAAATATTAAAACACTTTGTGTACACATTTTCCAATCTTATACGTTGAACTAAGCTTGAAAAAACAGTGTTCTTCATTTTCATTCAATTTCCCTACAACATGCCGAACTTGGAAAATATTTTTAATTTTTCACTTAAAAAAGCTCTCAAGTTAGCAAATGAGCATGAGTCAATTCCATGCTATCACAAAACTTTAGTCCACCTAAATGTTTTTTCCTTATTATTTAATACAGGCAAATACTGGGGTTGTTTCTCCATCAAATCATCTTCGGAAAATAAATTAGAAAATATTATGTTGATGAAATAATTACATACCATTTATATTGTAATATATAGACTACATACATACATTTTTCGATCTATTAAATTTTTTTCTCCAATGAATGGATTAAATTAACACCTAATTTTTTGAAACTTTTATTAATCGAAATTCGGGGGAGGCATAGATTTGAGCTTAGCCTGTTGACATCTCCACATCATTAGAAATGATTTGTGCCTGTATTATGAATGAATAGATTAATTCCATTTAAATTTTACATTCCAGAAATGAGATATAAAATGACAGCTGAAATTTATTTTAGATCGAAATTGGAGTACTAAGTATTTGAGTACCCTTTTTGTCACATTTTTTGTCACAGTCTGATGGTGGCCACTAACGACAGGACAAGTGTAATGTACATGGATGTTCACACAAGCTCGTCATGCATGTTGCGTCATCAGCGACAGGCTTCGAAAAAAACAGCTGTTAGACAGCTGTCTACTGTCAAACAACCAATAACAATAAATAACCACTGGAAAATAATGTACACATTACAATGATACAAAAATAATGCAACCTCAAATAGAGCAGCGAAGAAAAAATAAACAACAAAAATCGAAGATACAAAAACCTAACCTCAAACAATTTTGTCCGAAGTCTTTCGCTGTGATGACCCAACAATGTACAACGTATGACGGCATGTGTAATAAACACATATCCTGTTGTTAGTGGCCACCCTTATGTTGATGTTGGTCAAGACAAAATTGCCTACAACATATGATAATAATAATGAACTAAGTATAATATGATATTATACAAATATGAACTTAGTACTAACTTTTAGGAGGAATTAGCGGCTTGCCACGAGTGGCGCACCAGCCGACAGGATGCACCATGGAGGAGCACAGATTCACCCAAAAGTCCTTGGCAGCATTCTGGCCGAACCCTTCGTACCTCAACAATGCTTTGTACCCTGAAACATAAAATAATAAAAACATTTTAAAAAATAGTGAAAAACCCAAGATTCTAAAATGTATAAATACGTCAGACATGTTAGTGTAAAACGCCTAAAAGGTTTTTCAATGCGTCCTCAAATGGTGTATGAGTTGCCAATGAATTTCTATATCTGTAATCAGGTTGTATTTAAGGTTCTCTGTTATATGTTGTATGTAATATGCTGTTCAACGAAACATCAAGCATTACTACCTGCTCACAATAACTTCTAATGTTTTGTCAGTTTTTACAATACTTTCAACAATGTCAATTTCTGATGTTTCAGGTTTTTCATATTTTTCTCATGTTATATGTTTGGAATTCTTTGATCAATCTACATTTTTCCAATCATGTACAATTAATATGCCAGACCCACACTTTCGTCGAGTCGCTTGCCAAATGGTCAACACCATTGGCATACAAGCAGTGAAGGTGAGCGCTGGCATATAAGCCATCCAAACGCTTGCCTTCGTCGTCATTTGTTTGTACGCACTTGGTAAGAGTGTGGGAGCACTCTTATTACACTTATATGAAAATATACATTAGAATCATGCCCAAATATATCTATATCACAGTCCAAATCAAAATGTAGGTTATATCACTTTCACGTTTTTAAATTGATAGAATATAACAATAGACTACGGAGTAAAACAATAATTGTAACACAATTTTGAAACTCACGTTTTACAGTTTTGAGCAGAGCCCGAGGCTTACATTACATTTGAATATAATGTGCTATGCATGAGTAGAATAAATTATACAATCTTCTACAACTTCATTTTTGCACTATTCTAAATTCAGAATTAAGTGCTACAAAGACTGAAAACAATTTAAACGATACAATCGTATTGAACAATATTAATTATTGTTGTTTCTTCAATACATTAACACAGTAGAAATAATGTATGCGCAGATACAATTTCGAACTTGATCTGAATGAATAATATTATTGCATATCTTCTAATCAAGTATTTTAATGGGGCCAATTGAATATTTTAATTATTATAGAAATTACTAGTACCCTTTATATACTTTTTTATATAAACACAACTAGGTTTGAGCACTGTGTTTATTAAAAAAAGTATACCAAGGGTACTGGCAATTTATATAATACGAGGGCTATTCACAAAGTAACAAACGTTTTCATCTGACGCCGCTAGGCATGCGCGAAACACGTAATTTCAAATACAGACGTGTTATGCTTGATATTCAGTGGCTTTCCAGCTGTACCAGCAAAAGTGACGTTCCGCTGCGCATTGTTGCAGCATTTAAGTTTAGAATGTGTGCTGCAATTGATAATCCCACGGGTTGTGAGGTCAGATCAGTACTACGGTTTTTGTTAGTTAAAAACCTAAAACTGATTGAAATCTATCGCCAATATTGTGCGAAGATTATGGAAACGACATTAGGAATAGACAGTTCGGTCCAGAAATGGTGTATACAGTTCAAAAATGGACGCACTAACGTTCATGACAAGAAGAGTGGACGATCGAGCGTTGTCATAGATGAACTGGTTGCCAAAGTCGATCGGAAAATTCGGGAAAATTGCCGCTTTACAATAATTCCAGACCTTGCTCCAAGTGACTTTCACTTGTTCCCAAAAATGAAGGCTTGGTTAGCAACACAGTGCTTAGGTGACGACAGTTGCAGCTGTGTGTCACCGGGTGGCCCAAGTCACAGGCGGCAGAATTCTAGGACAAAGGAATTTCAAAGCTCGTCCACCGCTATAATAAGTGCCTCAATTTGTTTGGTGACTATTTAGAAAAATAGTTTTTTTGCTGTTTCAAATTTAGGCTATTAAGTTATATAACAATTATTGTTATATAACTGAATAGCCCTCGTAAATGAAAATTATTGCAAATTTTGAAGAACCAAATTGATAATAGAGAGCTTACCAGCTATCCTAAGCACCGTCGCCACCCAGAACGAGTCGGGGAAGTCTTCAGAAAAATTATCGCAGTCAGTATTCTCCACCTCCACTTTCATTCCAACAGTTATGTTGTCCCAACAGTCAGCCATAGGCGCCTATGGACCAATCACCGCCAAAAATTAATAATTTGACATTATCAACACAAAAATTAATTGATAAAGCACAGTTTTATTTCTGTCACATCCATATTCATTAGACTTTTACACAGACTGCAGTTTCGTGTTGAAACCATCAGCTGTAGATAAAAATAAAACTGAGTTTTTCAATTATGGATGAATTCCACAATATCAATTCTCATTCAACAAAAAATTAATCATGAATATTCTGATTAATCAATCACATTACTGAATTGAAATCAATTAATTTTGAGACATTACTCTACAAATCAAATCAATTTATTTCCTTCTTTCCCAGATTGTTACATGAGAAAAATGTTTTTACAATTTAAAATAAAATATCTGAGATATTTGATCATATCTGATTAATTTTAAAATTTTATAATATTTTATATGAAACCACTACTGTATACGACTACAGGTCTGTGTAAAAGGGAACAACATTACTGAATTGAAATCAATTGATTTTGAAACATTACTCTACAAATCAAATCAATTTATTCATTTCCTTTCTTCCCCACATTGTTACATGAGAAAAATGTTTTTACAGTTTCAAATCAAATATCTGAGATATTTGATCATATCTGATTAAATATCCGAAATTTTATAACATTTTATATGAAACCACTACTGTATACGACTACAGGTCTCTGTAGAAGGGAACAACAAGAACACGGAGTTATTGTAAAACATTGTTCCTGTGAGTCTTCCGATAACAAACTTTGTAATTTGTACACAGACATCACTGTGTATTACATTTTATTTCTAGAGTTATTCAGGGATTGATAAAATTGATATAGACTTGGGCTCGCTTACACATAAGCCTGTTAAATTTTAACCATGTTAACGAGAGCCAATCAGAGAACATTTTTCTGGAAAAAGTCTGTCTGGAAAACCTGATTGGTTCAGAAGCTTCTTTCCAGAAAAATCTTCTCTGATTGGTTCTCGTTTAATCTGGATTAAAGATTACCATACTTTTGTGCAACCGGGTTTAATCTGATAATAATTTATAATAGAGGCTGTAATTCACTGACATGTTTGAAGCACGAGACCGGCGCGGCAATGAAATCAGGTTGGGACAACTGAGGCGTCCATTCGTAGGTATTGATGAGATCAGGCATTGTTTTTTTGTCGGGCGGAAATGGACGCTCCTCCATTGGCTGCAGTGGTGGTGGAGGGGGAAGCAGTTTTGCCAACTTATTCATATCCATTTCCAGGTTGGCTGCACTTCTCTGCAATTGCTGAAAAAAAACAATGAAATCGTTCTTGAACGTGAAAATGTCAACAGTCGTTTTTCTGACGAGGTAACATTATTTCGCTTTGACAATAGTAATCTAATGTTCTATTATTCCAGAACGCGGTTCAATGTACTCACCCACCAACGGAAATTCCGGAAGGGTCAAAACATTATAAACAGCTGTGCTTAGTGAGAGAAGTTGAGTGTGTATTTTTGGGTTGAAAATTTTATAAAATAACTTGATTAATTCAATAAGAAGTGATAATTGAGTGTTATATTTAAATATAGTTTGGTGTTTTAATTTCTCTAAATTCAAAATGTTTAGCTTATATTCATTTTTGGACGAAAATTGAACTAGAATCTTTTACAGTAGAAACATAACCTATTTTTTGGACATTTTATTAATTTTTCAAAATTTGGGAATGGAATAGATTTGGGCCAAGCCTGTTGTTCCTTCCTAATCATATTTATATGATTTGTGATTATGTCCACGAATAAATGATAAATAAATAAACATTGTGTCCCAGCAAAAGTAGAGTGTATCAGAGAAAGTAGCTGAGAGTGTTAAAATAATGCATATACCTGAATGTCACGGCTTCTACCTTCTTCCTCTACTTTCTACCTCTTTGCAGCTCCAATGTGTTCTGATACATTTGAATACTTTAATTATTTTCAACACACTCAGCTGATACACTCTACCTTCGCCGCTCCACTGTGTGTTAGCCAATATCTAATCTGAGCAACTGGATGTGATTGAATACTAAGCTTAGCATCAGCTGGTGAAAAGTGATATGCGAGTGTTCATGGTGCATGAGTCTATGAGTCATCTATACATGCGCGACGAAAATTAAGTACCATTTGCACATTGACAGCTTAAACTAAATTTCATGTTAACTACTACTACTCCTTGGCGCTACAGCTCATTCAGAGCCTTGACCTCCTTCAAAAAGCCTCTCCATTCGTCTCTATCGGCAGCCTTACGTCTCCACCCCCTGACACCCAGCTTCCTAATGTCCTCCACATCCTCCAGCCAACGCTTTCTCGGACGTCCTCTCAGCCTTCTCCCTCCTGGGTTGTTCCTGAAGACCTCTTTTACAATTCTTGAGTCACTCATCCTCTCAACGTGTCCCAGCCAACTCAAACGCCTCAGTTTTATCATAGAGAAACAATAGCGTAAGTAGATATCCCATGGTATAGGGAATTTATGTCGCAACTTTTACTGTTATCTCAAGCCAATTACTGTCGATTATTGTCAATTTTTACTGTTTTGTTGGGGTGAGTGTATGAACGGCACAATTTGAGAGACTACAAGCGTCACACAGCTGCATGGGAAAGAACTACGTGAACTATCGGCTTGGGATAACAATAAAAGTTGCGACATAAACGCCCTATACCATGGGATATCTACTTATGCTATCGTTTCTCTATGGTTTTATCTCGTCAACAATTTGACATTTCTGGTACAGATCACGCAGCTCTTGATTTGATCGTATTCGCCATTCACCATTAACATATACAGGGCCAAATATCTTTATCAAAATCTTTCGCTCCCAAATATTTAATAGATCCTCATCCTTCTTTGTCAAAACCCATGTCTCTGCTCCATACAAATTTAATGTTGAACTGGATTAAATCCATATCAAGTCTCGTTTGTTACAATGTGGTTCACTTTGCGTCCAAGCCATCAGCTGATTAAATTCAGTTTAAGCTTCGACTGTGCAAACGGCACTAAGTTTGCAGTGACTGCTAGCACTACCTTGGAGAACAAAGCCATAGTGCATTCTGATGACGTCAGCACAGGTAGGACTACTCACCACCTCCTACACCAATAAACACTACCTATATAACCTATTTATATAAACACTACCAATTTCATACCACCTACACTAACTCATATTATTTGTTGATTTCAGCTGATCTATATCAGCTAGTGTTTTTATTGGTGTAGTCTGTTGAGTAGCCCTACCTGTACTGACGTCACAGAATACACTATGGAGGTAGTCACACTTGTTTATGGAGGTAGTGCTGCTAGTCGACACACCACGAGGAAATCGAAAATCAAAGTAGGCCTATCTCAACCCGAAATTCACAAGCTGGCGTATAGCCAAACTATACAATATAAATGTATAAACTATACACTTCTTTCAGCAGTGAAGTGATTGAGTTAATTGAAAAACACTTATTTTTTAAAAGACTTTCATTATTCAATATTCTCATATTTATTACATTTTATTGTCATTTCTTGCTTCAATTTTATATTGTATTGTTTGCTAACGACGTGGTTAAGTGGTAGATTGGACATTATTGTCCAAACTTCGCCATGTCAACATAAATAAAAATGTCATTCTATCCTATATAAACACGACCTAAAAGATGAAGAAACCTGAAGGGTTTGAAAGGTAAAAGTGTAGGTTAGGTTTTTGCTTTTTAATGGCAAAGTGCTGGTATTACTGAAATGTTTTGATAATTATTGTGAAGCAGAAACAAAACGCTTGCATGTCAGAACATGTTTGTGTTAGTTTGGCTATACATCACCGTATGATTTTCGGGAATGCGATATTTTGCCTACCAAGAAGGTCGGCTGGATAGCCCAAAATACAGGGATTTTCTCGTGGCGCGAAAAAATAGAAAAATCAAGAAAAACGAATAGTTAGGCTAGGCGCACACCAGTTAGTCAAGACAAGATAAGACATGATCAGACACGTTTAGTCACAATACTTCACATAGCTGCTTGTGACGCAACTCACACTGATTAGTCATTAAAATTAGACATGCTTATGATTACAAAAGAAATCAATAAGGATTATGAACTGTTTGCTATATGATGCTCACTGCAGGCCTTATTTCAGGAGGGACAGAATCTTTACAGTAGTATCCCTCTATATCTACAAGACAATTCAAAAAGTATGTAACGGTTAGGCCATGTAGACACAATATACACAGGGTCTCCGCTTTCATAATTGTATATGAAATTATATCTATTACATGTAATTATATCTACCACACGATATACTAGTAATTCTGTGAATAGTAGACCTCACGCAGTATTCTTATCCACAAGTAAATTATTGAAACTATAGAACTTATGGAAATACTGCAATAGACTGGCTTCTCCACACATCTGTGTAATCACTTGTCAGCTGATTTATGATGAATAATTCTATAGTCTGATTTTTACTCTAATATTGACGTTTGAAGGAGGCTCCTTTTTCTTTTTATATCATCCTTGAAATGCAAAATTTCCAAAAACCTTGTATATACTTACTGTAACGGATTCTATAAATAAAGTACTCAATTGATTGATAGATTGATAAATAAAGTACTCATCAATCAATCAATTCTATTTTTATCAAAATATAACTCTTAAACTTTTCCAAAAAGGAGGTTATGGTGAGCGGAATAGGGTTTATCTTTAAAATATTGGAGAATCTAATTATGAAACTTGGTGGTATTCAGGATGGTGATGGATAAAAAAATATTAGGTCGGGGACTATAATTTGAAACTGGCAAATGACAATAATGAATGTGATTCTTGTATTTACCGCTGTTAATAATGATTTGCCTACACGCACGCGTTCGACACAGCTTGACACGGCAACTTTTGGGATCGCACCGTTCACTGCTAACTTTGTAACCGCACTGTTCACTTTCTCATCACTGCCGATTTGTTTCTTGCACTGTCCTGCTTATCATAATGCCAGTAAGGAACGGGAAAGAGGATAGAGGTGCCTAAGTTGTTTGTTTTTCAACTATTATGTGTTGGAGCTTGGCTAGAGCTGCCTTATCTGCTATGATAGTTGGCAGATAGCAGAGTTGGAATGAATTTGTTTTAGAAAATTGGACAATATTTTTATTATTATGGAAATGGATTGTTACAATACGTAGACGCGCAATCAAAAAAAGAACAAACCTGTCAAATTTCATGAAAATCTA
This sequence comes from Nilaparvata lugens, assembly GCF_014356525.2. NCBI lineage: Eukaryota > Metazoa > Arthropoda > Insecta > Hemiptera > Delphacidae > Nilaparvata > Nilaparvata lugens. The sequence goes on from NC_052508.1 coordinate 17,351,035, forward strand.
TAACCGCGTTTCGCCGTAAATGCGCAACATATAAACATTTAAACTTCAAGAGAAATGCCAAACCGTCGACTTGAATCTTGGACCTCACTTCGCTCGGTCAAAAAAGTATAAAAGGGCCTAAACAATTTAAGCAAGCTCTAATAAAATACCTTCTAGACAATTCACTCTATTCACTTAAGGAATTTCCCGTGAAGAGTGTGATTGACAAGTAGCGACTTGACGTGCCCCTCATCCTTGTGATGTAGGTGGTGAAATAAAAATGAGACATGTCTTCATAAGCAACTATGTGAAGTATTGTGACTAAACGTGACTAGTCTTGTCTTGACTAACCGGTGTATGCCCAGCCTTAATGCAATTCGAGTGAAATCAATCCTATTTTGGACTTTTAAAATGTTATGTAAATCTGAGTACAAGGAGTATCCTTATTTTTTTCTCCCGGTCAGTGTTTTCATGTGAAAATAATGAATAAAAGAATGGAAATACGGTACTAACAGTGGCAAAAAGAGCATTGCTCTTGTTGTCGGTGGCCGACATTGGGCCCATCTCTGCGTCGTCCTGCTCTGCACTCATCTCGCCCGACACCGAGTCGGTGGGACCGCGAGCGCACTTCATGCTGCAGTAGCGCCTCTCCTTCGTGTAGAACGCGTGCTTCACGCCTATCGCTCCGCACTTCTCGCACACGCCTGCAAAACAACACAAACTATTATAGATTGACCTAAAAAGTTCTATTGTCTCTTTCCCAATAATTCATAATTAGTGATATTGTATCTATGAATGTATAGGGATCTGAGATGTGCCAACTAAAGAAACCTCAAAAGGATGGCAGATGACAGAGAGGCATGGAGAGTTGCTGCCAGCCAGCCCAACGGTTCTCAACTAAAAAAAAGAGAGAAAGAAGGAGGGAGAGTGAAAGAAGGAGATTGATTGATTGAGTACTTAAGTAGATTACAATATATACTGGTTTATACACTTATATACAATAGAAATAGGAGAGAGAGAGAGAGTGAGAGAAAGAGTGAAAGCAGGAGAGAGAGAGAGTGAGAGAATGTATCAATAAAAATAGATAAAAGGTTCTGTTTAATTATATTTTTGGGTAAAATAAAAGGCTGACAAGCAATTTTTGAATAGAGGGAGAGAGAGAGGGTGTGAGAATGTATCGGTAAAATAGATGAAAGGTTCTGTTTAATTATGTTTCCAAGGTAACATAAAAGGCTGACAAATAATTTTTGAATTGTAGCGCTCATCGAATTTCCATCTAGCTGTTTACCCTGTTGTCATAGCCTATTTGCAGTTGCAGAAGTCTTCGGGGTGATTTTCAGCATTTAATTTGGATTTTCGTTTAATAATAATTAGTTTATTTTTTGTTACTGGTTGTTTATTTCATGTTAGAAGCTGCTGTCAAACAGCTGTTTTTTGTTCGAAGTCTCTCGCTGATGACACAACATGCATGACGACCATATAGGCTATGGGTACACACATGTTCAACATACTTGTCTCATCGTTAGTGGCCACTCTCCCATTGCAGCATTGCTCTAATGGAGTACAGTGCTGCCAGATTTCACATAATCCAGAGAGCCTGTGACATAGCCACCTCTAATAAAAGGCCCTGGCCTACGATATTGCAACATTGTAGATCAGGGCCTTTAATTAGAGGTGGCTATGGCCTGAGAGCTGATTATGTGAGAAAAAAAACAGCGTAGGCCGTGTTGATGGAATCAGCATACAGACGGCAACAGTGTGCTCCTACTGCTATATTAAATAGTAATGGGTATGTCTGTTTTTTTCTTTCACTATGTATTTTGTTATTAAATGAAATGAATAAATATTGAAATAGCATTGGCCAAAATGCCCCGTGCTGCAAACGGAGGTTTGCACCGACTATATAGTGAGGTCAACGTTATAATGGCAGTGAAGAAAGATAGGAGAGAAACGTTGCCAAGTCTCTTCATTTTGCCACTGAGTGTACACAGCAGTTACTCAATTCATCCCATTAAATTTGATCTAATAATAATGATCATTTCCTTGATAAAATAATCAATTTAATGTCAAATTAATCAAGAATATATATTTTTTCATAATTTGATTCAGAAATTTGCTTCCATAACTGAGATCAGATTTTATTTTTATACAAACCTGAAATAGCGGCTAATTTAAAAAGCTGTGATACACCAATCTGAATTTCAAAACAACAGAAATTAAGTTATTTGGTAGGTATTCTATTCCAATTTCTTTTTAAAATAATAGAAAAATAGAAATCCTATTAAAAATAAGTAACTTTAATGGAAATAATTCAGAAATAACCTTTCAATATTATTTATACCGGTACGAGAAGGTCTAACCTATACGTGTAGGCTAACTGAAGCATGGATGAAGTCAGAATGGTTAGTTATCAACTTTTAAAATGTCATTTCAGGAATTTTAATTTGTGTTTCTCATACGGTAATGTCTAAAAATTATTTCATTGTTTCACAAATACATTCTAAATCAATTATACGACTTGTGTACTTAAGTATTTTGATAGAATGAAGAAAACAAATTGCGGCTGAGAATTGTTTGTTTACTTTTGTACAGTCACTGTCAAAAGTAAAAATAAAATATTCTGGCAAACAGACAACATTGCAAAGCTAGAGAGAGATAGCGCTATCTGTTTTTTGTATGATAGAAAAGGACAGCAACAGTATTGTCAATCCTACACTGTCATTATAACGTGGACCTCACTATAGCAGTAGCTATTTGAATTTCGATCAAAGACAACAACTCACCCATTCCGTCTTTTTGAATGGGGATTACACTGAGATCAGTATCGCGCTGGAAGGCGATAGGTGTTTGCAGTTTGAGTGCTGGATGTTTGATCGGCTTTATCTTTCTGTTGAAGGAGGTCAGGTAGGCTGTTGTTTGTGTGGAAGCAGTTGACACATACTTGGCACTTGCTGTCCCATCTCGCATGTAAGGATCGTCGAATTCATCCAGCATCATAAAACTTTCAACGTCCTGAAATTTCACCAATGGATAGTACAATTAGATGAATATAATAAGAGTAGTTATAATTAAAACAATATTAATACTATAATCTGTCCAAACTGCCATGAGCCCTAAAAGATTAAGCCGACCCTCGCTCCCCCACGCCCAGGCTCACACGCCCGGCCTACCTGCGCCGTTGATATACTATGTTTACTTCGTAGTATACAGGTAGGCAGACCGTCCCTTTACTCACACACACACGAAAGGAGACTGCTTGTGTGTGTGAGTAGTAGGGTAGTAGGAGGGTCGGCCTAATCCTTCAGAGCTCATGCCTGTTTTGACAGAGTATAAATTCAAAATCGTTATCACTTGTCAATTATTCTCAAGGAGTATTCTCGGACCAGAAATGTGAAGTGCGTGAGCTGATATATACGTAACCTTTTGGACTTTATTACCATTAAAAAATGAAATTACAAGCTAAGCTTAGTTTTACTTTTTAAGATTATAATACCTATTATTAAAGATCATTGTAATAATTGTATTGACACATAAACTAATTAACTGATAATTCGATAATACAACTGGATCTCTTGATCTTAGGGTAGCTAGCGGGACTTGTAAATGAAAGGTTGTGGTCAGTCTAACTAGTATTTTTGTTCCTGAGTATTTTCAACATCATCCACGTAATTTTGACAAAATAATAAATAATCATGCTATTTTTCAATTGTTTTCAAGTGAATTTGATAAGATAAAGCCCGGGCTACACTTATCAAGCAGCTTTCCGATCCTACTCATGTCCGATGTTTCTGTGTGATGGAGGGGTGGTGGTCTTACAGATCACATGACGGACATGTGTGGCAGGCAGCATTTCAGGTCGATGTCATCACTGATCATGATATTTGATCGAATCAGAGTGGGCTCGGAAAACTTCATGATAAGTGTGGTTCGGTCTTGATACATTTTATTTTCAGCATAAATCTATAAAACAATCATTCATATATATATATATATATATTATATATATATATATATATATATATATATATATATATATATTTAATTGACAGGTAGCATATTGTGTGAGTTTTAATGAAGCTCACATATATACAACTAAGCGCCATAAATAACAATAATAATAATTCATAGTTTCAAGTGTTTAGTGAGAGTAATTATGTTAGGCCTATTTAATTTAGTTCAATCTATATAATTTCAAAATTTCTCGCTTGTGTTTGCTCAGAAAATTGGACAATTTTGTAAAGTGGAGAGAATATAATTTACTTTCTGGACTAGAGTATAAATCAAAATTATGGGGAGGAGCAGTCTTTGGCTGTGCCTGTTGGTCCTCCCCCAATTATTCTAATACATAATTATTGTGTAAGCCTATACCATTGAATCAATAAATGAAAGAATTAATCTGATGTGCGGGAATTGTCATTAATTTTCCTTTGAAATAATGTATCGAAATCATGTAACACATGACGACCTTCCCATTTGAAAAAAAATTAGTTGGATGCAAAATAAAGGTGGATTCGAATTTAAGTTTGATCCTTATGACAGATCCAAGAAAGTTTTTTTTCAATTGGAATAGGATTCGCATGGAACCTACTACTGTAATATCATACTTGTAAAAGATATTTAGCTGTTTCCATAATAATTCTCACCAACTCTGTATAATTTTACAAGTTGCGGATCTCAGAGATCAACACACAGTTCATGAGCAAGTTCGTCAACCCAGGGGTTCTCTAGTAAATAATATTAGTAATGAGTAAAAAAATAAGATAATAAATAAAAACCGAGTACATACAGACTTGATACATCCTTCAGACATCAAGTTTGGGTTGGTGAGGTAGGGATCACTGACCATCTGCTGGCCTCTGTTGGATATGTCATCCAGGCAGCCGCTGTTATCCATAGGAAGACTGTTGTAGGGTGTCTCCATAGGGTGTGGCTCCAGACTGCCGAATTCCCCCGGGTCGTTTGGGAGGAACATGTCACCCATCCACACCAGGCCCAGGTCTACAAAAAAACAATTTTATTACAACATAAATCTAAGGCTTAGATACACGCTCAACAACCTAAATATTTGAACTACATTTTTCAAAATTGTGTTAAGCTGGCCATTAACGGTAGGATATGCATGATAAACATGTATGTTTTGTCATCAGTGAGAGGCTTCCAACGTAAAATAAACAATCAAAAACAATGATTAAACCAATGTAAAATTACAAATTATAAGGAGAGAAAAAGAATTTATCTCCAAATAGAGCAGCGACAAATAAGAAGCTCAGACTAAAACCGTATCCAACAGATTGGTACTTTATTTTAATCTAGATGTTGGCATTTTAAATCGTATAGGATATAACATGTTATTGAAACATTCAATTATAATGAACATTTACTTATTAACATAGAATATTAAACTCATTAAAAAATTAAACTCAAGAATAATCAATTACCTAACTTAGATCAATTATTGGACAATGAACTAAGCAAGCTTACTGAGTATTCATTTTGATGATATTTCTGATCAACGTTCACTGAAAATATAACTGAAAACATGGCCATCGTTAATAAAAATAAGTTTATGAATTAAATATTAGTAAAAATATACAGGAATTGATGATAGATAATAAGAAAATCAATTCAACAAGGTTATAAATTCACCAAACTCACCCTCGCGAGCCGTCATGTTCATATCCATGACAAAGGCTAGAATAAAGAATCAATCCAAGCCCCTATGAATCAATGTGGGGAATTTAACAGAACAAATTACTAGACAAGAAGCTTTTAATAACATGAGTTCACCGAAGAACTTCATTTAATATTGAAATTAAATGAAGTTAATTAATAATTACTTGGAATGATACAATAAGCGAACAAACCCTTTGATGCAAACGCCAAAGACCAAACAGTTCATTTTCATTGGATTGGTGGATAACTTGGTGCCAGTGTGACCAACACAACAGCAGAAATTCTCAAAACAACGCTTTACTTGACGTCAATGAGCTGCTTCTGAGCACAATTAGTTTAAACGAACCGTTTTTAAAAACTTAAAATTGCTTGATTTAATAGTAGACAGAAATGAGTTATTTGAATAGTGTACTACAAGTTGGTTGAATTACATGAAGTAATTTCTTAGAAGTTCTATAATTTTAAATAATTAAATAAATAGATAAATACATTATTATAAACAACTTATTAACAATCAATATAAAAATAACTACAAAGTATCCTTTTACAAACTTTCTTATATGGACGGACAATTTTAGAAAATAATTTCTACTGGTAAATTATTATAATACCGGTATTTTAGCTCAATTTGATGAATATTTTTAAATTTGATTGTATTTTTTCAATTTGATATATCTATGACATGAGGCCATCAATCTCACAAGAGTGGGTTATGAATAAAGAAGAAAGTGCAATGTATTTGAAAAAATGTAAGGTACTTTGAATTTGAATAAATATAATATCTCCCCTAACATACGGTACCCATACCTGCCCTATTACCATATCCCTACCCTATCGCATGCCTTTGGCTTACAGATTGCCTACCTGTTGTAGCTCAGTGAAATTCATGTTATTATAAATTCAGCACCTACCTACCTTCTGCTTCATCCATTACCCACACTTGTGGGATCGAAGGCGTCAAAAAACTCAAAACACGTAATTCTACGTGAGATGGCAGCGAAATGGCGTGTAATCGTTGAGATGGCAGCGAAATTTCGCTTTCAATAAAAATTCAAATTATCACTCATTAATCATATCGTTTACACTTGTCACACAGCAGCTTCAGAACGGTTCTCTTGAAGGCGGCCTCATCGAACTGCTTCACCCCATTAGGCAGCTTGTTAAAGAATTTCAGGACAGAAATCCAATAACCGGTCTGTGATTGGTGGAGGCGTTTCCTGGGGATATCCAACAGCTCACTGCGCCTGGTGTTGTGGTGGTGAATGTCACCACGGGCAGCTAGAGTATGCTGTATCCTCTTGACATACACCAAGCATAGGAGGATGTAATGGCTGATGACTGTCAGTACACCAAGGCTATCACCTGATAGCTGATGAATTTCGTATTCTATCCTTGTCTGTCATCACCAAAATTCAATGTAACATTCAATTTTTGTAAAATACCCTGAAGTATACATCCTAATATTCAACTGGTAGTAACCTGATTTATATTTACCTGATAGGTACATGTAAAGAAAAAAATTACAAGTATTTTTATTTCCCGGGTTTTTTCAGTTGTGATTATTTTATAATTTAGTTTAATTGATGAGTAATAGGGAGTCGAAAATAATTGAACCTGTATAATTTTCCATTTTTTCTTTTCAATCTGTTGAATCAAAAATGGTTTGTAATTTTATGCTACCAACTGACCTTGCTGAATTACGAAGTTAGATATTAGATTGAATTACGTAAGACACATTTGCATCCACTTTAAGTGCAAACGCAAACAAAAGCAGATATTTATGTATGCATATAGACTGAGGAAAATCCCTCGGCAAGTGTTCGAATGTTACAACGCACATAGACGTCCTTATGTCTACTCCCATCTGAATGCAGACGTTTGATATATCTCTTCGCCTGTCTGATACTGAGTGCATTCGCCTTAAGGATGGCTGTGGATCAACACAAAACACTGTCCAAGTGAATAAATTAAAACCTCCAAATTTCATCCATTCAAGTTATAGTAAAATTAAATATACGGTAATCATAGTGGCTGATATTTGTTTTTAATCAGTTTAAAATGGTAGTACATCAGTTTAGTACTGATAAGTATTAATATTAATACGGTAATACTATTAGTATTAATTAATTTAAATCACAGTGCTATTGATGATAAATAGTAGGATTGAGATATATGATCCAAATGCAATGAATCCAGTAGATAAACATTTATTTTTTGCTTAGAACAGTACATGATATTTGGTAAAAACAATTCCCCAGTAAAACTGGAGTAGCTACACAAACTCAGTCCATTTTAAATGAACTGATATAAATCTAATATTACTTAATTTTACAACCTAACAAAACAGATATTTCAACTACTAAACAAATGAAGTCACCACAGTCTTACTTTGAGTGATTCCAAACTAAAAATATATCAAATTGAAGAGTATTTTTCAATAAAAAGTAACCAAACTAAATGCAGCTTCACCTCTCCTAACAAATGTTTTCTTAAAATTCTATTTGAAACAGTTAGTTGAATGAAATTCAGGAGAATAAATCAGGTATCATATCAGGGGTGATTCGTATTAATTGAAGAACACTAAACACAATGACAAGTCGGCAATGGACATTTGAAAAAACAATTAAACAATAAATTTCACTTCTTTCAGTTTCATTACCGTTACAAAGAAAAAACATTTCAATTGTTTTCTTGTGAAAATACGAAATTCATCACAAATTTGGATGATCATTAATGAAAGTAATCATAGGACTCTAATTCAGAACCCACAACAAAAGTATGATAGCTATGACACCCTGTAAAAACAATGAAATAAAATAATATCTTTTTCAATGAAATCAACATTGGAAATGTTGAAAAAACTGTATGTATGTAATCAAGCCTTGATTAAGTACAAATAGCTACATGCAAGTTGAAGACGAGAAAACCAATAATATTGCAATACAAAAAAGTGAATATTCGAGCATTGATAATAATCAGACAAGCAAATTCATCAGACTTGAATAATGATTTTTCAAGTGTCATCTTAATACACGGAAAACTTCTGTGAAATTAATATATTATTAAAAAATATAATACATTTTGTAGCTCGAATGTTGAATTGAATATGCATGAAATCAGATAAGTAATTAAAGAATATAATGCTTTCATATAAAAATAGATAATAGCTACCACAGAAACAAATGAATGAAAATTGAAAACATTGTGCTCAAAATAAATCTTTGAAAATAAACCTAGTAAGTAGTAAGAGAACAAATTTCGAGTGAATGAATAACGCACCTGTTAAAATGCACAAATAATATCAAATATTATATTTATCATTAACTTCTACTATAGTAATAATTAGATTATGGAATTATCAAGACTTAATGATTCTTCATAAGGAATAATCTTATGAAATATATTATAATCTACAGTAGATTATAACAGAAAGACAAAATATTTAATAATCTGTTTTATTATCGAGCTTGAATCAATGGAACTAAAAGAATTCTCAATCTTTTAATTTTGGACAAAATATAAATCAAGAACATTTTTGATGTGGTCAGTGAATTATACAAGAGATGACAGTGAAAGTAGATTCATTTTATCAATGCCAAAATCAGACTCACAAAATTTGTATGTGCGTAGATTGGATTATTAAAATCTTCAAATCGTGTACAAAATCTTATTAAACACTAATTATTGCAATATTCCTAGTTTGTTACAATCGAGTTAATTTTTCACCTTTCAAAAATTGTAATATTAATCTGTCAGAGAAAAGGTTAGATATTGTGTTTTATTTATTTTGGAATTCAAAATTGCTCTGCTAGAATTCCTGTATTAGTTCTTGTCGAGTGTTCAACGGATTTTAATGGGGTATTAGTTTAAAAGTATTGCTTTCAAATTAAATGAAATTAAATTTATTCGAAATATGTATATACTGTATACTGTACTTGGAACTACTCACTTTCTTGGTAAGGGCTACTTGTGTTCTCATAAAATAGTGAGAAGTAAAAGAATGTTGAAAATAGGATACTTCAAGTTTTAATTTTTATATAATTAGAACTACATGTACTTAAAACAGTTGAAGTTTAGGGAACCGATTAAACCTCTCATGACGATAATAGGTGAATTCTTAAATTGAAATATTGATTCAAGATACTGAATTGTTACTGGAAATAATCAACTTGAAATAATGTAAGAATAAGAACAGAAAAAAGTGTTTATGAGATATAATATGTATATTATATTCTACATTACTATTTACTGGCTAATTTCATAGTACAATTATATTTTCACAGGCGTTCCAATATGTATGCATAATCATAATATGCATTATAATTCAATATTTTGCATAATGCAAAGAATAGTAGCAAAAACTTCAATCGTTATAAAACATTGTACTATATCATTTTATCAGCTATTAAAGTCACAATTGAACCATTATTTGTTCTCATCTAACTTTCACCAAGCATAACAAGAACTACAACATTCAATTTCGACATAATATATGTTTTCATAAATTTTAGAGATTATTTAGTTTCAACAACAGGATTATTTAGATTGTTGCTTGTGTAATCTATTTTGATAAGCATAATATTGTAAAGAAAGGCTGTGAAACACGTTCAGAGAAGCCGGACTATATACGATTGCCACAATACTGCTGTCGATAGAGCGGCCATGTTGCTGCTTTTGTGACGTCATTAATCTTTTTTCTTGTCCATGATGGCTTTGGGCGCACCGTTGGCAGACGCCCCCTCCACTGCTGGCTGTTGAGGGGAGGGGGAATCCCCCTCCATGTCTCCCGAGTAGCCAAACTCGTTCACTCGGGTCAGGTCGGTCTTGTAGATCCATCGCTGGTAGAGGAAGATGAAGAATATTATGTCTGCAAACAAAAGAGGAGAGTAAATTATTTATTTATTCACAAATGCAACTTTCTAGAAGTATTTTAAGTCTAGTGAGGGGATGAATGATGATACAAAGGTTTTTATTATTTATGATGATTTCATGAATGGAGAGAAGAGATGAAGGATGTGTACTATGAGTCACATTTTCTAATCCAGAACAAGAAACAAATTTTTATTTAAAAAAAATACTATTAATTATTGGGAATGAAAGTTTATTCTCATCCATCAACAATGATAATAAAAACATGATGTGTTTTCTGTTAAAACAAGACTAAATATAGTTCTGTATCTTCTTTGAATAAATTTATATACAACATAAAAGTTACACTCTGTACATTGGGAATGGAGGTTTCATAATATAATCTTGGAAACTTTAACCTTAATCCAATCAAGGGAACTGTGATATATATATAACCTTATAATCAACTGTCTATTAAGATCAACAGCATACTATAGTGAGGTCCACGTTATAATGGCAGTGTTTGATTAGCGATTGTATCGCTATCCTTGTCTATCATTCACATATTTCTTTCTCGATTTTCTCTGTTGCCACATCGTTTTTCAACAATGTAGAAATATAATTGATTAACAAAATATTTAATCTTGATTATAAAAATTCATTATGAAGTAATTGAAAAATACAATTTCTAGCTTGATAAAATATGATTGATTATTTTCAACGAGAATCAACAGTTAATATTACATCAATAAACCGGTATCAGTTGCCCTCCATACAAGGCATTAACAAGACAGAGGATCGGCAACGTTGTTCTATCTTTCTCCACTGCCATTATATAACGTGGATCTCACTATACACTACAAATATTACTATAAGAAATATTCTCAAATGGAATGAAATATGTCGTCTAAGAAATATTCTCAAATGGAATGAAATTGCGTTCCCTCAAGCCAGCAGTTGAGTTTCAAGTTGAATGCTGCTGTTCAAATTCAATGGTAGTATATAGAATATCCGCAAGGAGAATGTAGGAAATGATATGGAGATTGAAAATGATGGCCACGATTGATATGGAGATTGTATGGATATTCACAATCAAGACAACTTAATTTGATTTTCAACATTTCAGAAAATCTACAACGACTAGGAAATGTGTCCCGATTAATAAGGAGATGTATTGATATGGAAATTCTAGACAATTTTATTTTTTTATTGATTTGATTTATGATTTTGATCAATGATTATGTTGTGTTCTTACCATCTCTGAAGCAGCCTAGCCTGTACATAGTAGGCATCTTGATGACAAAAGCGAAGATATCGTCGATGAAAGTGTTTAGGAACTTGTAGGATAACATTCTCCAGGGAAGATGGGCGACAGACTTCAACTTGTAGTTGATGAATAGTTGGGGTGTCATCATTATAAAACCTGAAAATAATTCAAATGTTGATTGATAATCACAGAAAGGATTGAAATCAACTCTTCAATATTCTAAATAAATTTCTAACAAAAGATTTATTTGAGACTAGAATTTTTTAAAAATTGTTCTCGTGAAATTCTAACCTCATCTTGGACTGTGTTTCCTACAAATTTGGAAGAAAAATAGCACAAGGACTACCTTATTATTTTATCTACCGACGTTATTACATTAGTGTCATTTGCATTGTAAATAAATGAGAAATGAGAAAAGAGAGAAATCACAGAATTCGCTGTAATGTAGGCTAAGACTTGAACAAAAATAAGTGAAAAAGTAATAATTTCTCAGTCTGAAGAGGCATTTATTCTTTTCTTATATGAAACAATCACATACCAGTGATTGAATGTTTTTCTACTTATGAGTTATAGAATTATATGTCAAGTTCAGTAGTAAGAAGAAGGAGAATGAATCTTTAACTACATGAGAATAAACAGCATAACAATTATTTGTTATTCACTATAAGTGAACGAGTTAAACCTTTTTACACACAATGTGGAGCGTTTTCGGATGCCAATTCCTTCTTCAACACTCTTATGAATATTTAGGGCCGTTTGCACAGTCAAAGCTTAAACTCGATTTAATCAGCTGGTGGCTTAAACTCAAAATGAAATACATTATAACAAACTAGACTTGATACGGATTTAATCCAGTTTAAAATGAAATTTAGTTTAAACTCTCAGTGTGCAAACGGCCCTTAGACTGATAAGTCGTTTTTAAAGTATTGATAAAGTGTACATTAACAAGTAGTTTGTAATGAAAAGTGAGATTGAAGAGTATTAAACACTAGTTTACACTTGGCTAAACTAAGTTAAATACTAGACGTTGAGTGGAGGATGAGAGTCTCATGTCTCTGTAGGTAAACAGAATTATGTTTAGTTTATGAAAATACTTGAATCAAGAAAACCGTTCATCTATCTAAACAGTCTATAATAATACTTAAGAATTTAAAACATTAGTCTGAAAACAGTAGAGATATAAGCTTCCAGCCAACCAAATTTTGGGCTTTGCCAGATTTGTGTGAAATTGTAATTTTCTTATGCAAGCCCTTTCAAAACATGTGACAACACTGTGTTAGCCTATGCAGCATTATCATATAAATTTAAGGGTGAGTGCACACAGAGCGGTCGGGCGTTCTGAGTTCCAAGTTCATAACAACTGAATAAATTGAAAATAAAGTTTGTTATTGAATTACTACGAGAGAGTTACTTATCATATTATTGAAATGAATCTCATATTTAATTATTTATTTAGTTATTCATGGAGAAAACAGGTAAATCCCCATTTTGCCTCCTTCACACAATACAAAAAATTTCAACATAATACAATTTTGAAAAAAAGAAGAAATTATAAACTTAGCTAATTATAAAAATGAAATAATATGAAAAATAGAAGAAATATACAGTCGTATATAGAATAATAAAAATACAGTAACTGAATTCAATATGAAAAATGCACATTAATACCTTAGTAGAGTACAATAATTACTAGTAAATAGACAAGAGAAAAGAATGTCTGTGTAATGTACTACCACTAGCCTTTATGAGAATAATTCGCAAATCACGAATTGATGGACCACATATTACTAGAATAGAGAAAAGATAGCATAAGAAGATATCCGATGGTTGAGGGCGTTTATATTACAATTTTCAATGTTACTCAAACCGATAGTCCTAGTAGTTGTTTTTCGTGAAGCTATGTGACGCTGGTAGTCCCTCATACTGTGCCGTTCTTACATTCTCACCCCAACAAAACACTAATAATAGACATTAGTCGATAGTAATCGGCTTGAAATTTGAAACATAAACGCTCTATACCATGGGATATATCTTCTTATGATATCTTTCCTCTATGCTACTAGACACTACTATGAAATTCTTCGGAATTTGGAAGGATATTATTAAATCTATAGTGAGGTCCACGTTATAATGACAGTATTTGATCGACTTTGGTTTTGATATCCTTATCTATCATTCGACAAAGCCAGTGGTACTATCGTTTTTTAGGTCCACAACGATGCCAATTATGTTTTTGCCAGTGTAGAAATATAATTAATTAATGCAAAGAATCGGCGGCATCGCTATTCTCCTATCTTTATCCACTGCCATTATAACGTGGACCTCACTATAGCTCTCCATCTGATAGTATCTTGTTTTTATTCAATTTATCTTCAATTGAGAAATCTAGACGCATGTATTTGACTGCCACCATAGGGTTCATGTAAGAACATGGACCGCAGAACTCGAAACGCCTGACCGCGCGCTGTGTGCACACACCCTAATCACATGGACTCGCATGAGAAAGTTTCAATTTTACACAATATGGCAACGCGGTATTTGATCGATTAGAAAGATGCACAAGTCTCAACTTGTATTTTCAGAGTACAGATTTTGTAATTATGAAATTTAAAAAATGCTATTAAAGTTTTAGGACAGTGTGCAGATGCTCGGTTTAAACTGCGTCCAGCCCATCAATGGTAAGCTTGAGTTTAAACCGTGGATTCGTATTCTTATTCCATATTCAGCCAGTAAAAGCCGCTTAAACTGGCTCAAAAGCGAACGCCCAAATTTTGGCGTCTAAATGACGTCTTTTCTCTCCTATAAAATATTGTTAATGCCCAATACAGGAATACCTTTAGGGCATTCAATGTTAAAATTGTATTAATTTATTTATGTAATATTGTATTTTTATTTTTTCAATAAAAAAAAATAGCAATATGTCTACAGATGGAAATTACTGAGATATTGCAGTTATTCAAATGCATTCATAATTATAATTAAACAAAAATCTAAATTAAATGCTGTAATTCACCCCGAAGAATTATTCTACTGCTGCAAATATTGACAACAGGGTAAACAGCTGGATGGAAATTCGAAGAGCGCTACCATTCAAGAATTATTTGTAAGCCCGGGAATCGAACCCAGTACCTCCTAATTGCCGGTCAGGAATGCTTACCCTTACAACAAACTGACAATCTCTGGATAATTTTTGAATAGTGAAGCTCATCGAATTTCCATCTAGCTGTTTACCCTGTTGTCAATATTTGCAGTAGCAGAAGTCTTCGGGGTGAATTACAGCATTTAATTTGGATTTTCGTTTAATAATAATTATTAATTCAGCAATATGTGTTTCAATAAAGCCGTTTAAGCTAAACGTTCAATTTGTTTCTGTTCAGCATACCAATTAGTGGTTTAAACGGCGTTCTAGTTTAAACGCGTTTACTCTAGACTCAATTTAAACTGAGCATCTGTATACGGCCTTTAGCTGGTTCAAGTTATACCCTCTCTTTCACAGAGGGAACACATAACACACATACACAAGATTTGATTGACCGAACGTAGTGAGGTCTATGTTTCAACTCAATTTGCTTTTGTCTGTCTGTATGTAACGCGATTACGGCCAAACGCGTTGATAGAATTCGATGAGACTTGACAGGAATATTCCTTTTTCAACTGCGCGTTGATGTATACACAAGGTTTTTTTTTAAATTTTGCATTTCAAGGATAATATAAAAAGAAAAGGAATTCCTCCATACTCTGATATCACTATATATATCATCTACTTTGAAGATAGGATCAATCAGACTATAGAATTATTCATAATCAATCAGCTGACAAATGATAAGTTATTCATCGCATGCATTACACAGATGTCTGACCGTGTCTATTTCTATAAGGTAGGGTTTCAATATAATTTTTATGAAGCTTGCTTGGATGAGAAAACTGCGTGAGGTCTACTGTTCACAGAACTACTAGTTATTGATATTGATCAGGAATTTAAGTTGGCACATACCAAAAGTCAGCAGGAATCCATAAAGCATGTTGAGCACCCATGAATACCAGCCTTTGTGCTCTTGATACAACAGGGAGTAAACGGCATACCCGAGCAGACAAGGGTACAGAGCCCAAGATAAGTACTTGAAGGCGAGTTGATCGTATTCCTTAGTGCTGGATTCAACATAAGAACCCTTATCTGTGAATGTTATTTTGGGAATGAAGCCCATAATAGCGTTTTCTCTGTCAAATTTGATGTCAATAACCTACAACAAAATAATTCATTCAATAATGTATATTTTTAAGTTACCATTGTATTAGTATTACTAGGCTACGCCATATTTATCCACTAATTTTCCAACACAATTTAGTAAAAAATCCTATAGTCTGCTCATCGAAAGGAAACAAAAAACATAAAGTTTCCGCCTATCTATACTAAAAATCTACCGGACCAAAAACGTTCAAATTTGGTAGGTATGTTCAGTTGGCCCTTTATAGGAGCACTAAGAAACGGATTTGGGAAATTTTTCAAAGATACGCCCAAAATCTGCGTTTTTCCAGCGTTTTCTCAGCTTTATCGAGAACAAATGAACAGAAATTGTTTAAATTTACTACAGAAGCTCAGCTAGGGTGTAATAATGTTGTGACTTTAATATTTCATCAAGATACGCCCAAAATCAGCGTTATTCCAACGTTTTTCTCAGTACTTTGACTTTCTGATGGAATGAAGCATGCTCAAATGGAAAATGCAGGCGAGCGAAGCGAGCCCGCTGATCTCATTTTTGGACGATCCAGTCGGGGATCCAGGGGGCGGAGCCCCATGGCTAGACGGATATGGCGAGCGAAGCGAGCCTGACGGCCAGTGTAAGTATAAATGCATATATTAAATTATATATTAATAGCTGACATGAGTTATATTACTTTTACACTTACACAATTCCAAACGTTATGTCGTTGTCTCTCCTTTAGATGAACAGACTATAGGTAAAGTTAGGATTTTCAAGAAAATCCTAATGTTGGGAAATGCAGTAAGCTATTTATTGAAATATAATGCACATGAATACTGTAAATAAAACAATAATACAGTATAGAGTGCTAGAGGAAAACTGTACTTGAACAATAGCTTTTACTTGTAAAATTAACATGTCCGATTGCTTGTCTTAATCGGTGGAAATAACGTGTTTTCAAAGTAAAATAATATTTTTTACACTCAAACAATGCATTAAACTCAAGTATCTAAGTTTGATTCAAATGTTGAGGTTTATCTCAAATTAAAAAGTATCAAACATGTATGCGCACTTCTGAATGAATTGGAGATAATTAAGTAAGCTAAATCAAAGTTCTAACATTGAACTAATTAAACATTTAAATATAGTATTTATCACGTTGAAAAAATGTTAACCTCGATGTGATTTTATGAACAGTATTAATAGTAAATCATATAATTGCTAATTGTTATCACATAGCTCTATGACGTTCTATAGACGTTTTCTTGAAAGTAAAATATTACCTAACGCAAGTTTAATCAAACTACAAGAATAGAAGAACTACTTTCAACAACACTGACCTTATTGATCTTCCATACTTCGATGGCGAGACTGAATAGACAACTGATTTTTATAATCACATTGGTCTCATTATCAAAGACGTACAGCAAAATAACAACGGATTGAAACACATTGAAGAACACCATTCGCACTGAGAGACCTTCCAACGATTTTCTGTTATTCCAAAACTGGATATCTGTGAACATATAAGATCATGTTCTCAAAAATAGTACTTGAATGAATTGAATTTATGAACACGTAATTAACCCTTCTTATATATGTACAACAATTTAACAATTGACAAGTATAAATTTGTTTAATCGATGTAAAATTAGTTCAAAAAGTAGAATAAATTGAAGTAATTCAATTTACATTTAAATGCAATGAAATTCATTGCATAATAATGAATATAGAGGCTGAAATAGACATGATTGTAATTGAAATGATATCAAGTCCTATTAGCGTATTTTTTAAATAATTTATTCATGTTTGAACATCTTTAATTTCACACTTTTTGCTTCCAACAAGTTTCATCTCCTACAAGGAGACGTTCCCACTAGTGCGATATGCGATGTGACATACGATAACCAAACGAATCCAGATTCAAAACAGGTCACTAATAGCAATGCAAACGTAATAAGAGCAACTAATAGCTCACTATAGAGAGGTTCATGTTATAATGACAGTATTTGATTAACATTGGTGTTGCTATCCTTGTCTATCATCCCAAAAAGCAGATAACGCTATCCTTTTCTATCTGCACAACGTTGCCAGATTGTTTGTCTCTAAAAGAAATGTAATTAACAGAATATTCAATCTCAATAATCATAAAAATTTATTATCTATTACGATATCATTGAAAAATATATTTTCTTGAATAAAATATACTTGATTTTTTAAACAAGAAGGAACAGGTATTCCAACAGATATACCGGTAACAGCTATCATCTATAGAGGGTAGTGGCAAGGGAGAAAATCGGCAATGTTCTCCTAACTTTTTCCACTGGCATTATAACGTTGACCACACTATAGTTTGTATTTTCTCAAGCAATAGTCCCCCTGGTAGTCGAAACTCAGGATTCAGTAGTTTCGGCATTCATGGCATAATAAATTTCATTGAGGAGAACAGAGAAATAGTGGAAAATATAAATAGAATGACTGATTATGTGATAATTCGACAAAATGTCAATAAATTTCAAATGTATTACAAAAAACCATTCGACGACATACCGTTCTTGAAAGCGAGCAGCTCGAAGACACTGTGCAGAATGGAGACAATGACAGTGGCGCCGAGGAGATAGGGCGACGTGTCCAGCAGTGCCTCCTTGATCGAGTCTTGGTCGTCGTCGTCTGTCTCCTCTTGGAAGAAGCCGGACGCCCATTTGTTCCTCGACGACTGCGACTGCTATAATATAGTTGAAAGAGTTGCTCATCAGGCATCATGTATCGTATCACACTAGTGGCAGCCATTTCTTAGCAACTTATGCAGTATATTCTGCCAACCTATAATATACCTCGTTACAATGCAAAATTTGACTTGATTCATTTCTCAACCCCTACAAATGGCTCAATTAATAAATGTTGTGGTATAAATTCATAGTTTTGTGATTCATGGCATAATAAATTGCATTACAGCATGAACTTGAATCTGGTGTCTGTAAAAATACTACAGAGGGTCCAAAAAATGAATAGCTTACACCTAAATTGACAGTGCACGTGAGGAGAACAAAACAACGTACAATTATAAATATTGATCTGTAAGTAGTTTTCTTACTAAGTAGTTCAATGTTTTGTCGATAGTGTGGCATGAGTAACCCACAAACTGTGAGGCCGTTTCAGACCGTCGAAAACTTCAAGTCCATTTCAGACCGCCGTAGCACATATCCCAGCGTATTAATGCGCAAGATATTCACTGTCAAAATTTGTACACATTTTTTGGACTCCTCTGTATATAAGGCTCGCCACTAACGGCATAGAACATGCATGTTTTGTCATCAGCCAGAGTCTTCTAACATGAAGTAAACAACCTATTACAATAGATAAACCACTGAAAAATTACAAATTATGATGATAGAAAAATAATTCAACTAGAGCAGTCAGCAGTGAAGAAAAAATAAACAACAAAAAATCGGAGATACAAAAACCTAGCCTCAACTGTACCAGCCTTTCGCTGTGTTGACGCCACATTGTAAGACATCATGTGTATCACGCATGTTCTAACGTTAGTGGTTAGCGTTAGATGAATAATTCGGCAGATTTCAATATAAAAACAAATTTTAAATATTAAAAGGCATTTTAAGAACAAAATCCACTCGACGACATACCGTTTTTGAAAGCGAGCAGCTCGAACACACTGTGCAGAATGGAGACAATGACAGTGGCGCCGAGGAGATAGGGCGACGTGTCCAGCAGTGCCTCCTTGATCGAGTCTTGGTCGTCGTCGTCTGTCTCCTCTTGGAAGAAGCCGGACGCCCATTTGTTCCTCGACGACTGCGACTGCGCAGAATACACTTGCCAGCGCAGCAGAGAGAGTGGCTGATAGGTCAGTTTCAGTTCCAACTCCCTGCAAATCACATAGGTAAATTTTTGTGTAACTATATATAGTGAGGACCACGTTATAATGGCAGTGGATAAAGATAGAGGAACAGCGTTGCCTTGCCTCTGCATTAATTAATTATATTTCTACATTGCCAAAAACAGATTTGGCATCGTTGCGGAGCTATAAAAGGATAGTAATACCTTCTTTGTCGAATGATAGCAACCTCAAAGTTAATCAAATACTGTCATTATAACGTGGACCTCACTATAGAATTATTTATTTGGGTCACATAAATATAAGATACATTTCAGGTCAGTTTCTATTCCAACTCCCTACAAATCAGATGAATTTTGTTCAACTATATAGAATTGCTTGTTAGGTACACATTTCAGATAAATTTCAGGTCAGTTTCAATTGCAACTCCCTGCAAATCACATACAGTTTTGTTTAATTATATAGAATTGCTTGTTTGGGTCACAATTATCATATACATTTTAGGTCAGTTTCAAATCAGACTCCATTCACATCAGATCAGATATATTTTGTTATATAGAATTGCTTGTTTGGGTCACATATATAAGATACATTTCAGGTCACTGTCTGTAAATCAGATTCATTACATGTAGGAATCTATATTATAATGTTACTCAATCAATTTTTGAATAAAAATAGATCATATTGAGTGATTTTTTAGACCTGTCACCCTAATGTAAGTGTGTGGTAATTGATTTTTAAACAAATATTTTTTGGCGCATGAAGTTGGTAGCTGGATCCTGCTGGTAGGCATGGACGTTTGATCATCTCATTACATCACCCTCTCACTCTCCATTACCCACGCACAAGCCATAAGCTAATGTGGTCATCATCCGCAATAAAAAAGAAAAATATCCTGACATGTACAACAAAATGGATCATATTTTAAATCCCACTAAAATTTAAAATAAAATTGAGCTCTTTATTAGCAAGTCCTAATATTGAAGAATACAAGATATCAAACTAGAAAAATATCAGAATGAATGTAATCTGAACTCACGTAGTACTGGCGTTGATTGGTTGATAATCACGCATCATGTTCCAGAACTCATTGAAATAGACTGGTGGTTTGTATTGCTCACCCGTGCCAACGAACTCGAAATCTGGAAATTAAAATGAAAATTAAACTCAAAAGATGAAAACATTAATAAAATTCAAACACTTGTTGAGAGCTTGAGTGTGGTTTTTAATGTGATTGCAATGAAATCATCCAATCAATTGATGGACACTGAGAATTTATTGTTCCTAAACCAGAAACTAACACAGATATGGAATGTACGAATGTGACGTTTGTGTAGTAGAGGCATTAGAAAATTAAGATCCAGGGCGAAAGGAGAATTGAAATTTCTAGCAACTATTCCTAAATAAATAGTAAGCTAATACAAAAATAGACCACCATCCTTTATGGTAGAACTTCCATAGAACTTGAAACAAAAATACTTACACTCATTGAGAGGCGGAGGTATGCTGCCCTGGACCCAAGGAGTGAAGTCGGTTACCAAATTGATCGTCATATTCGGATGCCAGTGGGACACAATCTCTTGCTTCATTGTCTCAGCTTTCTGAAAGTCAAAAAAAGTTCCAGTTCAAAAAAATGTATATTTGATAAACAGTGCTAATTAATTAACATTGAAGCGAATGACATTTTGATAATTTATTGTCAAATATACAATGTTCCATTGGTTGTTATAAGTTTTGAAAAAAAATATTTTCACAGCTTAAATAATATTTTAATCTGTTGATTATCAAATCCAAAATGTAATAGTTATAGTGGAGTAGATTCGTATGGCTTTATGTTGATGATGAGTCTCCTACGGAAAGGTCCCACCTAGCCTGAATAATACATATCATTCAAGCCTCACGACTGTAATACATCAGCCGGGGTCCTGTAGTAGAATAATACAGTAGTTGTAACTCAATTGATGTCAGAGGTATATAAATCATCAACAAGTAACATGAAAGCTTCGAACAAATTAAACCAGTCTGATAGACCTAAGATAGAATCAAGGTTTTTAAGATAGAAGTGAATTAGTTTAGAACTTACCCTGATCTCCTCGGGAGTGAGCGTAGTCTCGCCAGTTAGCAAATTTTGAGTTTTTACAAACTTGAGTTTCTTGAAACGGTTGAGTTGTTTGGTTGCTTTTGTCACATACTTCCCACTCAACTTCACCTTTTCACTGTTTTTACCCAACTTGTCTCTCTTCACAACAAAAACGTGGAGGTATATAGATCCGTTGTTACGCACGTGCTGAAAAAAGAAAACTTTGAATATGAAGATTATCCTTGAAAACTTTCTGTTGAAGAGAGAGTATTTTTATAGTTTCAATAATTGTCAACTGTAGTCTTGGTTGTTTGATTTTGATAGTTTATTCAACAACAATGATAAAACACATAATCATGAAATGATTGGAAATGGAATGCTCTTTTTAAAACACTAAACATCCAACACAAGCATGTGTGCAACTTCAAAATGTTGATACATTACATAATAGAGATAGCACTAGATAGTGGAGATAGTAATCCGCCCGCGATGGATTCTCAAATGAGAATCCTTAGAGATTCTCAAGGAGTTACGAAATTTACAGGAGAAATAAATCCGGAAGTAGAAAAGAAAAGGATAAAACATAGAATTACATTATGACACTGAAATAAGCATACATTCTCTTATTTCCAAATCACATTTAAAGCACAACCCAAATCACACAAAACAACATACCAGTGGAAGAAAACACGGAGTTTGAAAATCTGATTTTGAACTTATAATTTTTTTTTGTGTAGTTGAGAAGTTGATATTGTGGTAATTGAATGGTATTGAATGAAAAAGACTAAGAAATTGTCAAAAAACAAATCAACATATCAGTTTATCAGAAATTGACAATGGTGTAATAACCGAAACCGGTCTTTCTAATTATCAATAAATCAGTGGTTTTTTGACAATTTCTTAGTCTTTTTCATTCAATTATAATAAATTATTTTTTATTAGCTTCAACAGTCATGAAAATGGTTATTGTGAGTGTACAGTAATAGATACTATGCAAGAATTTCATTAGCATCAACGATTGATGATTTTCTTTAGCAATTTGAAGTATATAATCAGTTTTGGGAGTCATATTACATGCAATTGAAGATATCCACACGAAAAATCTCATTATTCTTTCTATCTCAAGGATGATTACAGGGAACACAATGGGATAATATGAGGGAACACAACAAACTTATAAGATGAAAATAGTAACGTCCACAAGTCAATAAAAAACAACAATGCACAAAGAAAATGAAAATCAACTCACCTCTGATGCTTGGAATTTTGTTTCAAAATTGTATGTACCATCTCCATTCTGCCCTGAAGTCCAGTCTCCATAAATTAACCCGTTCTTTTGCCAAATAAGCTTACTCTCGTCGTGTTTCAGGAATTTCTCATCTTCTGACAAATATACGTACATATCCTAGCAAAAAAGGTTTTGGTTAGCTTTATGTTAGTATGAAAAAACAACGACAAATGTTACAATCAAACAACAATTAGGAGAACATTTGAGAAAGGGATAAAGTCATGCATTTTCAATGAAAAGCATTAAAAACTGAAACAATCAGTACTGGTGAGCATGCATGCATCTTGGATCTATCTTTTACAATCACTAAACAAGTTTGATGAACTCAAATGAGCAATTTTCATTTTGAATAAATTAGAATACATTCTTCAGTACCTTAGCCGTTTTTTAATCATATTTGTAGAGATTCGGCTCAGTCAATCTTGAGAACTATTGGTGAACATGTATTCAGAAACTAAAAAATTGAGTTCATCTTTGAACGTTATTAATTTACAGTTTAAAACGATGAGTCATTGACTCGCATTTGATCCATTGAGGAAGAAACTCGAATTCAAATAGTTGAGTAAGTTAATAATTTTAAAGACACCAGTTTCTTCAATAATAAAATTTTAAAAGTAGCTCATAACTGACTCTGTAGTATCATATTCTTATTGAAAAAAACTCTATTTCATGATAAGAGTGGTATATTCAAATAGTTGTTCATAAATAATGAAGGACTTGATATTTCTGATTCGCTACTTCTATATTTATAATGCCTAATTCGATATTTCGTAATGCTACTTCCAAAAGCAATGTCAAGTTGTCAAGAGCGAATAACTAACTATTAAACTGCTCTAATGATTGAACTCAATTAATTTGCACTGTGCTTATTTCTTTCTGTTAACTCGTCCAACACAGGCCTTTCATTTTATTTCCTTCATGAAAAATAAGAGTTAATTATTGAACGAGTATCTAAATTATTTGCTGTCAATCGTTGATTTTCGTTTATTGATGATTATAATCTATCAAATTTAATAGAAGTTGGAAACTAGATATTGATTTTATTAACTCCAGTTTACCATTACTTACAAAACTTATGACACCTTGTAATTTTTATAAATTTATTACCCCAGACCAGATCAGCGAGCTTTCCAGCTCTGAAGTAAAAGATTTCCAGCTCTGTAAGACTGAAGTTGAGATTGAGCTCATCACCAAAATTTTTCGAACATTTTTTCTCTCAAAAATACACATTTTTATGTAAATTTTCATACAAATTATCACAGTCTAGGTCAACAAGCTTTTCGAACAATATATCTCACAATCATTACGGGATACCTAAGCACTTCGCTTGTGGAGTATGATAAATCTTGAAAGTAAAAAAGCCAAGTACTCTTTTCTCAACTTCATTTCATTTTTCACATGTTTCTATATTTAAGATCATTTCAAGTAAAAAAATGACATGACAATGACTTAAAATGCCGAAACATGTTGTGAGAAATAAAGTATAGTTGAGGAAAGGGCACTTTGATCTTAAATATTTATGTTAATTCAATACGAGTAGCCCTTATCAAGAAAGCAAATGATGATAAATCAAGCATGATTATAAGAGTAATAATTAGTCAAATAATCCATAATAGTTTAATAATTCTTTGACCAAATATTATAATAGCTTATTTAAATGCAATAATAAACATAACAGATTGATAACTATTGGCACTATAATACGGGTGATATGATAAGCTAATGAACACATAAAATGAATACATAATTTTCATCGTAATGCAGTACAATGATAAATTCGCTTACTTGAGATGAATACATTAATTTTCATTCTAATGCAGTTTTGTATAATACTAAATTCGAACTAAACATTTTGTAATAGTGGTTTCAAATCTACAAACTGCATTAGAAGGGAGACCGAAGTGGCCAGTTATAATTCACTGTAATCATTTTCATTCACCATTATGGAGCTGTTCTCAAATATATTGAAGGCCTGAGGAGGTGCGGCCGCACCCGGCTCTGTTTGCTGTTGAGGTCGGCGCAGGAACGCCATTATCAAGTAGATGATCAGACCTCGCAGGATGAACGTCTTCGCAATCGCCAGAAACGACTCCAGTTTGGTCGGCTGGTATTGTTCCCTACCTGTAGCTGCTGTTGCCTGCAAAATTCAACAAAATGTTATAGTATAATGGAAACTTATAAATGTTACGAGTACTTTACAAGGACAAACTAATAGCAATATCCTTAAATCAGGTCACTTCCAATGATACTGTTCATACATTTCATACGAGACATAGATATGATTTGGTAACACCGAGAGTTGGAATAAGTAAACATTGAAAAGCCACAGTTATCTACAATGTAAACTATATAACAGGCTGCCTTTATCAATTAGATTGTTGCCGCTGAACATTTTTAAAAGAACTGTTGCTGGATGGCTTAAGGTTAGATGATTTTACTCAACAGATAAGTATCTAAATTTTAATGATTTTATATGTGAAAAATTGACTCAATTATTTTAAAGATGAAAATATTGTTGAACTGACGATGCCTATTGTAAACTTGTTTTATTTTTTGGCAAATAAAAATCTTGTAAAAACCCTGCAGGTTCTTCACACTGAGAGACAGGTCGTTCTACAGGCGCAGTGTATAGGGAGTTCTTTTTCTTGTTGGTTCTACAGCGTGGTATGTCAATTTCAAGTCTCCTCCTTGTGATATCTGCATGAAGATTAGCTTTCAGCATATGACTATCCTCCGTGTCCCTGACAGGCTGAAGACTGAACAGTATATACTAGCTGAAGACCGGACCACTCACGAATCACGATTGTCCTCCCATTGGCTGAAAATCAGCTGTTGGTGGAAATTAACCTGTAAACGGAGGGGATGTTTCTTCTCTTCTATAATATTTACCAAAATTATGCTATCAAATCTCTATTTGAATCCTTGATTGGTTGGGAGCTTTTAGTGGATTCGTTCATTCAAATGCACAGATTATCATCATTATCTAATTGTCACCTTTTTTAGCAACTAGCAACTACGAGCCAGGAACTTCAATGAAAAATACTAATATAATTCAGTTTCAGGTTTATTGAACTCTAAATAGGTAGAACGAATTAATAAAAGTCAGGTAACATGTCAAATTTTCAAACAGAACAAAGTTAATCAGCGATCGATTCAGGTCAAGAAGACATACTCAATTTTTAATCTATACATTTTGGGAACCTGCTAACTTGCTGCATTTAAATTTGGGCCTCGATCATTCTATGAAATTAAATTTTGAGCTTGATAAGAAAAAAAATAAAAGTTCGGCACTCACCTCTTTTAACAATATTCAAACTTGGGCTCTTCAGAAACACTCATATACGCTTTAATGAAACTCACTATACTTGAACTCACACGCACAAATAATTTCCTGATTCTACTCCTACTAACTCTATAAAATTTGGTTTCCTATTCAACTAGATAAAAATTACTGATAACTGGAAACTTAACAATTTGTCCCTCAGAATGGGAAATGGGCCCAATCAGAGGACCGAGGCTCGCACACCGTTACATGTTTTCCCAGTTACGTCTCAATTCGAACTGTGGCATTTTCACTGAAAATTATTCCCCCTCCACGAGCGTTGAGCATAACTTCCAGTGAAAAAGCCAAAGCTGCAAAAAGGTCAATGGTCGTACAATTCCCAAATACAGTAGCTTTTTCGACAAGAAATTGAAAACTGCATTTGAAAAATGCACGAAAATTGCTTTAATTTCGACAACTAAGCAACAAGTTAGCAAATTCAAACAAGACAGAGTCAATTTTCAGACTAAACGCAGGGTTCAACATACAGTAAAAAGTTCAATCCAGTTCAAAAACCTGAAAAATAATATAAGATACACAAAACAACTACAATACTACCCTCTCAATATTCACACTATTACAAACCAATTGGAGGACACTCTGGGTGTCGTGACTTTTAATGTAGGCCGACAATCGGTGAGTGTGGAAGCGACCAATGGATAAGAAGACTGATACAAACTTCAAAGGGTTCAATTTAATATAACTTTCTTAGCAGCTTGCTTAATATGATTGTGAATTGTAGTGAAGACTGATTTGAGTGTGCCTGTAGTCTTCTTTGTTATTGGAATAAATAAATTAAAGAGAATTTGGAGAAATAACGTTGGCTTATGGGAGAACCCCGCTGATTGTGTTTAAAGAGAAAAATATTTGAATATACGCTATACTTCTTCAACATCCTCAAAATTTTAGTAACTAAACAATCCCTACCCGTTCATTTTAAGGGGAAAAGAATACAAGTGTACAAGCGATAGTCTTTAATCAGAATGACTGCTCATGGAATGTTTATGCATTTACAAAACGTTAAGGAACACGTCACTACTTGATGCATTTAGCCACAGGAGGGACCATCAAACGACCCATTAGCCAAGTAACCATACATTCAAGTATGGTGGTGCAAGGATTGTTATCTTGATATTCATCACTGCTATTTCATGTTTTCATGATCCTCATATGACATATCCCATCAACGCAGTCCACATCTTCAGTGGTTGTACAGTTAAGAAGCGTACAGATTTACGCGCCGCTAACATGAGCAATTCACTTTTAATCAGCTGATGCCAAGCTTTTTATATCTGTATCTTACCGTTTCTGTAAAAATACAGATATAGTCAGCTGATTAAAAGTGAATTGCTCATGTTCGCGGCGCGTATATCTGTACGCACCTTTAGATACTTCAGCTATTGACAGCTTATCTGTTGAATTCTGAGACAAATAATTTTTTGCTCTCAATAGTTTTGAGATGTAGCGGGAGAAGGTTGAAGAATCGCGATCCTGTGCAAATTGGAGATCTTCGAAATTTATCTAGTCGGTGCCGAGTGATATTCATATTGGTCTTATTTCTTGTGTTGCAGCTATGTTGATTGCCTCTTAAAGGTGGATTTGAGTTTTTTGCTAGTATTATAGTTTCCAAGATGTATATAGATATTACTGTAAAAATTTTGTTTTCCAGAAACAGAGGCCTGCAGTGCTCAATTAAATTCGTTTGAAAAATTGTTCTTATTGCCTTTTTTTGTATTCTAAGTATTTGGTCAAGACAGTTTTGGGGTGCAGCTCCCCAGGCAACAATCCCATATCGCAGGTGCGAAGTAAACAGCGAATAGTAAGCAGTTAGAGCCGTTTTTTCATCCGTAGTATTTCTTATTCGTCGTATCACATAAAGTGCTGAGGATAATTTCTTAGATAAGTAGTCGCAATGCTGTTTCCAGCTCAAGTTCTTATCGACCATCACACCAAGAAACTTAGTAGAGCCCACCGCCAGCATGCTGTCCTCTCTCAACTCCTCATCCTCACTATTGCAGTTGTTTGGTGTGAAGTTGATGAGCGTTGTCTTTTTCTTGTTGATATTGAGTTTCAGACTATTGCAGATTGATGTGGCTTCTTCAAATGCTAGGCTAACTCCACTATTGTTTGCTTTCTGATTGGTAGGTAAAATAATGGTAGTATCGTCAGCAAAAAGGATGCACGTTTTGTTTTCTGTAAGTAGCTCTGGGAAATCATTAATATAAATAAGGAAAAAAAGAGGTCCTAAGATTGACCCCTGAGGTACTCCCCTAGTGACTTTCTTCATAGATGAGTGGATGTTTTGTAAGCTTGTTTCGTTCTGGTATAATATGTCCACGTACTGAAATCTCTCAGAGAAATAATTCTGGATCCAACGTAAGGCCAGTTCGCTTATGTTGAGCTGTCTGAGCTTAGAGATCAGTATATTTTGGTCAAGATTATCGAAAGCTTTTTGGAGGTCCAGAAATAGTCCTGATGCTATCCTTTTATCCTCCCAGATCTCATTTATTGTGCTGCATAAGTCGGCTAAAGCTGTGTTAGTACTCCGCCCCTTCCTAAACCCATGTTGGAAACTTGTTATCAGTTTATTATTCTCCAGATGGTTGACTAACTGATCGTAAACTGTTCGTTCCAGAAGTTTTGATACAATGGGCAGGTTGGCTATCGGCCTATAATTGTTAGGATCTTGTTTGTCTCCCTTTTTGTGTGTGGGATGTACCTTGGCTATCTTTAATTTTGTGGGTAAGGCTGCTTGACTAAGAGAAGAATTTATAATATGTAATATGGGCTTGATTATTTCTTTTTTACAGTATCTTATCATCCTTCCCAATAACTCGTCAAATCCAGTTGAGTTATTTGATTTAAGTCTATTGAAAAGAATGTCCAAATGAGACTGTGTAATTCTTTTGAATGTTAAGAGAGCTGGTATGTTTTTGTTTGGAACTATTTGAGTACTATTCTGTTGGTTAGGATGAGGGTTTGGTGTTGTAAACTGTTCATTGAAAATATTACTGATCAAGTGTGGATCCATAATTTGATTGCCCTTGTCAACAAGGCTGATGTTTTTGGAATGACTGCACTGCTTGTTCCGCTCTTTATTTACATGTTTCCAAATTGCTTTCGTTTTATTATCAGACTGCATGATTTTGATTATGGCATGTTGTTTTCTTCTCTTTTTCACTTCCATATCATAGATTTGTTTAGATTCTTGGTACTTTATTTTATCATTAGTTAATCCTGTAAGTGTATATCTGTCTTGGTCTTTTGTTGACAGTGGAAAAGCCAAAGCTGCAAAAAGGTCAATGGTCGTACAATTACCAAATACAGTAGCTTTTTCGACAAGAAATTGAAAACTGCATTTGAAAAATGCACGAAAATTGCGCTTATTTCGACAACTATAAGCAACAAGTTAGCAAATTCAAACAAGACAGAGTCAATTCTCAGACTAAACGCAGGGTTCAACATACAGTAAAAATCAAAGTTCATTCCAGTTCAAAAACCTGAATAATAATATAAGATACACAAAACAACTACAATACTACCCTCTCAATATTCACACTATTACAAACCAATTGGAGGACACTCTGGGTGTCGTGACTTTTAATGTAGGCAGACAATCGGTGAGTGTGGAAGCGACCAATGGATAAGAAGACTGATACAAACTTCAAAGGGTTCAATTTCATATAACTTTCTTAGCAGCTTGCTTAATATGATTGTGAATTGTAGTGAAGACTGATTTGAGTGTGCCTGTAGTCTTCTTTGTTATTTGAATAAATAAATTAAAGAAAATATGGAGAAATACCGTCGGCTTATGGGAGAACCCCGCTGATTGTGTTTAAAGAGAAAAATATTTGAATATACGCTATACTTCTTCAACATCCTCAAAATTTTAGTAACTAAACAATCCCTACCCGTTCATTTTAAGGGGAAAAGAATACAAGTGTACAAGCGATAGTCTTTAATCAGAATGACTGCTCATGGAATGTTTATGCATTTACAAAACGTTAAGGAACACGTCACTACTTGATGCATTTAGCCACAGGAGGGACCATCAAACGACCCATTAGCCAAGTAACCATACATTCAAGTATGGTGGTGCAAGGATTGTTATCTTGATATTCATCACTGCTATTTCATGTTTTCATGATCCTCATATGACACATCCCATCAACGCAGTCCACATCTTCAGTGGTTGTACAGTTAAGAAGCGTACAGATTTACGCGCCGCTAACATGAGCAATTCACTTTTAATCAGCTGATGTCAAGCTTTTTATATCTGTATCTTACCGTTTCTGTAAAATACAGATATAGTCAGCTGATTAAAAGTGAATTGCTCATGTTCGCGGCGCGTATATCTGTACGCACCTTTAGATACTTCAGCTATTGACAGCTTATCTGTTGAACGTGACGCACAAATTTAGTCCTTAAGAAGAAATTGTGTACGTTCTGGGTACAGTAAATTGTTCCAGTTCCAATCGTAAATTGTTCCATCACGTGACTAGTGCAAAATGTTCCCATGGAACGCCATTTCAAAATCGTTGGTTCAAGCTTTTGGCGTGCACATATAAAGTTGATTTACACTAAAATGTGTCGTTTACTAGCTGCGTGAATGAAGAAAGGCTGTTTTACAAACTTACCGTCTAGAAAAGTGTGCATTTCTTTTATTCCATTACTCTCAAATTTTCTATAGAGAAAAATTCATTTAATGAATTGTTATCAAACATCATATTGTTGGTTATGTATTCTATGGCTATGCTATGGTAAACAAACTATCAGCGCGTGCGCAGAGAAGCAAGCAGACTACAATAATCGACCAATGAGAGCTCAGATAGTTGGAACTGTACCAGGTCGGACAATTTACCACTCTTCGACTGGGGGGCAGAACTTTGGAACTGGTTTCTGGTAAAGAATCTGTCAAAACTCTTCCCATGGAACGCGGAACTTTTTACCTGGTAAATAGTGAATCGGACAATTTACCACATTCCATGTACACAGAACGGGCCCATTCTTTAGCAACACTTCTAGCCGCGTAGCTCGAGCCGTCGCTACGGAATTGCACCTTCCAAAGAACCGTTGATCTCTAGCAAGATTCGGACATGACATGCTGTTAATCATAGATTTAGGTTCTCATATTTACTGAGAGTGGAAGATTTAATTAGTTTTGAAAGGTATGCTTTCTTTAGCGAACAAGGTTTTTCCTTCTGCTGGATTGGTTCCATTGTTTTTATTTTTTCAAGTGGTGTGGTGTGATGCGAATGTAGATTTTGGGGTAATCAGACAAAAAGCATTAGAAACACGTCATAAATATTAAGTCAAATACTTTTGATTGGAGTTCTGGTTCAATGACCGAGACCGCTTTTCAATCCGAAGAATTAAAATTAAATAATCTGGTTCAAAGTATTCAATGCATATTTACCATCTAAAAGGTAGCCTATATTATTAAGACAATTAGTTTTCTTCAACAAGGTTATGGGATAAATTCATGAAATGTTCATAAAATCACATAAAAATGACCAAATTCTTTAATAAGGCAAAATAGTTGGTACTGAAAGTTAAGTTAGGTAGTAGGCCTAATACAATAACTATTGCATTCAAAGTTGATTTCTTCCATGAATATAACTCTGCTGAATAGATATAAATAAAAAAAT
Organism: Nilaparvata lugens; assembly: GCF_014356525.2. Lineage (NCBI taxonomy): Eukaryota > Metazoa > Arthropoda > Insecta > Hemiptera > Delphacidae > Nilaparvata > Nilaparvata lugens. Next base: position 17,383,195 of record NC_052508.1, read on the forward strand.
TAATAAGTAGCCATATCCACTTTGATTGATGTTGAGTTATATTGTCACAATCTGTGTGTTAGAGTTGGAATAACTTATAAAGCAAACATAACATGAAGCCAGTAAAGTATAATTTAGGTTTGAATCATTTTTTTGAAAAGATAAGAGAGGAAATGGTAAATTAAAATACCGTGTAATTTTTCATTACCAAGCGCACAGCAAAATTAGTTATGGTTTGATGCGTCAAATTAATTGTAATCAGAAATTTGAAGCCAACACTATAAAGATTTAATTGATACTAAATTAATACAGCATAAAAATTAGTTTATAAGTTACATAGCCTATTTTTGCTTATAGGTTATACTGTTTTTGAAGGAGTGAATAAACATAAAATGATATATTTTTAATTGAATTGTAAATTATAATATTGGTAAATTTTTCATGTTTATAAAAATAGTTTACCTCCTGATCTGGATTTTCAGCAACAGTTCCATCGCCTCTATCTGTAGAGTTATCATCAGCCATGGTTTTTGTAAGAAATAACGTACTCTTTCAATTTGAAATAACACGTTAAATTTTACAGGCAAACGCCCAATTATCACAAGAAGGAAGATCAATTTTCCAATTTATATTGGAGTTGAATAAAGGTAGTTCTAAGTAATTATTTCCATTTCTAAATTTGAATTACTGATAAAATTGCATAATTAGTACACACTCCTCATCAGAAGTTCACGCCAAGAAGAAGTTCTACGACGACAATTCAATTTGCAAGTCAGCTGATCAGATCCATACTGCAAACAGCACACAAACACACATTAAATTATTATTTCAATAACATATTATAAGGATGATAGAAAAGGAAGTAAATATGGTAATTGGATGTTAATATTTCTATTCTTTAAATTCTTTATACTTTTTCAGATAATATACTTTTAAATATTGTAATTATTATAATTTTGATTTTATGGTTGCCACACAAACAGCTGGTTACAGTGTTAATGAGAAATAAGTGATTGAAAATAAAGACAGCTGTTTGTGTTTGTAGCTTCTTGTAGCAGAAGAGAGTATTGAAGTCATGATGTTTTGTACTTAGAGATGTTTTGTGAATTATTTTAAAATAACGACTAAAATGTCAATATTTGTGAAAGATCCGTGCGGTTTCATATGTATAACATTGACTTATGTTTCTATATTCTATGCAGACTATGTAGTGGTTCGATGGGTGATTATGCAAACTATGCAGGACAGGTAAGTGTTATTGATTCTCTCTTTACGATTTAAAAATTATTCTTCTATTTGTTTTATAATGTATGCATTTGATTCCAGTATCAGTTCTTTTGGATACTATTAGATTCATGAAAAACCAAGTGTTGCTTTATAAAACCAACCTTACTGACACACAACCTCACAATACACTTTGCGCATCTGGAGACCGGATTTACTACTGAAAGATGTTTCTCATTTCATATAGTGTAATTTATTCAGCATTCTACCTAACACAGAATATTTCTGTGCTTATTAACTAAGAAAATTGTTTTGAATATTGGGTAAATGTTATATTATAGTGAAATGTGATTTCTCAACAGAATGTGTGTACAGAGAGCGGTCAGGCTTTTTGAGTTCGGTGTTCTTGGAATTAAAGTTATTTATAGAATAAGTGCTTGAAAAAACCAGTAAATTTTAATCATAAAATTGAACTGATAAGCCTACTAAAGCTTTAAATAACAATAAGCACTGGATTGGTCTGTGATCCAGATTGTGAGTGTTGGAATTTCTTATTATCAAATATCAATGTTCATAAATGAATAGAAAATTATAGAAGCAGTGTTATCTATATATCTAATAATAATATCTCCATTAAAATTATTTCCTTAAAGTTTGTTACATATAATATATTAGGACTATAATGATTCATTTTTTGGACTCAAAATAGTGTGTGAATTAAGTTATAATTTTTAAATTTAACCTCTAGACTGTGTATTCCAAATTAAGGTTTAGAGCAGTTTTGGACAAATGCTTGTTGTTTTTACCTGGATTGTATATTTGTATATAGATAAATAAATAACTTACTATTAAATTATTTTTCAGCTTATGGGCACCATTCCATGTGATTTTGTTCAACTCAGTAATATTTCTGCTGTCCTTCTCACACCTCCGCGCCATGTGTTCTGACCCGGGAGCAGTGCCCTTGCCTCAGAATCGGATGGATTTTTCTGATGTTCATTCTGGTAAGATGATCAAAATTTCAGATTTCCACCTTCCTTCTACCTCACCTTCAGAACTATGTTGTGACACAATTGAATGTATGCATTACTTTTCAACTCTATCAACTACCTTATCTGTTACCCTCTACCTTTGCCGCTTCACTATTCTTTTTTACCTCAAGTAGGATGAGAAGACTCCAGACTAGAGACTAGTTGGATTGAGAAAGGTGCCTCTGAAATATTTCCCAACATGCAAGACAAGTTTCCTTTATGTTCTCTCTTCAAGTGTTCCTCTATCATAATTTATCATTGAATTATTTTATTTCATCAATTATAGTGTGATATATTATTAGTATGATATAATCATCCACACTAATAGAATCAATAACGATAAACACAGAAATACAATTTAGGATTGTTAAATTAGGGTCTGGCTACACAGGGTACGATCTGTGACCCTATATCTATATTCTAAGTATCACAGATTGGTCTCTGTGTGGCAAGGTCATAAGATTTATAAAAAATGTGTATTCTTTATTAAGATACCTCCGGTGATAAGATATTTTCCTATTAATATATTCAAGGCCTTGGCTTCTGAGTGGCTAAAGATATTTGACATTGTGAGTGGCGTAAAAAGCTATAAAAAAGAAGTTTTACTTTAAGGCTGTGCAAAGGCTAAAAAAACTTTCTACTGGTGACATTTTTCTAAGTTTTTCGTTTTGTATACAATCATCAAGCTATCAAAATGAAAAAGTTTTCTTAGGAAAACATTTTTTCTCGATCATTAGTTTTATAGATATGAGCGCCTAAAGTCTAAATTTTTGGGACAGAACATTTCAAATTCGGTAAGAGATAAATCCATGAGATTTAGAGGATAAATTCTTCATTGTATTGTTGATTGAATAAAACAATTTCTCCAAGAATATCAATTTTTGAGAAAGTTATTCAATTTACCAAAAATAACTCAACTATCATCTAAATCTCATGGCTTTATCTCTCACCGAATTTTAAATGTTCTGTCCAAAAATTAAAACTTTAGGCGCTCATATCTGAAAAAGTAATGATTGAAAAAAATGTTTTCTTGAGAAAACTTTTTCATTTTGATAGCTTAATGATATACAAATTGAAAAAAAATATCACCAGTAGAAAGTTTATTTTTAGCCTTTGCACAGGCTTAATGCATCACGATGCTTGATTAAGTTTGTTTGTTTATGCTGTGTATACAGACAAACCCGATCATACTGGTGAATGTACTAAATTTAATGTCTAATAAATATTATTTTATTCTTGTAAGAATTTATCTGTTCGCTCCTTGTTGGGCTTTACAACCCAGTACGGATCAAAGCCTTCCTCAATCTTCTCCTCTGTTCAATGCAGCAGGTCTCCATCCCTGCACTCCAACCTTTGCCGCATCCTTGTCAAACACATCCATCCATCTTGTCCTGGGTCGCCCCCTCTTCCTCCTTCCCATTCATCGCCATCTTGGGTGGGTATGTGTCATGTGCTCGTATCAGGTGCCCTGCCCATCTTGATGGATTTCATCTGCCCTGCCCATCTTGATGGATTTCATCTGCGCACTTTCATCACTGTGACTATAGTATCTAATGGCTAATGAAATATATTATTGTATCGTTGTAATACGTTTCAGGCTCAGAAACATTACTTCAACACGAAGACTGGACAGTTTGCACCCGATGCGAAACCTATCGCCCGCCCCGGGCGCACCACTGTCGCATTTGCAAACGATGCATTAGACGAATGGACCATCACTGTCCTTGGTAAGAATATTCATATTTTCTAGGCTAGCCTAAATTTTCTATTTGAGAGAAGATGAGCCTGTACTGTTCAAAACGCCGTCAACTTTGTTCCAATTTAAGCCTGTTAATTGAGTATGGTACTATAGTTCAAACAGTCCTGCTAAAAGACCAATAATCACTCATTCTATCTTTTGGTCCTATGAAAGTATTGTTTCAAATTGCATTTGAAACCTGCTTATATTGGAACAATAATCTATCAGCCTGTTTAATAACGCCGTTCACTTTGTTCTAATTTACGCCTGTCAATTGATTACGGTACTTTAGTTCAAACAGTCCTGTTGAAGGACCGATAGATAACCATTCGTTCTATCTTTTGATCCTATGAAAGTATTGTTTCCAAATGTATTTGAAACCTACTAATATGAGAACGATAATCTATGAGCTTGTTCAATCCATCATTTTTGTTGAGAGTGATACCCACATGAGCGTCAGGCTTGTGTGTGAGTAATGAGGAGACGAGTTCAGTAATTCAGAGGCATCAATCCATGACCAGCACTTGCTGGATAAATTTAGTTGATATTGTAGAGTTCAATATTTGACTGAAGAACTTGATGGTCGGTTAGAAGTGATCAGAAAACATTTTATTGATTCATCATTCAGAGAGTAGAGTGGCTCAAACTTGAGTGACATGTTCAATAGCTTCATCCGAATTGGCCTCTCGAAAATTGGATTATGAGATAGAAGATCATTCTTCCAAAAATATAGCTCCAACTCGTTAATTGCATGTACATTGTTTAAAAAATGCTTAGCTGTACGCCCATCGTATTATAACAAAGAAATGCAGTTCAATGTACTGTAAAGCATTAAAACCTTATATTTTCTATTGTTTTCGTTGAGTATTTAATAGAATCTTGAGTAATATTTTATTAGTTATTTTATGGAATTTTTCGAATTGATCTGAATAACAATACGAATTCAACTAATTCATAACACTTTTAACAACAACAACAACATAATAATAATCAGTTTTCAATACACGATAATGCTATTGCATTAATATCACTACAGCTTTAATTAAAAACACTTCACTTATATGGGCTACTTTTGTACAAATTAATAAAAACAATATAACAATTTTTAGTACCCTTTATTATTAGAAACTTAGTATGGTCGAAACTAGTCGTTGAAATATTTTAAAGTTTCTAATAATAGAGGGTACTACAAGTTTTTATATTGTTTTTATTAATTTTTAGCATTAATTAATAATTCTGATCATTTATAGTATATAATAATCAATACATATACTATATTACAATATTACAATAATTTAGTACTAACTTTAATTTCTCCCTGCTCTTATTTACGTTATTGAACGCCAATGACCGTGAAGGTCTACTGTTTGGAAGATTTATTTTCTCTTAGGTAATAATCATTCTAATACGAAAGGTCTCGCTTGTTAAAGGTCAGGCCTGAATAAGGTGCAATGAACCTTGAAGCCTGGAGTCCCAACTGTTTTCTCTTGTCGAATAGCTTAATTTTAATGATAATTCACACTTTTTATATAAGTTACTTCAAATAACAATACTTCAATTGTCCAATTTTGAAAATATCTTTCTCGATTTAGAAATTAGTTCTGGTGCATTTTATTGCATGTATTTTATGGTAGTTCCCAGTTCAAAATCTCATCTTCTAAAAATGAGAATTCATTAGAAAATTGTATTCACATCATTTTAGAGAGTTACTATCGGAAATTTATATTTTTTCTGGATGTTAATTAAATTAAAATCCAATAATAAACTTCATGTATTGATCTGAAATTTGGCATGAATATTTATGCTATAAAGACTCAACTTTAAAAACTATGAAAAATATCACCAGTAGAAAGTCTATTTTTAGCCTTTGCACAGCCTTAATGCATCACGATGCTTGTCTAAGTTAGTTTGTTTATGCTGAGGATACAGACAAACCCGATAATACTAGTGAATGTATTAAATTTAATGTCTAATAATATTAATGTAAGAATTTATCTGATGGCTCCTTGTTGGGCTTTACAACCCAGTACGGGTCAAAGCCTTCCTCAATCTTCTCTGTTCAATGCAGCAGGTCTCCATCCCTGCACTCAAACCTTTGCCGCATCCTTGTCAAACACATCCATCAATCTTGTCCTGGGTCGCCCCCTCTTCCTCCTTCCCATTCATCGCCATCTTGGGTGGGTATGTGTCATGTGCTCGTATCAGGTGCCCTGCCCATCTTGATGGATTTCATCTGCCCTGCCCATCTTGATGGATTTCATCTGCACACTTTCATCACTGTGACTATAGTATCTAATGGCTAATGAAATATATTATTGTATCGTTGTAATACGTTTCAGGCTCAGAAACATTGCTTCAACACGAAGACTGGACAGTTTGCACCCGATGTGAAACCTATCGCCCGCCCCGGGCGCACCACTGTCGCATTTGCAAACGATGCATTAGACGAATGGACCATCACTGTCCTTGGTACGAATATTCATATTTTCTAGGCTAGCCTAGATTTTCTATTTGAGATAAGATGAACCTGTACTCTGCAAAACGCCTGTCAATTGATTACGGTACTTTAGTTCAAACCGTCTGTTGAAGGACCAAGAGATATCCATTCATTCTATCTTTTGATCCTATGAAAGTATTGTTTCAAATTGCATTTGAAACCAGCTTATATTGGAACGATAATCTATGAGCCTATTTAATAACGCTGTTCACTTTGTTCTAACATAGAGAAACAATAGCATAAGTAGATAGTAGGGCGTGTATGTCGCAACTTTTACTGTTATCTTAAGCCGATAGTTCATGTAATTCTTTCCCGTGAAGCTGTGTGACACTGGTAGTCTCTCATATTGTGCCGTTCATACACTCTCACCCCAACAAAACAGTAAAATTCGACAACAATCAATAGTAATCGGTTTGAGATAACAGTAGAAGTTGCGACATAAACGCCCTATACCATGGGATATCTACTTACGCTATTATTTCTCTATGGTTCTAATTTACCGCGTGTCAAATGAGTATGGTACTTGAGTTCAAACATTCCTGTTAAAGGACCAAAAGATAACCACTCGTTCTATCTTTTGATCCTATGAAAGTATTGTTTCAAACTGCATTTGAAACCTACTAATATGAGAACGATAATCTATGAGCTTGTTTAATCCATAATTTTTTTGAGAGTGATACCCTCATGAGCGTCAGGCTTGTGTGTGAGTAATGAGGAGACGAGTTCAGTAATTGAGAGGCATCAGTCCATGACCAGCACTTGCTGGATAAATTTAGTTGATATTGTAAAGTTCAATATTTGACTGAAGAACATGATGATCAGTTAGGAGTGTTCATAAAACATTTTATTGATTCATCATTAAGAGAGTAGAGTGGCTCAAACTTGAGTGACATGTTCAATAGCTTCATCCGAATTGGCCTCTCGAAAATTGGATTATGAGATAGAAAATCATTCTTCCAAAAATATAGCTCCAACTCGTTAATTACATGTACATTGTTTAAAAAAATGCTTAGCTGTACGCCCATCGTATTATAACAAAGAAATGCAGTTCAATGTACTGTAAAGCATTAAAACCCAATATTTTCTATTGTTTTCGTTGAGTATTTAATAGAACCTTGAGTAATATCATTTTATTAGTTATTTTATGGAATTTTTCGAATTGATCTGAATAACAATACGAATTCAACTAATTCATAACACTTTTAACAACAACAACATGATAATAATCAGTTTTCAATACACGATAATGCTATTGCATTAATCTCACTACAGCTTTAATTAAAAACACTTTACTTATATGGGCTACTTTTGTACAAATCAATAAAAACAATATAACAATTTTTAGTACCCTTTATTATTAGAAACTTAGTATGGTCGAAACTAGTCGTTGAAAAATTTTAAAGTTTCTAATAATAGAGGGTACTACAAGTTTTTATATTGTTTTATTAACTTTTAGCATTAATTAATAATTCTGATCATAGAGTATATAATATATAGTATATAATAATCAATACATATACTATATTACAATAATTTAGCACTAAATTTAATTTCTCCCTGCTCTTATTTACGTTATTGAACGCCAATGACCGTGAAGGTCTACTGTTTGGAAGATTTATTTTCTCTTAGGTAATAATCATTCTAATACGAAAGGTCTCGCTTGTTAAAGGTCAGGCCTGAATAAGGTGCAATGAACCTTGAAGCCTGGAGTCCCAACTGTTTTCTCTTGTCGAATAGCTCAATTTTAATGATAAATTACACTTTTTTTTATTCTCCCGATCAAGTAACAATACTTCAATTATCCAATTTTGAAATTAACTTTATCGATTTAGAAATGAATTCTGGTGCATTTTATTGCATGTATTTTATGGTAGTTCCCAGTTCAAAATCTCATCTTCTAAAAATAAGAATTCATTAGAAAATTGTATTCACATCATTTTAGAGAGTTACTATCGGGGATTTATATTTTTTCTGGATGTTAATTAAATTAAAATCCAATAATAAACTTCATGTATTGATCTGAAATTTGGCACGAATATTTATGCTATAAAGACTCAACTTTAAAAAATAAAATAAAATAATTTTGATGTAAATTTTCAAAATGGCGGCCATTTCAAATTTTTGGTTGTAAATTACACGAAAACAGTTCACTTTACAGAGAATTTACAAGAGACAAAAAAGTTAGAAAATTTTATCAAGATTTCAAGGATACATCATTTATTAAGATTGGTCAGAGAATAACAGATAAATTGATTATTTTCCTACAGCATGCATGATCATGAACAAACAAGATCACCTGAAAAACATTATAAAATCAGCTGGATGGCTAGATGGAGCCATACCGAGTTTCAAAGCTTTATCTTAAATACAATTGAAATTAAACATGTAATATTGATGTTTAAATTGTGGAAAGTGGTCTTGCATGCAATACGAAAATGATTAATTTCTATGTTATTCTCCGACCAATCTTAATAAATGAGGTATCCTTGAAATTTTGATAAAATTTGCTAACTTCTTTGTCTCTTGTAAATTCTCTGTAAAGTGAACGGTTTTTGTGAAATTTGCAATAAAAAATTTGAAATGGCCGCCATTTTGAAAATTTACATCGAACATTTTTCATTTTATTTTTCAAAGTTGATTCTTTCTTTATATCATAAATATTCACCTGTAAATATATCTGTATGTGACCGGATCTCGGAAACGGCTCTAACGATTCTCACCAAATTTGGAACAAAGTAGGTTTATGATATGAAAATTCGATTGCACTAGGTCTCAACTCTGGGATAACTCGCTGAAGGACATTGAAAGAATAAATACGTCATTTGAAAAACAGATGGAAATTTTGTCGTCTGTCGATACCTTAATGGAAGTGAGTGAGCGAGTGCATGTGTGGGATATTCCTCTCAGCTGATCTCACGAGAAGAATAATTCAGAAAGAAAAACTTATTTTCGTTTATTTCACTTTTTTTAGAAAACATGTTTACTTCAGAAAGTCCAAAATAGTACTACTAGATGCTGTTAGTGTAGAATAGTACATAGTATATTAAACAATATTGTAGCAAAGATGGTAGGATCATTCTAAATAAAATTCATAGTATATCTATTTGTAATTGATGATGTGTTTGTTTTTGAAGTGTGAATAAATTGTTATTTTGATGAGTGATAGTAGCTTAACCTGGATTTTTATTTGGACTGTAGTATAAATTTGAAAAGGGCATAAGCCTGTTGTGCCTTCTCATATAACTGTAAAAATAATTGTACGACTGAGAAAATGAATAAATAAATATAAAATATGAATTTAATCTTTCGTTACAAATTTTCTATGCTTTTACACTCCAGCTCGAAGCTCGGTCTCCCGATATTATATTTGGTAATTGAATGTTAAGGCCCGTAAGCAGATGCTTTGTTTAAACTGAGAAATTTCAGCTGGTCATTTAAACTCCGAATGAAACACATTATTATAAATGCAACCATATCTACAAGTAAACTTAGATGATGCATATGTCCCTAATTGTGATATGATAATTATTGTTGAATTCATATATTGACTTTTTATTACAGGATAAACAACTGTGTTGGTGAACAAAACCAGAGATATTTCATCCAGTTCCTCATCTACGTTGGCGTGCTGTCGATTTATGCGATTGTTCTGGTGGTCGTGTCGTGGGTGAGGGCTTGTCCAGAGTGCAGTTCCGAAGTCAGTCTAAAGCAGACCAGAATGTAAGTTGACTTGGAATCATAAAAATGGCCGTATTATTTCTCCAATCATTAATAAGTCTGAAGAATCTCAAGTATTCTAGATTTAAACATTTTATTTAGTTTTAGTCTCGGTTCATCTATTAGAAATTCTACCTTAACAAGACTTGTTATGTTAATTTAGAAAATTAATACTAGACTAAAATTATACAGCTTGTCAGATTTTTATCATCGAGTATTTCTTCAGTTTATGCTCGCCAATGTAACTAATAATACAGTAGAGTTCAGGCGGTACGTGAACCGGTTAAGGCCCGGACGTATCCTCTAACTTGTCTACGAGCCTGAAAAAATATGCTCATGGTCCCCGAATGTATACGGTCTCCAAGGTAGGTGCTTGTACGTCCACCGAGCAGGTGCCCAAGAAGGGACGCGAGCGTTTCGAAAGAGGTGGTATGGGGGGGGGAGGGTGTTACGACATACTATTATGCTACTTCCAGAGACGGGATATTTCACATGCCTGCTACTTGCAAAGACACATGGGCTACCCTGCTTCCCATAGTCTGGAAAGGCCCGAAACTCCGCCAGAGGCTTCAATGTGCCCAGCTACTCAAAGAGACAGATAGTCCAGATGACTTCCCATTCTGGAGCCTTAACCTGGCCGTACACCCACTTCCTGATTTTGATTGACTACTTTGACTTGTATTTTAATGTATTCTGACGATGTTATAACATTATCCACTGTTTTTAGCTATGAAGATTTTGATTTGATATTCTGGACTCGGAATTGAATTTGATTCAAAGTGAAGCAACATAACCCACCTTTTAGACATTGGCTTACTACTATCAAAATTCGGAAAGGAAACAGTTTTGGGCTAGGCCTGTTGATCCTTTTCTAATCATGTATTTGATGTGTGTATTTTTAAATGTAAAAAGTAAATGAATATTTAATATTTGTTGCAGGCTGCATTCGGTGATCCTGGTGCTGGAGAGTTCTCTGTTCGGCATGTTTGTGTTGGCAATCCTGTACGATCAGCTGGAGGCGATCGCCAACGACGAGACGACCATAGAGCAGCTGCAGAACAGCTATGCGGGCAAGGGTGGCATGAGTGTGCACAAGACCATCATGAGCACTCTATGTCGGTTGCCCTGCTACAACACGGCGCAGATTGCCAAGACAACTGGCGGGGTGCATTCTGTCTGAGTGGCTGCCAATGTGCACTGCACTATTGCCTGTGAGTGCTTCACAACCTAACCTAACCTACTCCCCTCGTACTTCTTCATTAAGGTAGGCGCACACAGATCGTCATCGGACGGACGGCACGCATCGGACGGATCGTATTTTTTTTAGTTGCTGCGCACACTAGACGTCATCGGAGCATTGGCATTTTAGTTCATTGCGTTCATTGCGATATGTTGAGTCGTGTGCGAATTAGGAATTTAATAAGCAAAAATTACAGTAAAATCACTTCACTTATATGGGCTACTTTTGTTAAAATTAATAAAAACAATTAAAGGGTATTATTACTTTATTTATTTTAAAGTTTTTTTTTATAAAAGGTACCTACTACACATTTTTATATTGTTTTTATTAAAAATATTACAGTATACAAGTGATGGATAGCAGTAGCAAAGAAGAAGTGAGATTATTGTTACTTGTTCAACAACTTCTGAAGACGTATAAATTAGCATTGACGTTAGTCAAAATTTCTAACTAGTCCCTCTCTCAAGTGACATTATGCATAATATCGTATGTTTTTTTGTGAGATTATGAAATTCTATTTATTCTAATATTATAATATACCAAATATACATTACCAACCAATTATAGTAGATTTATGTAATACAGTATATTAATAGCTGATATTTTACTCTACTGTATTTTGATACATTATTATGTTAAGGACATAGTTAGTTTTTATACTGATTTAGGACATATTTAATAACAATTAAAACTTTAGTATATATTAAAAAAAAATAAAACCCTATAAAATATTTATTTCTACACTCTACAGAAAAAACAAGGGAATAAATAAATGCTGGTGAGTCATTAAATCCGATCGAAGCCGTCGGCTTCAATGCGGATAGGTATGCGCACTCCAATTGAAAACAATGCACCAAATCTAATCTTCCGATGCGTGCCGTCCGTCCGATGACGATCTGTCTGCGCCTACCTTTAGGGTGTGATCACTATGTTCTAAATAAGTTTTTTTTTTCATTTGTTTTGATAAAAATGTAGTGTTAGTATGCAGTGTGTCATGCGAAACCTGGCAATACATTGTGATAAAGAATCACATTGAATGCGTGTATGTGCAAGTGCACGCTTAGTTATGTATGACCAAGTGTGCAGATGAGTGACAAAATCTGGAAAGAGCAATACGAAAACGCGTGCACTTGCTCGTTGCGTTTAGTGTGAGCAGCTACATGCAAGTCACAACGTGTTTCAATGGCACTTTTCAGATTTTGATTTCGGCTCATGCATGATTTTACGTGCACTTGCACGTATACACAATCAATGTCATCAAACTCTAATATTTAACCGAAGTTTAGTTGCAATTACTTCTATTAAAACAATTTACTATGATTAACAGCTGATTTAAGGCATCATTCGCTTCTCTCATTCTTTCTCTTGGCACATTATAATCACGATTGAATTTAATAAAAGTGCTGTAATAAAAGATCAAAATCTGAGATTGAGATAGTTATTTAGTATTAACCGAGATAAAATGAAAATTTCCACGAGGACCAATGGAAGAAGCGGTCGATGCCTTCAATCAGCCGTGAATCAGGGTCAAATTTAATACACTTACACTCGGTTGCACAAAAGTATGTTAACTTTTAATTCCGATTAAATGCCATGAGAACTAACCAGAGAAGCCTTCTTCTCAGAAAAACCTTCTCTGATTGGTTCTTGTGACATTCAATCATGATTGAGATTTAATAGGGCCCTTATGTACTGGGCCTATATACTTCAATACTTGCAACTGGGCCCTTAATTGTTAGCAAGTTTAGTTTTTGTACGTTTATTACAAAAACTTATGATTAGGTACCTATGATTATGTAAGAAATACATATGATTACTTATGATTTAATGTCAAGAAAATAAATGAGAGAAGCGGATGATGCCTTTTTAATCAGCAGTTAATGACGGTTCATATTAATTATTGACGTGCGTGCGCTAGGATTTCTATACTAAGAAGTTTAGATTTTGTTCATTACTATTACTCTGGTAATTGGGATCCAACCTAAATTTGAAGGATATATCTTGCTTCCATAACGTACAAGCATGTAATGTAAGTTTTGCTTTGGTGGTTAGGAACCACCAAACATTAAAGGATATCTTGCTCCTAGATGATATATAATTATTGGAATTATAAATCTTGCTTCAATAAAGTACAAGTATGTAAGTTTAAGTTTTGCTGTAGTGGTTCCGAACAAAAATTGATTATATCTTGCTCCTTTATATAATCATACTATATTTCGATAGTATACTGAGTATGCTGGTCTGTTAGTTGAGCTTTTCTCACTTTCCTGGTGGTATGGATCATATTTTGCACCTTTAGATAGTTTACAAGAACTTAATTTATTTCGGACTATGTGTTATCTAAATTTGGGAGAGGAATAGCACAAGGTTACCTTATTTTTCCTCTACCTATCATTTTGATAATGTTCTTATTGTAAAAATGAATAAAGAATGAATATACTGAGAAAGCTGTTCTGTTAGTTGAGCTTTTCTCACTTTTCTGGTGGTATGGAACTTTTTTCTGTATGTGACTTACTCAAATTGTTCGCAGGTTTCAAGTTCTGGTCGCTGCCAGTAGTCAATGCGACAAGACTTCCGGATGAAGTATGAAAAGACGCAGCTGTCTTCTCCAATACTCTACAGATAAGTCACCGCCGTAACGTCGAGTCGATATTCAGTCCAAAACGCACGATTACAAGGTATTTTTGTATTATCACCGTCACGATAGTTGAGACTTAGTTAGGGATGACAACTGGGAGCTAGTTGGCGAAAATGCCTGACTTTGAGAACTGCTTTCCATTTCTAGTTATAATAACATTATCAAAGAATCATGATATCATAAGTGTAGACTGTCGAGAATTGTATTGTAATTAGTATGATTGCACATGAATATTTTATCAATAATTATTAAAAAGACCTTATCATGCTTTTGATATGAAGAGAAGAATGGGAACTTGAACAATGTATTATACTAGCATTTACAACACAGTTCTTATGCAATGTTATATTTTAATGTGACTTTTCATTTGAGATTGTGAGTAGAACTTATTATTAGAAGACAGGTTTTGTGTAAATGTATGTACTTTCAAATTAAATATTATTAATAAGTAACAATGATTTGAGTTGTCAAATTAAAAATGTGTGTACATTCTCATTTCGTTGTATTGGTCTAAACTGTGAATTGATAATTCTCAAATTTACTAATAAATACTACAATCATTACTGTATAATGACGTGTACAAAGTATTAATTATTATTCACAACATTGTGGAGAATCAATTACGTTGGGAATACTTTATTCTATTAATGGAGTATTTGTTGTGGCTTTTACGGTATCTTTACTACTTGTCAATATTCTTGAAGCAGCAATTTATTTATGTACATAAAAATATTAATTTGTACTAATAGAACGATAGCTTTTTTATTTGAATAGCTTTAGCTTTCCATTTTGTAGTGCGGATTCTCGATTTTTCAGAGAAGCTTCCAATTTACTCAGGTTCTTAGTAAATTCTCTTTGGATTCTATGTTGTCTTTTTGAATGTTTGTTATACAGGGCCCGGCATAAAAACCTGACGATTTTTGAGGGATAATAACTAAAGTGTCTTTCGTACAATTAAATCATATGATTTATCAAACTGAAGATCAAGTTTTGCAATTTATAGTGAATTACATAGATTACTCACAAAGTTTTTTATTTGTAGATTATGTCATCCAAATGATTTCCGTTACTTTTCACACACTCACTTAACCTAATTCTAAAATTTGCCATTGCTCGCTCAATCATCACTTGTGGAATTGCTTCAATTTCTCGTTGAATGACTTCCTTTAGTTCTGTGGATTATTGGCTGCTCAATAACGGTAATTTTGTTTATTCACAAATCCCGAAAAATGAAAATGTTTCTCGTCACTTGAAAGAATAACGGCATCCTGGTGGAAAGTTTTGAGAATGATCTCGCAAGCGGCTTTGCAATGTGCCCAATAATTTGCATTATGTTGTTACACTAACATTATCTTATACAGATGAAATTTTAGGTCGGAATGAAGAATTCGTCATACACTTCGATCAGAAATGGCTAGCGCAACAGCATGTTTCGCTGCTGAACGTCGTGGAGACCATGTAACAGCTACTCAGGCGTTTTTGAGGCTTTCTCACGGTTCGTTTTCGTCCTGTTGGTTTCGTTTTTAAAGCGGACAACGTGTTCCTGGAATTCTTTACCCACAAGATCGTATTCCTACTGGGAACAGGCGCGTGTCGATTTAAATTATAGAAATGTCTGCAACATAAACGCTGTGTTAAAATAACTGAGTCTTTATTTTTAAAACAAGCTTCAATCACAATCGCTTGATGTTCACTCGACCACGACATACTGGCTACTGAAATGTCAAGAATAGACCTATCGATGTACAACATTCCCGCCTTTTCAATGACAGTGGTTCAAATATAACAATTACTAAAAAATCGTCAGATGCCGGTCTCTGTATATGATTTATTAGTGGATAAAGTAGGAGTGAGCGATGCTAATGTTTGTTCACGTGGTCTAGAATAGAAGTTTTCTACCTTACTTTGAATCAGTGGTAATGCTAACTGAACCTTCCAGAACTATTCCCGTTTTCCTAAATTCAAGGCTCAATTCTTAGTACTTTCAGTAAAATTTAACCTGCTAATATTAGTTTAATCTTATCCGAGTTTCCAACAACTGATCAAAATTAAATAATAAAAGAACTTGAAACTGTCGCCAACTTTTACCTATAAATATTAATAAGTGTTCGTGGAAATTTTTTGGCGTATTATTTGGATTTAACTTATACTAGATCATCTCTTTGACAAATACAGAGAAACTTGATCAAGATGTCAACTTTAATAAATACTTTCGAAAACGAATTCTCTTTTTATAATTTGAAAAAAATATTAATATGAGATAACGATTATGATGATCATAGTACTTTCAGTAAAATTTAACCTGTTGATAATCTTATCCCAGTTTCCAACTGATCAAAATCAAATAAAAGGACTTTAAATTGTTTATGATTAATTCATTATTATTAAATGATAATGAAAATTAATGATTAGCTTTGATAAAGAAGAGACATTATCTGGATGTAATATAAAAAATCAGTCGGCATGCAGGTAATTTTTATATTATTTTGTAGTATGACAATTTTATACTTGACAGGTGGAATCATTAGTGTTTAATTCTGGATTTTTTTGTACTCATTTTGTAGATTTATAATCATCAAGCTGTTTAGCTCATCTCGTCAATTGAAATCAAAATTATAAAACACAGAGAACTGCTCAGCAAGTAGACGTCAGTTTTATGCAGTAAATCTTTGCCCAGTTGCATTATTCTAGCTTTTGATAATGTTATTTTTTAAACGACTTACTCTTTCTGGGTCATCTTGAAACAAATGGGATTGGAAATCACTATCACTGTTCTGTGTATAATCTCAGAATAAACAAGTTTATCAAGTTTTCTCTGGTAGAATTTAATAAGTGCGACTCAATTTTACATAATTTACTTGAGAACTTGATTTTTCAATAATTATTAATTATTTATTGAATACTCATTTTAAAAATATATACTCTTTAATTTCGGGAAAATAGACATTGCATGGCTTCTACATTTCAAGCAATGACATTTCTAGTTTTCAAACTATTAGATATTACCTGTATATTTCAGAGATAACTTTTTAATCACAAAGTTTTATATATAATAGTTTTGTAAAATTAAGGTATTAGAATAATGTAATTTTATATAATAATCATTTTACTTACAATCTAATCTGAGATTTTTCATGATCTCAAGTGATAGAAAAATGCATTATTCAGATTATAACTAATCGCCCTAAAACAATTTTCTACTGAATATTTTGATTTACTTCCTTATCAAAAATTATTTTTTAATCAAAAAGTCTTGTATTGATCCAGCACAATTTTACTGCCTTTGCTTTCTCTCTGAAAAATAGCTCCCTATTCTTTGAATGTTCTGTCATGAAGAGGATATGGCTTTTTCGTTAATTATTCTGAATTCACTAATACTCCTATAATTTAGATAGACTATCTTCAGAATATTGCAAGATTGCTCATTGTTCAAAATAAATACATATCTTCCTTTGTACATATTATAGATATAGCCTTATTTAACTTTTTCGATATATTGAGCAATTTTTCGATTCTTGTCTAGTGGAGAGTTGCCCTAATTCTGTGTTTGGACGTTAGAAGACATAAGAAATGACTGTAAAAATTGGACCAATTTTGTTTCATGCATAATTTTTATAAACCGCACTTTTGAGTAGAATTTTGTATTGAAACTTTTTTGGTTCACTAGTCATAATTTAGAGATTTTTGCATTCTGTTACAATATTCAATGTAGAGCAATAACAAAGTCACTCAATTTCAATTCAAATTTTTGCCATCAGTGATAAATGGTTACACATTGGTTTGAATTGTGTGACTTTTCGACCACTCTGTATTTGCTACCGTATTGGGAAACTTTCAATTATACTGTACATTGAATAGTGCAAAAGCATTAGGCAATTAATTACAAAAAATGTGTTTTTTAGAATAAGTATCTGCATACAATAACTTCCATTACTATTGTAGGAAGCTCATACTGGATGTATTATGCGATACTACTCTATAACAAAATGTCAATCATATATGCAAATAGTATCCGAGTGTTTTGATTTGTTGAATTTTGGAAGATAGGTCTCAAAATATTGCTATACATTGAAAAATCATCTCACCCGCATTAAAGCTACTGTATTTCTAGCTGATATAATTGAAGAATAATCTCTTTAGTAATTTTAAACTTTATTGTTGGAATCGAAATGCATTTGGATGGAAAAAATATAATTAAATTCAATTTAGCCTACTCATGAATAAAATAAGTGAGATTAAATTACTTTACTTTTCTGAATGGACTCAGTTCACTAATATATAAATTTGTTGTTTACTTTCTTACTACTATAGTTTACTTTCAAAATTTTTCAATGCCATTGAATCGAACAATATTCTATTCCATAAATATTCGTTATTTTCCATATTTTGTATTATTAATATGAGATTCCTGAATCACTTACTATATTCCGGTTGGGTTTATATTTGCTGATACGATGCAGATTTTATAGTTGAGTGGAACCTTTCATATTCCCTTAATAAGCATCAAAACAGAATTTTTGTACACAGTTTAACAATATATGGAAAGTGTCGATTAATCGGATTTTTTACTTCGAGTGAAAATCAATAACATTAGCAATATTTTCAATTGCAATACTGTTCATTTTATATATAAATGATGTACATTGTCCCTTCTTCATAGACGTATTGGAGCTCTATTTACCATTTTGATTTTCAGCCAGTATTTTTAGGTGGTCATAAGCTTTTAAATGATTTATTTTCACTGTGTACTAGATAGCTGTAATCAGCTACTGTAGTCAAATTATTGTATAAAATTTTATTTGTGTTATTGTCTTGTATATGTTTTATATTTGTTAAAATTGTTATATTTTTGATTAAAGCAATGAAATTGATCCAATTCCTCATTTTGTACCTGAAATTGTACACAATTTTATTTTGTATAAAAATATTATGATACTCAATATTGGTTTCCAATAATTCGATCTGTTAAGATTTTAACTTGTCAATTCTTTTCAAATCAATCAATCATAGCTATAGATACTTCATTTGTTCCAAGAATCAATTGTATCTGATTTTGTTAAAAGTAAAAATTGAGGATGGAAGTTTGAAATATTTTTGAAATAAATTATTATCAAACGGATATTGTTTTATTTCTTGTGAACCATTTATTCTGAAGTGGTGAACACCTCTGGGTGGTGATTCACAATAATATGAAAAGTATAGTTTCGTTGATGGAATTGAATTCTCTGGCCCGGTTGCACAAAAGCCGGTTAAATTTTAACCGTGAATAATTTTACGAGAAGGCCTTTTTGATAAGACGGTTTCTCTAATTGGTTCTCGTTGGATTAATCACGGTTAAAATTTAATCGGCCTTTGTGCAACGGGTAATGAGTCTTACACTAGAGGATAAGTCATCTGAAAAGTTGGCTTTGTAGAGGGCGTCAGTATGGTTTGTGCTATAATTATATTATCTAATTAATGAAGTTTGACTTTTATGAATTTTTAAATTTCAGCCCGTATATCTCTTCAGCAGATAGCTATCTTGCATAGTGATGAAATGCTCAATAAACATCAATCAAAAGTGATGATAGTTGATTCTATGGAAAAAATGATTAAATTATAAGGAACCAAATGTCAACTTATATACAGCATTGATATTGATACAATAAGTATACCATCAACATGATAGAGAGAGAAAAATTAAGGTAACCTTGTGCTATTCCTCTCCCAAATTAAGATACGGTTACACATAGTCCGACATAGGTTGCCTTGTTGTTGTTCACTTCACAATCATCCGAACATAAATATATTTGTATAGATTTAACAATACAGGTTTCTAGGAGAAGCTCTAATGTTCCATATGAGATTCTTTCATTATTAGTAAGTTTCACCGTAGAGAAAAGATAGCACAAGAAAATATAACATATATGGCGTTTATGTTCCAATTTTTAATGTTAAATCAAGCTGATAGTCCTATAGTAGGGTCCATGTTATAATGGCAGTATTTGATTAACTTTGGTGTTGCTATCCTTGTCTATTATCCCACAAAACACATAGCAGTATCGTTTTCTAGCTCCACTACGTTGCCAAATAAGTTTTTAAGAATGTAGAAATATAATTAATCAAGGCAGACAAACGGCAACTCTGTTCTCCTATCTTTATCCACTGTAATTATAACGTGGACCTCACTATAGTACTTATTTCTTGTGAAGCTATGTGACGCTTGTAATACTGTACCGTTCTTACACTCTCACCCGGTCAGAACAGTAACAATAGACATTTGTAGTCGGCTTGAGTTAACAAAAAATCGGCTTCAAATTTGGAGCATTTAAACTACCTATACCATGGGCATGAGATGTCTTCTTATGCTACCTTTCCTCAATGGCTTCACCCTCTACAACCTTGCTCTTCCAAATTTCAGGTTCCTCGATATAGTTGATATTTTATATGAGGAATTAGAATGAAGCAGTGCTTTCCAAAGATTTTCTGTTTAGCTAATTAGCAACAGAAACCGGATGAAATCATTGGTTCTCATGGGAGGAGAACCCATAATACTCATTCTGTAGTTAGGTCCACGTGGCCTATCCAACCAAGGTATCCAGCGCTCGCTACTACGGTTGTCTAGTGGATTGCGGCAGAAACATTGCCCCCACATGCGTACTTGTGCCAACAAACAAAATGAAACTCTTTAATTTGACATATAGGTTATATAATTTATAACTGTAAGTTTAATGTAATAAATTTTATTAAGAGTCAAAACCCCGATAATCATTTATAAACATCCTGCATAATAATAAGAATAATCTTCTTATGAGCCTAATCATCTATCAAGACCATTAAGATGGAATTCATGAAATGTTTTGAATGAAGATTTATTCATAATTTAAAATTATTAAACTTCATATTTGTTGATATACATACACATTTTATTGAAACTACGAAATTATAATTAAACAATGATAAATCTAATCTCTAATGACTAGTCTTCATTAGTTTTTCAACATTTTTCTGACTCCAGTCTTGAATACTAAAATTAGCAAATGCTTGAGGTAAACTTTCAACGTCAAAATTGACCGGTTTCATCGATTCTGTAGTATCAAAGAGTTCTCTTAACGCATCACGGGCAGCCATCTCGGTAGCAATTTTAATACTCTCACCAGAACCAAGACCTATCAACTCCTTGTTCACATACAACCCTATTTGGTAATTGGCTAAAATCGTATTTCGACCAGCCTCCGCAACTATTCTTGGCTCAAAAGGTTGCTTTCCATCTCTTTGCAGGATACTGGACAGTACTCTCAATGGATCGTTGATTTCCCACAGTTCATTGATATTCTTACCGACCAGTTGAGTCATAACAAAATCCCTCACAAAAAGATTAGCCCTATCAACACCTGAACTCTCCGATATTGCAGCAACCACTGCTCTGAAACCATTTGACAAGTTGACTGTGTCAACTGGATGTTCAATTGTCAACATCAGATCAGCAAGGCCCAGTTTTTCGGCAAGTGTACTTAGATTCTCGTCGTTTGACAGGTAGTTTAGAACTGCAATGACACCTTCCTCGGGAAACTTTGGAAAAGCGGAACGAATGAAATTCAAAGCATAATTATGTATGATTTCATTACCTTCTTCTATCATTTTACTATTATCATTTATTTGAGTATCAACCTCAATCCCAACAGCCTTTTGCTGATCCATTTCGCTTAGAACAAATTCTTTAGTAGTAACTGCAGCACGAAGCACATCCAAATTTAAATCCTCACCTAGTCGTTTTCCAAAGGCAAAAAGTTCTGATTTGTAGTTCCAGTCCGTGAACGAAGATCTTCTTGGGAGAGGCTCCGGATCCATTTTTTCTTTACGCTTTTTCAGCGTTTGTAGAGTTGGTCGAAGCCATCGTTTGAAACCTCGGCTTTGAATTAACGGACTTGGTCTTTGAAGCCGAACTAAGAAAACTGGTAAAGCACTCAATCTTGATGTCATATTAAGTATAAAAAATCCAATTATATAATATTCTAAACACAAATGAGAAAAATATAAAGATAAACACTATAAACAGGAACAGCACGAGCACATAACCTCAAACGTTTCACAGATCACAGATTTCGTGCTCCGTGCTCCAAGAAAAAATGTTTTCTGTTTTCATTCAAGTTTTTGTATTTCAATTTCACTTATTTTTAATAATGTTTTATAATCAATACATGTAATATTGATACCATATAAAAATACTGCATTTCTTTAAATAATTTTTTATTTGCGTTCCTGTGATTTTTTCAAGTAAGTTGTAAAAATCTTCTTTATAGGTAAGTCTAATTTGTCATGTAAACTATTGTACATGTTAACTGAACTGAGATACTAGATTATTGATAACAATACCTAATTGGAACCAAATTTATACTAATTACCTTTCAATTACAAACTGTAGTATTGTACTGTACACTCTTTTCTACGTTTCTATAATACTTAATTGATACTTAAGGTCGTTGCTAAGGATTGGAATTTTCAGATAAGCAGTGTCAGAGGTTTAGATTTACAGTAAAATAATCTGCATAGTTATTTGTGCTGTGGAGGTACTTGACTACCAAAAAAGAGGTTCCTCGTAAAAAACATACAGTGAGTAGAGTGGCTTCTCAAGGAGTTTATTTTTCACTAAAGTATAGAACTAAGAGTCCCGATTTTCCAGAATTTGTCTAGGAAGTCTGTTGAAAAATTGTATTGCCTTGAATGGAAAGTTACTGTAGTTCCCTGTCAGTCGGCTTTGGGGCACCTCCAGTCTAATGGCATTGTCTTGTATTGTGGGTGTGTAAATCACATATTTTTTTGAAGCTGCTCCTGATTCCTCTTGATATACATTAGCAAGCACAATACATATTGTCTGTAGACTGACAAGTATCCTGAGATCCCTAAATAGTGGCCTGCAGTAATCCCTGAGCTGAAAAATATTACAGCGAATGATAGGGCAAGACAAGACTGTTCCGATCCATCACATATCAGTTTTTGAAGAAGATACGGTACAACACTGGACAGTTTCCTGAATACTTGTTGCACATAGTGTTTCCAGCCCTAATCTATCCACGATCGTAACAGATTCACTGGATCTGATTGTTTTCTACTAATTTGGTTAAACTTGTTGGCAAGAAACCACAACTTAGCATCGTCTTTTGGACTCTTCCCTTACCTGTTTTACAGTAACGCCTATGGAATTCAATGTGGTGTCATCCGCAAAGAGCACTGTTCCCTGACTGCTTGAGAAATCATTAATATTTTAATTTGCGGCTTATTCATTAAGTTTAATTAAATTAATGTCAAGTCTGTCGTTCAGGTTTATTCAGGTTATTAGTGACCTAACTTAGTTGAATTTTAAAATTTCTGGAATAGGCTACTACAATTTGAAACTGAGTTTGCATACATAGAACCCTCGTTATACCGAATCCACACTCTTGCCAAGTGCGTAAAATTGACGACGAGCGTTTGAGTGGATGGTTGCTCTGCTAGCGCTCATCTTCATTTGCCTTTGCTCCGCCTTTTTCGAGACGAGGTTAGCGAAGACCAAAGATAGTATATAACATCTGCATAAATCATCATTATATATAGCATAGTGTATATCAAGGGTAATATGTAGGCTACTATCGTTGAGCAGACCTCTAGGCCAGCCAAACGAAGTCGAGTAGCCAGCCGAGCATCCACAAATGGTCACATTGCAGTGTGGATGGCAAGACCAGCATTGTCGCTGGAAGCTTGTCCAGCGACTTGGCGAGAGTGTGGACTAGGCAATACATTAGGACACAAAGCTGAGTCAGCACCAGTAGTGTCCGTGTGTGAAGCAAGCTGGAACACTAATGCTGGTGTCACGGCGTTGATCAGGCTGGCGACCAGAGACCAAAGTGAAACAAGTGTTGTCAAAATCTGATTTTTAAAGTGCAGTAAGAAGGAATGTCCCGCATCTTGCAATGATAATTTTCCACTTTCAACCCAGCTTAGGGTTTTAATAAAATAAGGAACTCAGTGACACCAGGCTAGAACCTCTGACAAACTCCATTATCCACGGACGAGCCTGGCGCTTATTACCACAGTAGATGGAACCCTTCTAAAAGATTTATGTTCTTTCCTTTCTGTTCTTTCTCTCATTCATGCCATTGTCCGTATTTAGTACAGTCAAGTCAAAAATCAATTTCTTTTGTAGCTTTGTTCAAGAATTTATTGTTGTTTACCAGGTTTTAACTGGCAATGCATTTTGGATAAAATTATTTGTTTCAGGCTCATCTCCATGCATTTGAGTTTCAAAATTTCACTGCACGATGGCAGATCCAGATTTTTTACTTGCTAAGATTCTGCAAGCCAAATTCGACAAAGAAGCAGAGTCAGTGAGAAAAAAGAATAGCGAGTCTGGTCCTGCTAAGAGGCCCACACTTCTTGTAAGTTGTTCTATTAAAACTAACTAGTTATAATATTGATTTCATATTTTTAATTTTGTTCCTGCTTTAATTTTATTTTTAACTCACTCAGTTTAACTACACTTATGTCCGGTTTCACCAATTTGGTCAAGACATTTGAACATGGTCAAATCAGGAACGGTTTACAAAGTTGCACTGGAACATATAACTTCTATGACGATAAGTGCTATCGATAAAATTCCAGTGCACACTTGTAAAGTGCACCCGGCTTGACCGTGTTGAAATGTCTTGCCCAAACGAGGCATTAGCTTTGTGAGGGTTTGTTGCATGGCGTCATGCGATTATAATGTTAGAACTTGGTGATCGTTTTAATCAGATTTTCAACTTACCTCATGATTGGAAACTCATCTAATAATACTGGTTTACCTCATCATGTCAAGCCAAACTGAGAAAATGAGAGATATTCTCCCTTCTTTGTTCATTTCACTTCAACTAATTTTTGAATAAATCTCAATAAATTTCACAATTTTTTTGTTTAGATAGCATTACTTTTTGACTGTAAAGATGATATCGTGTAAGTTACGGTATCTATATTTCTTTATATTCAGTAGATACTTTTATTGTGAGAATTTGTTAAACGCGTTAAAATATCATTTGCTGAACATTCGGGACTATGTTGTGTGGAGTTGTGAAGATCAGTAAAGGTTCATGATGAGAAAAATTTTTGGATTATTTAAAATTCAAGAGTGGACTCTGAGGGTTTGGAATTGTGCTCAAAGTAAGAAAATGCCTTACCTACTTCTTCATACATTACCCTCAACTTGTGGGATCAATGCCATCATAAATTAATGCTTAATTTAATCTAATTCTTGTCTTCTAATCTCATAATACGAGTAGATTTACTGTTGAGGAAACAATTTTGATCAGAAAGGATGAACGGAGATGTCTTCAATATATTAAATCATGGAAAGCATGACGAAAACTGTGAGAATCAACCTTAGATCATGTGTTAGAATGGATGGAAGTGAAGTAATAACTATGGTGGATTCTGAAATATAACTAGTTAATTTGCACAACTAGGCTACGTGATTCGTGATTAAAATTGCGTTCTGGTGTAAGATTCGTTGAAATCCTGCTCAAAAACATTGAGAGCTCAAAACTAGAACAAACTAGAAGACTCCAACAGCTGGCGAATTGGATATTGAATTATGAATAAGATATAAGAATGCTCTTGAATGAATTATATACGTATATTAAGTTGGATCACTAGCTGTGTCTTTCCAATGTACTTATTTAATTACCGTAGCGAAGCACGGGTCGGCAGTCTTAGGCTTCGCCAGTTTTATGTGTAGTGTATTAAACCAATAATGTTTTAAAACTATTTTTGAAGATTTCACTTGTTATTAGTGTTTTATCATGAATACTGTGTACATGTTGGACAGACAAGAGTGATGATAATAATAATAGTTCATAATAATCTCGATAATCTATTTTACAAATTTTTATTTGCAGTTGAGTTCAAAGAAATGAATCAAGATCACGTGTGAATATCAAAAAGTGAATCCCCCGTGTATACTTATATCAGATAGTATTAATTAATTATTTTGGGGGAAGAAATTATTGAAAACATGGAGTCAGACAGACTTGCTACGCTGTTCCTTGGCATGTGGGCGAAAATGAATAAGTATAACGAAAGTGTTAACACTGAGAATCTGGAAACGCTGAAAGATTGCGTTACTCTGATGAAATCCCACGTTCAAGAGGTGGAAAACAAGGTTTCCAGACTTGATCATGAATCAAGGATTAAGGCTGAATTAGACTTTATGAAGAGAAGAAGATCTAAACGGCATAGACGATCAATTATTGAACGCGAACTAGGGATAGACGATATTGACTGGAGGGATGATTTCGATTTTGATGTTTTGAACTCTTCAAGCTCGGAGGTAAACAAACAAATCGTTTAATTCATTAATATCATAGAGAAAAGATACCGTTAATATAACAGAACTTTTAGAGAGAAGATACCATTGCATTGATATTTGTATCTGTTAATTAATATTAACTAGGAAATTGTTGTTTTGACTCATAATAAAATGAAAATTAAAAATAAAAATTCTCTATTCTTATTCAACTCCTAAAATTCCATCCACACGCTTAAAGAATTCATTATGAACACACAAATATGATTTCCTTTTAAGCGTGTGTCCATTAAATAACATCAGAACATTTTTTTTGTTCTATTGGTCAATATATTCATCAATTCAATAAATAGATGAGTCATAACAAAAAGTGGAATCACCATGCAGCAAGCTCGTTTATACTTATGTTCATAATACTTGAACTTCGACACACCTTGAAAAACTTCCAAATTCCATTTTTAATTTTGTTTAATCATGCAGTGGGATATGATTGGAAAAATAAATGTTAGAGTTAGAATGGATGATCTGAACTTTGCACTACATTAGTAGATGTAGATATAATTCAAAAAGTTTTATTTGTTATCTGGGTCGTTATCGTTGGTGTAGAAATTGTGACAAATGCCACTGTAATTTGGTGTTGAGTGTTTTTTCAATTTGATAATATGTTATCGTTTAAGAGTTGGAAAAATTTCAATTTGTAATAATTGGTCAAATGGCACACATGTTTTTACATATTTTATTCCTGTATTAAGCTGAATTCACACACAAGTGAAAGTGAACAGTAAAAATAAAATTCCCACAAGTTCTGATTGGCTATTTCCGTTCAGCAGCATGGATTAGAACATTGTATTAACACCATTAGAACTTATATTTTTGGGAATTACATTTTCACTATTGACTGTCACTGTTGTGTGCGAATCCACCTTTTGAAAAAAATTGTAATCTAAGATGCTTCCTAAAATTTCATTTTGTTTAATTTTTTGCAGGTTTCGGATTCAAGCTACAAAGGCAGTCCACCAAAGAAATTGAAGTCGTCCTCCTTAGTTGATCCAGAATGGGAGATTATAGATCCCACTCCAGACATTCACACGCTGTTCATAACATTCAATAAGCGATTTTTCTGGGGTGCCCTTGAGTCGGTGGAGGTTCGATGGAGTCCTCGAATGTATTCGTAAGTTCTATATCACTGAATGAATAGGCTCAGCTTTATCCATAGAGTTATGGTCTATTGGTCTAGAGTTATTAGCTCTATTGGCATTGTATGTACTAATAGAATAATTATATTATTCGAAAATAGTCATCACAATTAGTTGTTTAAATGCTTGACTTTCTTTATACAGAGTTGTGCAGAGAAAACGCATGTTTTTCGAACAGCCAGTACTCGACAACGGGAGAGGGTATTGCCCTGGAACGAATGTTGGCAGACGACCTATACTATGCCATTTAAGTCGCTATGAGCGTTGGAACGTACAACATAGTGTGCTCGCTGTTAAGCAGTTTTTTTTTTTTAGAAACAATGAATCTGTAGTCACAGTGCAACGCTTTTTCGTCAATATTTCAGGGTCGTGGTGCAATTCCCGATCGAAATACTGTACTTCGATGGGTTGCAGAGTTTAGGAGTACTAGTTCTGTGATGAAAAATATATCACCTGGTCTTTCCCGTTCAGTTCGTACTCCTGAAAATGTAGGCCGAGTCAGTGTCGTCGAGTCGATCGTCTAGAACTAGTAACAACTGCCGTTCTGACTTGGTCTATACTTTCCGGGGAACGGGGAAGACCAGGTGGTTTCTTTTTCATCACAGAACTAGTACTTCTAAACGCTGCAACCCATCGGAGTACAGTATTTCGATCGGGCATTGCACCTCGACCCTCAACTCTTGAATATTGACAAAAAAGCGTTGTACTGTGATTACAGATTCATTGTTTCTAAAAAAAAACTGCTTAACAGCGAACACACGATGTTGCACGTTCCAACGCTCATAGCTACTGAAATGGCATAGTATGGATCGTCTGCCAACATTCGTTCCAGGGCAATACCGTCTCCCGTTGACGAGTACTGGCTGTTCGAAAAACATGCGTTTCCTCTGCACAACTCTGAAGAAAGTGTATTTTGAATGGCCTTGGTCCTTGTTCGAGAAATTGAATATTTGGATAAGAGACCTCACCACTCTTGAAAGTAATCAATTCCCCACGCTACTTAAATTGTGTGAGGGACGATACACTTGTAAATTCTATAATAAGGATGAGCTTTAGAAATATTGAAATATGGTGTGTAGTCTGTGCAAACCTCAGTTTGCAGCATTGCTCTGGAATACAGCTCTGCCACATTTCACACAATCCAGAGAGCCGGTCAGCTTATTGAGTGAGAAAAAGAGAGCGTAGGCATTTTTGAGAATCATAAAAACGGCAACAGTCTACCATTACTGTTATATTGAAATATCATTGGCCATGAAGCCCCGTGCTACAAGCTAAGGTTTGCACGGACTATAGTCAGTTGATACTTATAGGCTGCAACATCAATTGCCTAATATGTATTTATTCATTTTATTTTACATTTAAAACAAGCACAAATCATATACAATGATTGGGAGAGGACAATAGACTTAATCCAAAGCTGATTCTCTTCCGAATTTGATTAATAAACGTTCCCAAATATAACAAGAATTTGTAATTAATAAATCTGTGACTAAATGAATTGCTTCAATATTTAAAAAGAGAAACGGATTCTATTATTGTCTTTGAACGTATTCGCTAAACATTTTGGTATGTTTTGCTATAGTATGTTTGCTCATAATATTAATGAGCATGAATATATATTTGTTCACTAGTGAACATGAATACACTTTTGGGACTTCATTCATTGATGTTTACTTTCCGAGATACTTAATTATTGTATTTTAGAATATCCAGTAGCAACTCCAATTTCTTCAATGTAATTATTTCTACTTCCACTTAATAGTATGACATATTAGTATATTATTATGATTGACAGTTAATAATAGTATATTATTATTATTGACAGTAGTGCGCAAACCTATTTTGAATCAAACTGCATAAATTCGTTTATTGTGAATTTATTGTTGCAGCTGTCTTGTTAATTATTGTGTTGCAGTCTAGCCAATCCCATTCCTTCAAAGTAATTATTTCTACTTAGAATGCCGTATTATTATTAGTCGTTGAATATGAGCACAAACCTATTTTGAATGAAACGGCATAAACTGTTTTAATAGAATGATTTTGCTTTTGCAGCTGTGCTGGTCTTTGTTCGTACGAGGGTAGGAGGGGAATGTGTTCGGTAAGACTCAGTGAGCCTCTGCTCAAGCTAAGGCCTCGAAGTGATCTGGTCGAGACATTGCTTGTGAGTTTAAATCAAATAATTATAATATCATAACTGATAAATTTTACTCTATTGATTGATTGAATTGAATCAATTTGAAAAAATTTCAAGTAGAAAGTATTTACCCACTGTTTTACTAGGAGTGACCACCGTTTTTCCATGTTGCACTGGCATCCTCAGACTGACTGCATGATGCAAACTCTAGTATAAAGTAATAAAATAGTTATGATCTCTAAATTAGATACCTTTAAAAAATTCATTGCTTTTAAAACATTACAAGTGTTGTAGGTGAAGTTGAAGCAATAAAAGCTCCCTCTTACACTTAACCCACCCGTTCTATAGTGAGATTCACTTTATAAAGTCAGCAGCTTATTATCATTGGTTTGTTAACCTTATCTGTCATTAGACAAAGCTGATAGCTCTATCCTTTACCAACTCCGCAACGATGCCAAATTGTAGACTATGAAGAAATATAATGAACTACCAGCATATTTCATTTCAATAAAGCTTATTATTAAACCTTGATATACTTTCGTACAGGTGTATTTTCTTAGGTAATATGATTTATTTGTCACTACTATGTATCCTATTATATCAAGCGAGCAATTTCTGTATATCTGTTTATATTTTTATATTTTGGTTATTTTTATCTCTGGTTATTATTTATGTTCAACGGATTTTCAAGAAATTTGTAACATAGTAGGTTTATGATATAAAAATTCGATTGCACTAGGTCTCATCCTTGGAAAAACTCGCTGAATGACATTAAAAGGATAATTATTCATCCTTGGCTGAAACAGCTGATACTTTCGTTGACTGTGGATAGTAAAAAGTGAGCGAGTGATTCTGTGGAAAATCAAAATATCGCATCCCTGAAATTCATATTAAGCTGACGTATAGCCAGCTGTAAAATATAAACACGATCATTTTAGAAAATGATTGTGTTTTGTTTATCAATAAATAAAAAATAACGAGCAAAGCTCGGTGCCCCGATATTAAATTCATTAATTAAATATAATTATTGTTAATAAATAATATTATATTAAGCCTATTAATATTGATATTAAGCCTAGGTCAATATCAGATTTACTGGGATGACTTAAATCATAGCTATCTACTATAGAATGCTGTGGAAAAAGAAACGTAGCAACTATGACGCCCTAACATTCCCTCTTACTTTGAAACTGGATAGAAATGTTATGAAGTGCTTATAACATAACCTATTTTTGGACTGTTTTTATCAAAATCTGGAAAAGGAACAGTTTTGGGCTTTAAGCCTGTTATTTCTTTCCCAATCATTTAATGAGTTAGAAATGATATTGTATCTATGAATGAATAAATTAATAGTTATTGACATTATTATTTTCCAAACTAAAATCTAACAAAATTTGGGAAAGGAACAGTTTGGGCTTTAAGCCTGTTGCTTCTTTCCCAATCATTTAATGAGTTAAAAATGATATTGTATCTATGAATGAATAAATTAATAACAACTGACATTATTCCGAAACTAAAAAAAACGTCAATCTCACTACAGGGATTATTTGGGTAGTATGCAGGTTTTAACGCTGAATTTACACGTATTCTGCATCCATGTGAATGTTTAATCTATTTTGCACCAATGTTATACCTAGTGAATTCTATGTGATGTGTTTGCAGCATGAAATGATTCACGCCTACCTGTTTGTCACTCACAACAATCGAGACAGAACTGGTCACGGCCCTGAGTTTCACAAGCACATGTATCGCATCAATAATGAGGCTGGCACAAATATCACGGTGAGTCACAATTTATTAATATAATATTTACAATCGTTCAAGTGTTGTGAGAAACATTTATACAATGCAAAATAAATTGTTAAACTGTATACGACTTTGAAATAGGAAGTCAATTAACTTTGCATCAGTGAAAAGCTTCACTTGATGCAAACTGTCTTTGCTACCCTTAATAAATGCCATGCCCAACAAATTAGCAACACTGTAATGTAGAATGTAACGCTAGAATTTAACATAGCTTATTCGAATCTGCATGGCCTTCCCCATTGTCAATATGGAATTTTTTCCCGTCATGGGAAATAACAGGTTTTAGCTTATTAGAAATCTGTCTGCTTGATAATATATAATCATTTCAGTGAGGTTTAATCATAACTTATGATTCAACTTATCACACTATGTGTAATGTGTATTTTTGTTATATTAAAATAATGCAATTCATTCTCAAAAATAACTAACTTACCACATTAACTTATTTCAATAAATAAAAGTTTTATAATATAGAATTACTAGCACTTTTTGAGACACTATTGTTTCGGGTATTTATCCCATAATAAGTATCAAACATTATCATTTATAAAATAATATTTTGACACTCTTGATAGTGGGATAAATACCTTACGTATTAGTCGTGTGTCAAAGAAAATAAAAAGTGTAGACTAGTAATTCTATGTAATAAAAAGTATTACCTAAAATCGATGAAGCATAGAAAATAATGTGGAGAAACAGGCATCAGCCTGTTTTCTAAATTTCGTTGCTAATATATTTTTCTAAATTTAGTTGCATAGAGTGTCCAAACTATTGATCATCACTGTCCAACATTCACAGTGAATATTTTTTATCGTTGAAATTAATCATTCATTATAATTCAGTATAATCGTTCATATCAACGATTTTCAGTTGAGTAAAATTGAATTTCCAATGTTTAAATAGGAAAGGCTAATAGAAACATAAAAAAAATAACAAGCACTTGTACACCTTCTTGATATTGTACCAATCTTGAAAACTTTTGTTCGAAAAAAGTGTCTACTTTTCCACATTCAGTCACTAACTTGCAACTGCATGGGTGTGATCACATTGAATGCGTATATGTACAAGTGCAAGCTTGGTTATGTTTGACCAAGCGTGCAGATGAAAAACAAAATCTGGAAAGAGAAATAGGAACACTCACACTGAATGCTTGCTTCCCGTTCAGTGTGAGCAGCAACATGCAAGTCAAAAATTGTTTCTTGGCCCTTTTCAAATTTTGTTTTTAGGCTCATACATGATCTGACGTGCACTTGCGCATATACGCATCCAATGTGACCACACCCTGAAAATGAAATTCGCGTCTCTATCTTTCAGTCACTAACTTACAGCTGAATTCACAGGTTTACCACAGCTTTCACGACGAAGTGAAGCTGTACAAGAAGCACTGGTGGCGGTGCGACGGGCCGTGCCAGTTCCGGCCGCCCTTCATGGGTCTGGTGAAGCGGACCATGAACCGGGCACCCGGGCCCTACGACTCGTGGTGGACTACCCATCAGGCCACCTGTGGCGGCACATTCATCAAAGTGCGCGAGCCCACCAACACCAAGCTCAAACAAGTTCAACCCAACGTGAGCGGTGAGTCACTCTACAATGTAACTGAACTGATTTTTATCCTTTAAGAACAAACATAACCATTATAGTTTTTCTCTGTACAATTTGATTGAAATATAATTTTGATGAAAAACAATAAGGGTACTTACTTATTGCATTAGCAAGTTGATGCTAAATGTAGCTATATATTTATAGTTTATTAATAAGAAAGTAACATTTCTGCTAGAATAAATATAATGTCTATTATAAATAATTACGGGTAATATTTGAGGGAAAATGATAGCTGCATAGGTTTAAAACCTGTGCGCAGGTAGGTTATTAAAAAAAGATCAAACAAAGACACAAAGAAAATTACAAACGAGTTGATAAATTATAACTAACGTAGGTTTTCTATTTCCGCTCTGTTGCCAAATCATTTTTTGACCATGAAGAAACATAATAAATTACCAAATTATCTTATCCCAATCATGAGAAAATATATTTTCTCGATGAATAAAATATATTTCTGGCGGAGTTTATCATTAACAAGAATTGGCAAACAGCAAGTAATATTACATCAGATGTTCCGGAATAGTTTGAATTATAGCTATCTAATATAGAATACGGTGGTAATACAGAGTCGGTGACATTGTAGATTGTAGTCCTATCATGTCCATTGACTTTATAACGTGAATAGTTCTCTACAGTTTATCATTTTACAATGTAATTGAAATAATTTGCATTCTTTTGAGTTGAGTACAGACTTTCGCTCTCTACAATTCTATTGAAATAAGTATTCCAATGTTTTGATTTTTTAGGTAACTTGACAAAAGGAGGAACTGGAAAGGATATTAGGAACTTCTTCAATACTCCTGGAAACAGCCAGGGAAGCAGCTCTCTTCCGAAATCTAGTGTCCCATCTTCAAATTCAAACTTTAAAAAGCCTTCTAGTCAATCGTCAGTCGTCAGTAAACCCAACGGCTTTCCCACAAACCGACCAAATGGATCAGCTCTAACTGGTTTTAAAGGACAGAATGTGTTTGGTATTGGCAGCAGTAATGTGAATGGAGTCTCACATGGTGTGAAGAAACCGGTTCCAGGTAGTTCAAACTCAGTTCAAGGTGTGAATCGTGTTGTAGGCTTTGGCGATTTGAATTCGCAGTCAACAAACTCGAATTCAAACCCTACAAGAAATCTATTCGGTGGATCTGGTCAGAAATTGGGGGGAGGAAACGGTACAGGTTCGCAATTGGGGAAACCAAATTCTAATCCTACAAGGAATAATTTTGGTGGATCAGGGCAGAAATTAGGAGGAAACAGTACAGGTTTAAGTTCACAATCGGCAAAACCGACTAGTTTTGGTGGATCAGGGCAGAAACTTGGGGGGACCGGTACAGGAAACCCTTGGAAAGCCAACACAAATAGAATCGGGGGAGCGTTGATGAATAGAGGGGGAGGAACTTTGGTGATAACTGCAAAAGGGACTGCCAAAGATAGTAAGATGACACAAAGTGATAAAACAACAGAAGATACCAAATCGTTTGTACCATTTAATGGGCAAGGACAAAAATTGGGGTGTGCAAGTGTGGGAACATTGAATTCGAGTTCAAGTGTTTTGAGGTTAAGTGGTGCTAACTCGAAAACGAACAGTGCTGGGAAAAATCTGACAGGACGTGATAGAATCAATTCAGCGCCTGAGTTTTCGAACAGAAATAACCCCTCGGGAAGTTCGTGTGTTAAAGATTCTAAACCTTCCACATCTAGAAGCGGTTCATCTGCGAGTTTGTACAGTGGCTCACCAGTTAAAACCGAATTAGAAGCTAGTTTCAACAATAGTGCTGTCACAATATCCGATGAGGAATTCGCCGATGTTGCCGATTTTGTAGATTATGACAAAGATGTGGATGACAATGGAGAAGATGACGTGCA
The DNA here is from genome assembly GCF_014356525.2 of Nilaparvata lugens. Lineage (NCBI taxonomy): Eukaryota > Metazoa > Arthropoda > Insecta > Hemiptera > Delphacidae > Nilaparvata > Nilaparvata lugens. Next base: position 17,418,146 of record NC_052508.1, read on the forward strand.
TTGTCCCGTTTGTAACATGTCGTTGAAACGGGACGACATGTCGATGCATTTGGAAAACTGTGATGCTCTTAAAGCTACCATGGACAATATTAATAACTCGTCGCGTCCCGATTATGATGACGATGATGATGATGTGGTTGAAGTGAGTGAAGAAAATAGTCCTGCATCACAATTGATCAAGGAGAATGATGAAAGTGGAAACGCCCCAATATTTCCGTGTCCTTGTTGCTCAAAATACTTCACAGAATCGCAGATCAACAAACATCTGGATGAGTGCCTTTCGTTGCTGGCTCTACAAGAGTTTGGTAACGCCTTCTAGATCATTTAACTCTACAATCGCGTTTGATGGACGAGTCATTTGAATTATCTACTAGAATCTCTTTTACTTAAATTCACGAACAATTTAAATTTCGTTCTTCTGAAGTCTAAACTGTGAATTGAAATGGAATAAATTTATTCATTCAGATTTAGTCTGTTATTCTGTTACAAATTGAATGAATTGAACGATATTTCCCAAATTATAATAAATAAAATAATCACTCAGCTTGTCCTGTGTGCGATGTTATAAAAAATAATTATTTATCCTAAAATGGGAACTAAATAAACAGGAATATATTATTTGCATTTGAATGTGTTCATTTGACACAAACAAAAAATTCTTAAATAAAACGTTTATACAAAAATTAATGAAAATAGTGAATTATGAAATACTAGCCTATTGGTAACATTTATGTCTTCTTGTCATTAGATGGAGTGAGAATTATGCATGAAGTGTCTGTCATCAGTTTATCACACTTATCGTTGAGCTATTTATTTCAAATATTGATACACAGTTATAAATGTATTTCTATTTCCTATAAAGGAAGTAAAATGTTTGTTTTGATTGTATTTTTGCTTAGTCTTAAAATTAGCATTCTGATTTAATTTATTAAAATGCGAGGAGTTTTTAACACACTTTTATTATCATTCTTGATAAGTTCTTAAGTCTACCTTCGATTAATTGATTTTTCATAAAATTTCAACTGAATTTCAAACAGTGTTAGATCTTATGAGAATATATATATTAAATATTCTGTATGATTTTATAATACTTCACTTATTATAAAACAACCTATAAACATTCATACAACAATTTTATGCATAAAATTAATAATTGTTGAAATACCACTTTTTTGATGATTCAATGATCTTTATCATAGCTCCATTCTAATTTTTATTTGATACTTGATCTAGTTGTGGGAAATCCTTTTATGAATTTATCATTATTTTGAAATCTATTGTGAAGTATTATTTTGAGACTGAATAGAGATAATTAACGCCCTTTTTCTGTCTCATTTCTTAGGATGAGATAATATTTAAGGCAGTATTTCATAAGCAGCTCTATCATGTTGTAAGATGCTCTGCTCTAATGGAAAAATAATAATTATAGTTTACTAGTTTCATGTTCTGTATATTGTCGTTGAATTTATTAATAAAGTTATTTTTTATTGGATATTTGTACCTTATTACCTCTTATTTGTAGGCTACATTATGGTTTCATAAGAAACTTTTACAAATTTGAGTAATCAAATATGCAGCCTCAAATACTACAGTTCAATGTTTCGTTCAAACGAATATAAATTTATCAAATATGACTGAATCATCAAATGTCTGTGAACGTATTCCAGAAAGTTTAATTAAAGCAATGAATACACATTAACATAATCTTCCAAATTTCAAATGCGGCACATTTACTATGAGCATGTTCCCTAACATAAATAATTATTTATAATCATATCAAGTTATATCAGAACAAATTCATTTATACATATTATAAAATTAAAATTTTAACGAAGCCTAAGGCTAGGCACACACCAGTTAGTCAAGACAAGACAAGACATGATCAGACACAATACTTCACATAGTTGCTTATGAAGACATGTTTAATTGCAATGACTACAGTAATCAGTGTGTGTTGCGTCATAAGCAACTGTGTGAAGTATTGTGCCTGATCATGTCTTGTCTTGTCTTTACTAACTGGTGTGTGCCTAGCCTAATATATCTGACTATAATACTGCTCTCTTCAACATAGTAAGTGAACTGCTCTCTTTAATAATCAATTTTGTTCTGTTTGCAACTACCAAACACACTTTTCATAAGATAATCACTTCTTCACGTGTATATTATGTGAAGAATAAGAATTACCTACCGTATCGCTAAAGAATTGATTTCAACATTTCCAAGGTACTGTACATTACAATTTTTGAGACAAATACTTCCACTTGATGACTAGGTGGATTTTACTATAGCTTACTAAAGATTGAGAAAGTTGTAAACCAGTTTTGTGGCGAAGGAAAAACTATGAAACGGAGACGACGAAGGAAATTCCTACACATATTTGAATCGTTGTTGCTCATCTAGTTCCAGTACCGTACTGTATTAGTAGTCAGCAAGATTGCTCGCCGGCGGGCAGAAAATGTAGTGAGCGATCTGGAAACTAACCTAGTCTCACAGTCTTCGGTTGTAAGTCGAATGATTTTCCAACCAAATCCCGCTCTGTTGCCGCGACTGCCTTGTGAGATTCACTTTTCAAACTGTCAGCATCAGCTAGATTTGAAGTTTAGGTTATATTTTATGAGAACTACTGACAGTTTGAAGCGAATCCGACCCTGGAGCCCTGGAGCAATTCCTGTGCGGTGTTTACACATCTCTCGCGAGCGAGAAACATTCCGAGTAATCCGGCATAAGCCGACCATATTGGCCGCATCTGTGCGAGAGGGAGGATGGAAAAGATTTTCCGACCTTCCTTGTTGCCGAAGTGAAGAGTGCAAACTTTTCATATTGGTCGGAAAACTTTCCACTCCATCTTGCATCCTTCCCGGCTTTTTGAAAGAGTGAAAAATCGGAAACACTGTAATCTGGATAATCCCCCATCGGCTGTCGGCTTTCATCTAACAGTAAAAATATCACGTGACCTCTTGACGGCTTGCAGGCTGTCGCTTCCATGTTTTCACCTCCGTTTGACGGCGACGCCTCCCTAGGGAAGAGCTTGTTGTTTTTTACAGGCGTTGGACTTATTGCATGTTGGGTATGATTTGGTTATATAGAGATGTGGAACGCCTTCTGGGCTCCTGCAAAAAAAGGAACACCAAAAAATATTTCAAATTGATCATTCAGAATAATTAAAGAACTCAGAAAGTAACACATGCTCATGCAAAAAACAGTTTGAAAAGAAAATATTAATAGAAGAAACAAAACAATTATTTGAAAATTTAATATAATTAATAGACGAACGTTATCCTTATGAGTAGAATAGATTTATTGTATTACGAGTAGATGCTTATTTATGAAGGAAGGAATGAAGAATAACTTTTGACTGAAACAAAAGTCATTTGTATAACTTTAGGATTACGGTAATATGGGAATATAGGATGCATAGTAGAGGTGGAAATAAATGAGTTGTAGCTTTCAATAAATATTGTAAATCATATTACAGTATTATGATTGTTGGAATTGATAAGAAGTTTACATATAATAAGAATGCTGATTTGTTCAAATTAATAGATTATGGGTAGTGTGTTGCCATTTATTTTGCATAGTGCCATTTATTATTAACAATTTACTTTCTCACCTCATACTTTCATGTCTACTTAAAATTCACTAAATCATAGCAATCAAATTCTAATTTTATAATTAAAATTTTCAATTTGAAGAACTGGAAACTGACAACTCCAATAGTAATTGAAAACACATAAATGTGATTCACTGTTAATGTTTATTGCAATGCAATGTCACCCACTGACATCATGATCATCATTCTAATCTACTACCGTAGCCATTCTACTTATTCCATCATAACCACGCTTGTCCTATATTGATTACATTATTGTAAGCTAAATAAAATGTAATTTTTGTTGAAATATGATATGTGATATTAATATACAATGTCACTCATTGCGGTAACATAATCATAATTATACTGATGAACTATGTGATCCAGTTTTGTAATGAGCTTTGTAATATTATAGGTGAGTGTTGTAACATAGGTACCTCTCCATCTTGTCATTCGACTCTGCTCTATTGAGTTTTGAATATTTCTTGCAGACTGATGAACTAATATACTATACTTCTCATAAAGGTACTAATCAAGCTAATATCATACTCACGCTGAATAGCTGAACTTAGAATGCCATACTCACGAAAAACAAGTTGTTTAGACTAAAGTGCATTTGAATTTTGAAGTTGCCAGTTTCGGTAATTGAATGGAAAGAACAAGCCGAAAACACACCCTCCTCACAAGTTAAAGTGTGGCTTCTGCACCTGGAAGCTCATAACAGCATCATAGCCGGTTATTGTAATTTCTTTTGAAGTAGTGAGCATCTCGTTAAACAAGAGCAGTATTGAGCCACTAAAAAGCTGCCGTTTGGCTGGGGAGAGTGTTTTGGCTTCCTCCTTCCTCCACTTTAATCCTTCCTCTTTCCTTCTTCTCTTCCTCCTACTCCTCCTTACTGTGTGGAGGAGCTACAATACAATCAACCCCTTACATGCGGGGGATTCGTGAAAGGGATGTTTAAAGAAAGGAGCTTTGAGCTTCGAGCCAAGCAGAGAGGGCGGTATTATGATTAAATCCATCGACCCCAATATTTGGTCAACATTAACGACGCTCTTGTCGGTCTGAATAGGACTCGAGGGAGAATTGCGCACCACTCCACTCACTCCACTGTCCAAATAATATTTGCTTAACGTTCCAATGTAGCTGCGTATATTTGAATATCTCTCCTCGCAGCCCAACAACCAATTTTATGTTTCTGGCCCAATACCAAACGATAATATTAAAATACAATTGTGCTCCTATTCTCCTTCCAATTCCACAAACTATAACCATAAAATAAACGATTCGAGTAAGGCTCAGCATAGGAAAAATTGTATAGTTTTGCAAGCTGCCTGCGCATGTAAGTTAGATGTCGTATAGGAAAGATATGCTATCTTTTCTATATGGTTATGTTGGGTACAAAATTTGCGGCCCAGTCAAACTGTGCCTATAAACGAGTATCTTTATGTGCGATCTTGTTTTGTGCTTCACATGAGAGACCTAGGAGATGAATAGTACTGTACTGATAGATATGACTGAAACACCTATAACGTTTCACACAATGCTCAGATTTGAGTACAATTTTTAAATGGCATTTTATGATCGTGTGCTTTTGTCTCTGTTGAATAAATAAATAAATTATTAGATTGTTTCACATGAGAGATCAAGAATCTGAGAGATGAATATGAATAGTACTAATAAAATAAAACAAAAATGTATCAAAATGTAATAGGCTAAAAAATAAATTTCAATTTGAATTGATAAAAATGAATTTCTATTTTCATATTTTGTATTTCTCAATGTATTGAAGGAGAGCTGGAGAGGGTATGTTTTAGAAAAATTGTTTAATGAAGGCATACAGATTTTGATTAGTCTATAATTCGATTCTCTATTTTCATTATTGTAAAGCACTTCTAATATGAAGTTCAGAGTCTTGCAATGAATTTCAGTGAAAGCGTATAACAAAGAACTGGAAAATTAATATACATCATAAAAATGATTCTTTTGTGTGTGATGAATGATTTCATCTCATCATTGAACGAGTGGATGATATTTCAGTCCATTGCAGACTCAATGAGCCCAGACATCGCTTTTATAATGTGGTTCATTCAGCCACATTTAGTGAAATTTATTCAATCGTTGCTATGCTATCCGTTTCCAGTAAACGATTAAAAAACGTTGTGATAGATGAAAACCGGATAATTTTTATAGGGCAGCTATATAAATTTTCAGACTTTTCCGCTTCTGGATGGAGTGGAGGGAGGAGAAGGATGAAAAATAAGCGAGAGAGGAAAAATAGGAAGAGAGTGAGAGAGACACTGAGTGAGCTTGTGTGCAGAACTGGGAAATGAGCATTCAATAGGAGTGAAAACTGGTGGTGAAAACGGTATTTTCTGGTTCAGCGACCGCAAAAAAGTGAAGAGATGCTAAAATAATGGAGCGGGCTGGCCATTATTCTTTCACCTTCTCATGAACATGAATTCATTGCTCATTCTGACCATCCGACGCCATTTATACTTGGCTGAGTATTCTCTCTCACTCTCTCTCTCACACACTCACTCTCTATGCCTACTCTAATTTAATTCTCTCAATTTCCTTTGCAATGCCTCTTCTTTTTGGCTGTGATTTTTCCCTCGATTGTACTTTTGATGATGTGACCATCCCTATCGCAAGTTGAAATTAATTTAATTTTGTTCATTGTTCAGCAAGTTTTCCACTCTTGGAAATATTAAAAAATATCCGGTTGTATTCTTCTGATCATACATCTTCTTCTTCTTCTTCGATGGCGCTACAGCCCAAATCGAGCCCTGGCCTCCTCAATTCTGCGCCTCCATTCGTCACGATCTCTTGCCTTCCTTCTCCAGTTCCTGATGCGAAGGAGTTCTGCTGCATCCTTGGAAATACCATCCGCCCATCTCAGTCTTGGCTTCCCCACCGGTCTCTTGCCTCCTGGCTGTCCCATATATATTTTCCTGGGGGCGCGAGTGTCAGGCATCCGCTCCACATGCCCTGCCCATCTTAAACGTTTCAGTCTGACATATATGGACAGGGGTGGCTCCTTATAGAGTGCAGCTAATTCGTTGTTATTTCTTATTCGCCAGACACCCTCATCACACACAGGTCCATATATTCTACGCAGCATTTTCCTTTCCCAGCGGTCTAAATTGCCTGCTTCCTTTGATGTTAATGTCCAAACTTCGCTTCCATACGTGACCACTGTACGTATTATGGACTTATATAATCTAGCCTTTATATTTCTATGGACGCTTCTAGACTTGAATATCTGCAGCATAGAGAAGAATGTTTTGTTCCCCGTATTGAGCCGCTTCTGTATTTCTTTCATCTCATCACTGTCCGCTGTTATATTAACTCCCAGGTAGGTGAAGTCTTTCACGTTCTCAAAGCTGTACTGATCATACATATAATTACAATATCATCCCATTTATATGATGTATTGTGCTGAGCATTGATTTGGTAATACATACCACACTGATTCTCCAAATTTGAATTGTTAATCAATTTTGCTCATTAAAAAAAGTAGGCTTTGATCATTCTTCATAAATCATAGAATAAAATACATTTTGATTCTCTAAATTTGAATCGTTATCCAATTTTGCTAATTTGAAACGTATGCTATAATCGATCTTCATAAATAATAACATGAAAAACACAATAAACTATGAGAAATGTATTGCAAAATACAATTAATTCCAACATACCAATTACAGTATACGAAATAAAACATCAAGAAACTACTAGGCTACTATACTCACTAACTTTCAAATTCGAAAGATCAAGTTTGAGCTTGGTGGAGGAAGGTATAGTTGGTGAATGATGTAATGAGCATTGGTACTCAAGTTTTGTAAATAGAATTGAACAGTCCAGAATAAAATATAATTTACCATCAGAGTGAGAAATTCAAGCTCATCAGAGAATTTGAAAATAGTTTTAGTAAGAGCACATTTTTGTTGATAATACCAGGAATAACTTTAGAAACTTTAATGCTAATTGCAAGCTCCCGATTTTTTAATCCATGGTGCACTGTTCTGGTTTGGTAGCTTGGTTGTGCAACTCTCATGAAATTTTATGTTAGTTGCAGCAGTTTTTCTCTCTCAGTCGTTCGAGTTGATTCGTGATTCAATTATGCATTTAAAATTAAATACATTTTACCAAAGTTTTCATTCGTGCTTCAGGATGTTGTAGTTGTAGAGCAAATTAATTGCTTGTACTAAAAAAACGCCGAACGATAGTTCAAAACACGTATTTTTCATTTTTCTACCTCTTTTCTGACAACTTTATTTCTATCCTTGTTTTGGCTGCACTATTACAAAACTAGACCAGATGAACATAATGTATTCAACCGACCTAATTATCGTAATGGACTAGACAGAGCTGAAGAGATGCGCAAGTAATTCCAGTCTCTCCTGTCTCCATAAATTCATTTCTATTGTCACATTCAGTGTTATTAATACCGTTAAGAGCTTCAGCAGTAAGCTGCTACTGGCGTGTGCGATACTAATTTAATGGGATTATTGTATTTTGCAAAACGACCATCGATAAACATGGCAATATGTATTTGACACATTCGTGTCATTTAGCAATTAAATTAATTGGCAAATGTGATTACGAAAACAATAAAAATTGTGTATGAGATATGTTTATTTGTATTCAAATTACATGATGAAAATTGAGGACACTGTATTAAATGACGACACTATAAATTTGAGCGTAAAATGTATTAAGAGTATAAAGCAAGCGTATTACACACACAGTTTTGACTCAGTTAATTTTTCTATGCCATCTTTGCTTCATTGTAATTCTTCATACTACTCATTAGTTATGTTCATTCAATTCCATTCAATTGTTATGTTCTGTTTCTGTTTATTCTGTTTCTGATTGGAGAAGTAAGTTATTTGCTATTTATTATTAGACAGTAGGATTAATGCAATAAACAGTATCTACTATATTTTATCAGCAGTCACTATATGACAGAGATACATTCCACGTAATTTGATAAGTAAAAACCATCTTTGATTCCCGAGTTAATACCAATAAATTGCTACAATGAAAATTATTTATTTTATTTATACTAAAATGGATAATAAATAATTTATAATAATAATGATACATTATACAGATTAGAAGAATAATGTGTTATAAATGTGATATTCAAATTGAAAGTACATTTCTGATCTATTCATGAGAAAAATTCTACAATAATGTAAAAATAGCATATTAGCTCTGAACAAGAATAGAAAGTGAATTCAAGGAGAGAATGAATAGAGAATTTGGAAATAAAAGGAGTAACTTTGATTCCGTTAGGAGAATCATTATTTCAGAAATGAAACAAGTAGCTTTACCTGTCCATTACCACAATCGAACTCTACTAAAGCAAGGGATGTGGCTCTCAAAACAGATTAATATTATAAAAAATGTAGGAATGGAAAATGAACTTTTTACAGTTACTGTTATTGACACGCGGTAGGCTAAATGAAAGGATACAAGAATGCAGCTCGATCATTGTTTGACGTTACAAAGACAGAGTTGATGCTCGGTTTCAAAGCAGAATTCCGCTTTTGAGAGTGAAGCAAACGTTCAACATTTGGCAGTTACATTGAAACAGTTAGCCGGCCAACAAAGAGATGAACTTTTCCTGAGAATGTTTGTCAATATTCGGGCGTTGATGGTGAAGTAGCAGCAAAAGTTGGCCCAAAACGAAGCCAATGGCGAAACTTTTCAGGCGAAACTTCATTTTGCGCGTTTATTAGGTGGAAGACCCGATTTCAACATGAGCAATCAATTTAAAACTTTGGAATCTCGATGACTGCGATTGGAATTGACAGTTCTACAATTTTCAAATTTATTTTTATTCAGATACTGGTTACACCGCGTTCGAATCTATTGACGTTTGCAAAATTCATTAAAACTTGCTGAATTGGAATCAGCCACTGAAAAAGTTATACAGCATGCATTTTTTGTTGCAGAACGATATTCCTCGACAGTTTGCAACTAAGTTGACTGTCAGTGATTATTCGTGATTTTTACTCTCAACAATCACACTTTTTTGATTATTCAAATTTATTCTTCCTCAGCTCTCTGTGGATTTGAGTAGTAGATTTCACGAACATGCAAAACTTAAACTATTTTTTTGGTTGCTAGAAATATTGTACATCATAATTACAGTATAATAATGACTTCTCATTTCATTTTAATAATTATAAAACAACTGCAATAATGATAAATTCGGATAGAAATTGGAAAATTCCGAAAGTGGAATGAAATTTCAATATTACCTCGCTTTCTTCTTCTCAATATTGCATGAAGATACTCGCATACGAGTGAGTATAAATTACGAGGAGTTAACGTTATGTGGGTATGTTAGTATAGCAATAATATAACACCTTATTAGATAGAATCACTAGTATTCTACTAGTTTAAAATCACCCTTCTATTTTCTTTGATTGATAAACTCTTTCAATAAACTTGTCAGGAGAGTTCTGCATTTGGGATTTTAGTTGTCCTTTTCTTGTTGTTTGTTCATTTTGTTCCTCTTTTATGAGGTTTTCATTTTGTTCTATATCTCCTGTTTTGAATCTATATATGAATCTATAATCTACAGAATCGATAAATGATCTATAAGACTCATAATTCTACCTGAACTATTGAATTTTCCTGACTGAATAATTCGTAATAGAAATTTGTTATTTGTCAGGTTACTATTTCCAGCAATATTATTCAGTTGGGATTCAAGTGAAAGATTTGATATAGTTATCACTCTGAAACAGAATCTACAGAATCAATAATCTACAGATTCTACAGAATCTATGAGAAGATTTTCACTATGTTCTATATCTCCTGCTTTGAATCTATTTGAATCTATAATCTCCGTGTTTTTCGTGTATTTTGTACTTGTATTCTTTGTTTGTATGATATATATTATAAAATATTCAAATATTGTATATTGTTTTTAATTTTTTCTGCTTGTATCGGGTTTCCTACTGTTATTCTTCTTGTAAAATGTGTGTTGTACCGTTGGAAGTTGGATGAATAAATTAATGAATGAGTAATTAAATAAATAAATAGATGAATAGCCTGATAGATAGATAGATAAATAAATAAATGATAGGACCGGTTTGGGTATTTATCTCATTATCAAGTGTCCATGTTAAATTATTTGTAATTATCCTTCTACCTTGCTTTGGTATATATCTGATGGTAAATAAAATGAATTCATCATCATCACAATCTCAATTTTACAAGAACTATTTTGAGTATTCAAAAATTGAACGGTTGAATACTTTTTCGCTCTTAGTTGAACCTGTTATCTTTGATTTGTGAATATTATCAATGCCATGCAATGGTTGAATATTTTTCTCGCTTCTAGTTGAACTAGTTCTCTTCGATTTTGAAATTACACTCTATGCGAGTGGAAAATGATGAAGAAGCATAGCGAGTGTGCTTTCTGAATTGACAAGCCCTCTCTTAACCATTTTCCCTCCCCCTCTCTACCGATACCATGCTCCTCTCTCTTAACCCCTTCCCCTACCCCTGCCACCCATGTTCCTCCCAAAACGAAGCAAGTGCACAATAAGATAGCACATCCGGCCCATCTTTCATATAATATAGGAAGCACCACCGCAATTTGACTTGGAGTGCATGGGGCGTAGTAGTTATACCCGGCATGGTCCAGGAACCCCTTCACCTACCCCCCTCCCCCAACCGACCAGAAAAAGGAACGAGCTTTTATGGTTTCCGGCAATAATTTATGGTTTTATTGCTTTTATTACTACTCTCTTCGATCAGATCCCACTCTCTTCCAACTCCTGCCCCATATCTCTCTCATACTGCCAACTCAAACTGGAACAAGTCGGGTTCGAACACCGCCTGGGACTTCAAATCGAGTACAGGTCACTTTAAAATGTCAGCATTGGTTGAATGAGAAGCGTGGCTCATATTTATGACGAATTCTGTCAGTTTGAAGCGAATCTCACTCTAGAAGAAGCCTACATTTTCATTTTCCGTCCGTTTCTAATAAGAAGAGATGCTTACTCACTGCAAGTCCTGGAATAAGGGTGCTTCACTTTCATCACTTACTTGAGGGAAGTGATGTGGGATATGATTTTTTCTACATCTGTGGCTCATCATTCTGAAAAGGCTGTTTTGAAATATCTGCAACTCAACCTATGTGTTCTATACTCTAACTCAAAAGCTATGATGATGATCATCATTCATCATCATCATCATCTTACGTGCAAAGATTAGGCTATTGCCTGTTCCGACTTACAAACAGCTTATACAGTAGTTAGAGAGTTCAAAAGAGATATAAATTACATTCATACATAACATGTCATTTATTGCATCTCTTACGTGGCCTTCCAATTGATCTTTCACCTTCTGGTCTATAATTTCATACTTGAAGGGGAAGCCTTTCTGCAGACATCCCTTCTATAGTGAGGTCCACGTTATAATGGCAGTGAAGAAAGATAGGAGAAAAACGTTGCCAAGTCTCTCCATTTTGCCACTGACTTTACACAGCTGTTACTCAATTCATCCCGTTAAATTTAATCTAATAAAAATTATAATTTTCTTGATAAAATAATCAATTTAATGTCAAATTAATCAAGAAAATATATCTTTTCATAATTTGATTAAAAAATTTGCTTTCATACCTGAGATCTGATTTTTATATAAACCTGAAATGGCAGCTAATTTAAAAAGCTGTGATACAAAAATATGAATTTCAAAACAACAGAAATTAAGTTATTTGGTAGGTATTCTATTCCAATTTCTTTCAAAAATAATAGAAAAATAGAAATCCTATTTAAAAATACGTAATTTCAATGGATTAATTCTGAAATAACTTTTCAATATTATTTATACCGGTACGAGTAGGTCTAACCTATATGGGTAGGCTAACTGAAGCATGGATGAAGTCCAGGATGGTTGGTTATCAACTTTTAAAATGTCATTTCAGGTATTTTAATTTGTGTTTCTCATACGGTAATGTTTAAAAATTATTTCATTGTGTTTCTCATACGGTAATGTTTAAAAATTATTTCATTGTTTCAAAAATACATTTCAAATCAATTATACGACTTGTGTACTCAAGTATTTTGATAGAATGAAGGAAAAAAATGGCGACTGAGAATTGTTTGGTCAGTTTTGTACAGTCACTGTCAAAAGTGAATATAAAATATTCTGGCAAATAGACAACATTGCAAAGCGAGAGAGAGATAGCGCTATCTGTTTTGTTGTATGATAGAAAAGAACAGCAACAGTATAGTCAAACGTACACTGCCATTATAATGTGGACCTCACTAAATATGATCCTTCCATTATCTTCGGTATTCTACAGCTTTTTAAATCAAATTGAATATTCCCAGCTCAGATCGGATATCTTCATTTCTAAAATTATCTTTCCGATCGCAGCCCTTGGTTCTGCGGAGGAATGGCATCTCTGCCGTCTGCACTCTACTCTCAAGTGGTTTTGTTGTTACCCACGACTCACTTCCGTAGAGGAGGACAGGATTGGTCATTATTCTATGAAATTTCATTATTGTATCTCTCCTCGCTCTCTTCCTCAATTAATGCTATGATAATGGAAATAATTGGAACAAAATATCCTACAATGTTGTCAAATTTTTATAATTTTTTGTTGTGTGTGGTGTAGCGATTCATGAAACTCGTAGCAGGATTTTTTGTAATGTTCATGTTTTTATCATTTGTTCTGTTAATCAAGAATGTATTATGTATCTGATTATAAGATATCAAATCCTATTTGTATGAGTACTTGCTCAAGAACATCATCATCATCATCATCATCATCATCATCATCATCATCATCATCATCGTCATGGATTAGGCTTTTCAAGCCTGTTCCGGCATCCATCTCTTCCTCGGTCTACCAATACCTCTTCTGCCTATTGGCTTGTGGAGTAGGGCATTCAATGGGAAACGGTCTTCAGGCATTCTAAGGACATGATCTGACCACTTATTTCTATATGTTTTTATCTAACTAAACTCTGGTTGGACATCACATTCTCTTCTTATATTTTCATTCCGAATCCGATCCTCTCCTGTGCATCCTTTGACTTGTCTAAGGAATCGCATCTCTGCCGACTGTATTCTTGATTCAAGCTTCCTTGTCAGCACCCATGCTTCACTTCCGTAAGTCAAAGTGGGTATCGCCATGACTATATAAAATTTGATCAAGGTGTTCTTCCGGGCTCTACCTTTAAGGGATATTGCTCCGCATATCAGGTGGAATCTTGATATCTTTTTTTGGACATCCTGGTCGTAATCATATGTGATGTCGCAGCCTAAATATTTGAAATTTGAAATCTGCTCAAGAACAAATTATAAAACCATGTGATTTGATTCATGAAACTGAACGCATCAAATCGAAACTATCTGCGAAAGAAGTAAAAACTCACTGTTTTTTTGCAGTTAGTTTTGATTCAATGAATGTTGAACTTCTGTTTTCTTTTATCTGTTATCTCCAATTTTCGTACAATTATCACGAAATTCGTCAATATCTTAAATAAATCAAAATCAAATCGAGTATTAATTTATTTCCCAGAATTTTATAACCTATACGTAATAAGAGTTAGGCTACATTACAATAATAAGATATGAAAGAAACCCTCTTCAAGACTAATACAGGTCGGTGTGTAGGAGGGAATGGTTTAAATACTGGTACTGTAGTTATATCAGAATATCCTAAACATACTCCTACGCTCAAACATACAGTATCTTGCAGCTATGAAGCTGCAGCTAAAGCTGTAGCTTGCAGCTAAAGCTGTAGCTTGCAGCTACGGATGTTCCTACACTAATATTGTGAAGAGCTGGTAGGCTTAGTGCATCGTGTAATGCGATCCTAGGAAGCATAACAATTTGGTGCATCTAATAATAATACTTGTTATTGTTTATATAGTATTGGATAATAAATACAGCTCAAATTAACTAGTAGTTCTGTGAACAGTAGACCTCGCGCAGTTATAAACCACAGTCTCCTCTAATATTGTCCATCAGAGTAAATTCTGTCCTGTCCTGTCGTGTCGGCGATATATCGATGTATAAACGACTAATGGCTGTTTGGGTTGTAGTATCGACAATGCTAATAATTTGATGTAAACAGCTATATGCTACTGCCATCAAAAGCTTACCGAGTTGAAAGCAGAGGAAATTCGGGAGAAAATACTATGCTACTTCAATTTATAATTTGCATGCCTCACTACATGCAATTAATAGTCCACACAACAGCTGTTTTTTCACTAAGTTACATTGAGATATTGAATTGCATTCAACTGATTTTTACTCTCATATCAGCGTATGAAGGAGGCTCCTTTTCCTTTTATGTTATCCTTGAAATGCAAAATTTCCAAGAAACCTCGTATATACGTCGACGCGCAATTAGAAAAGGAACATACCCTGTCAAATTTCATGAAAATCTATTACCGCGTTTCGCCGAAAATGCGGAACATAAAAACATAAATATAAACATTTAAACATAAAGAGAAATGCAAAACCGTTGACTTGAATCTTAGACCTCACTTCGCTCGGTCAATAGCATTAATCAAATCAAATAATTTCTTCAATGTTGTTTTCCATCACGAACTGCTTATTATTAAATCACTTTTTTGCTATTAGGAAAAACGACTAGCAGTCAGATATTTTACAATAAATCTTGGACAACCAAGAAGATGGCGGACCTGCCGAAAGATCTCGTTGTCACAGTGAGTGATTAATTCATATATTGTAAAATATCTGACTGCTAGTCGTTATTTCTAATAGCAAAAAGTGATCAAATCATTTTTTATATTGACAAAAAAAAAACAAAAAAACAATGCAATAATTGAAATAATTTACTTTCACTAACTCAGTGAAATAAAGATATAAACTGCTATACGTCTAGCTACTGTCAAAATAAAAATCTTCTAGATATTAATGATTCAAAAGCAGAGTTGGTTGATTGAAGAAAAATTGTGGAAAACTTATCCATTGATCATAATGTTTGCAGGGCAAACATAGAAAAATGAATCAATTCATTTTTGCGCTTCTGTTGATACACCGTTCAGGCGGATTCTGACTCATCAGTATAATTGAAAGTGTCCGGTACAGTGAAAATACAGTTTACATGAGTTCTTATGGGACTATTCAACTCGCTTGGCCGAGCTCAGTGGGAATAGTCCTATTAGGAAACATGGGGATAATATTTTCTTTACCGGACACTTACGCTGATTGTGAAGTGTGTGAATCCATCTCAAACCTACTTTTCGTTTCTCCCCCCACTAAATGAAAAATGTGGTGTGGTACACTCACACAACTTTCCTTGCTCATATTTGAAACTACGATCAGACTTCTGTATATGTGTTTGTTTTCAGAGTACTTTTTCCTTTGTGTAAATTGTGAAATTCGATTATTTTTTTTTAGTCGTAATTTTTTTAAAGTCGTCAAAAAAGCTGTTCTACAGATGAAATATCTCGACTATGTGTTCTTTTTATGAACTGCGCTACCTACCTACCTCATGCACGAAAAGGAGGTTACTAAGTCCATTTCTCAAGGATGGGGTGGACCCCCCATCAGTTTTCCAGAACGGAGACTCATGCTAGTTGATAGAGCTGATAAATAACTATACAGGGTATGAATTTGAAAAAAATCGGTCAAGTTATTTTTGAGAAAATCGTGAAAAACATGGTTTTCTAGTAATTATCCGCCATTTTTCTCAAGAATATAACGGAGCTCCTGCAATTTTCCCAGAAATGAGACTCATGTCAGTTGATAGGGCTCATAAATAGCTATCCATGGTATAAATTTGAAGAAAATCGTTAGAGCCTTTTTCGAGAAAATCGTGAAAAACATGGTTTTTTAGTCATTATCCGCCATATTTCTCAAGAATATTACGGAGCTCTTGGAATTTTCCCAGAAATGAGACTCATGTCAGTTGATAGGGCTTATAAATAGCTATCCATGGTATAATTTTGAAGAAAAACGTTAGAGCCGTTTTCGAGAAAAACGTGAAAAACATGGTTTTTTAGTAATTATCCGCTATTTTTTCCGTCATCTTGAATGGTCGTCAGTCAGCGGTTAGACACCGAAGTGGTAGAATGTAGAGTGTTTAATAGTATTTCAGTAATAGTATACATAGTTATAGTAGTGTCGTTTAGTGTAGTTTAGTGTCGTTTACTATATTCAATAGAACAATAGGTTTGCTTACGCTGGAAAAATAGTACGCATGTGCGCGCTCGCGTCCGTACGTTCGCGTCGTCTGCCGCGGTCGGTCACCTCGCGAAAAACCAACTGGCGAGAAAAAACTGCTGAGCCGTCGTAATAGTTATATTAATCAGAATAATGAATGGAAAGGAATGGAAACTAGTTAAACCTTCGACTTTCTTAATTCCAGAATTTGAAGAAGTTGAAGATAATAGCTGCAATTCATCACCACCACCATTAATCACCATGAATGAAGGAGATACATCACCAGAAAAATTCATTCAACCAGATCAGCTTAAAACTCCGGCAGAGCAAATACTATATAATGCATGGAAGGAAGCTGACAATAGGATGCGAGTAGCAGAAAGTAAAAACAACATGTTTGAAAAAAATCTGGTGTGGTTCACTCACACAACTTTCCTTGCTCATATAAGCCTCATTCTTAAACGAGAATGATTTAGGGGAATAACATAATGACGATTGGCGGCAACATATTTGAAACTACGATCAGACTTCTGTATAAGTTATGTGTATAGTTGTTTTCAGAGTACTTTTTCCTCTGTGTAAATTGTGAAATTCGATATTTTTTAAAAGTCGTCAAAACAGCTGTTCTACAGATGAAATATCTCGATGTGTTCTTTTTATGAACTGCTCTACCTACCTACCTCATGCACGAGAAAGAGGCTACAAAGTCCATTTCTCAAGGATGGGGAGGATACCTCATTAGTTTCTCAGAAAGGAGACTCATTCCAGTTAATAAAGCCGATAAATAACTATACAGGGTATGAATTTGAAAAAAATCGGTCAAGTCATTATTGAGAAAACCGTGAAAAACATGGTTTTTTAGTGATTATCCGCCATTTTTCTCAATAATATTACGGAGCTCCTGGAATTTTTCCAGAAATAAGCATCATGTCAGCTGATAGGGCTTATAAATAGCTATCCATGGTATAAATTTGAAGAAAATCGTTAGAGCCATTTTCGAGAAAAACGTGAAAAACATGGTTTTTTAGTAATTATCCGCCATTTTTTCCGCCATCTTGGATTGAATTTTATTGAATTTCTTATTGTCGGGTCCTCATGGTATAAGGACCTTAAGTTTAAAATTTCAAGTCAATCGGTTAATTAGGAATGGAGTTATCGTGTTCACAGACATACACACACACACATACACACACACACATACACACACACACACATACACACACACAGACCAATACCCAAAAATCATGTTTTTGGACTCAGGGGACCTTAAAACGTATAGAAAACTTGAAATTGGGGTACCTTAATTTTTTTTGGAAAGCAATACCTATGGTAATAGGGCAAGGAAAGTAAAAAACTGGAAGAACTTCAAATCAAGCTGTGTCAGTTAGAGAGCGCTAATTTCAACTCGGCCCCTGCAGCTTCCAACAATTTGAAAGTTGTAGAGAGTATTAAGTCGGATCAACACCAATCAACAACAATTAAGAAAAATCAACCAAAAGGTGGAAAATCTGATAATGTTAAAAATGCATCACGTAGTACTGGTTACTGTACAGATGAGGAGGAACTTGCCAAGGAGACGGAGTGGGTGAGAGTGAAAAATGGGAGATCTAAGAAGAGGAAGCTGAATGCTTCACTTTCGCCTCCATCACAAGAAAAATCACCTCCACTCTATTCAAGAAATAAGCGAAATGCTTCTTCAAATAAAGAGAATAAATCGAAAGATGACACTGGACATGAACAGTTTTCCACCAACAATCAACAGCCAAATAAAATTTTGAAACCACCACCCATCATATTATACAATATTCAAAATTATCAAGTTATCTATAAGATTCTAAATAGAAAAAATGGAGAAAAATTCTTACAAGGTGACTTTACTGAATAATGATAGTCTAAAACTCAATGTTAACACAGAAGAGAATTACAGATTAGCTACGGCAGTGCTGAACGAAGAAAATATGAATTGGTCTTCGTTTGAAAACAAACAAACTAGACCTATTAGAGTAATTGTTAAAAAATTGCATAGCACTTGCGATCCAGGTGATATAAAGGAAGAACTTCAAGAGAAAGGATTTAAAATTCTGGATGTTGTAAACATACTGCAGTGGAAGACTAAAGAACCACTTCCAATTTTCATGCTCACTTTTGATAATTCAGAGAATATAAATAAAATTCATGAAATCCATGCAATCATGGGCATGAAAATTGAGGTTGTGCCAATTAAGAAGCCGAAATTCCTACCCCAATGCAAAAATTGCCAAGCCTGGGGGCATACTAAAAATTATTGTAGGAAAGATCCCAGGTGTGTGAAATGTGCCGGTCCCCACCTTACCACCAGCTGTACAAAGCCAAAAGAAGAAAAAGCAAAGTGCTACAATTGTGGAATGGAACATCCAGCTAATTATAGAGGGTGTCTAGTGGCACAAGAACTGCAAGCACTTCGGAATAAGAAGAAACAACCAAAAACCAATGAGGGAAATAAAACTACTGTGCCTCAAAGGGTATTAAGAGATGCTCGAGTTATTGAGAATCAGTCTTATTCGGATAGAGTAGAACAAGTCCCAGTTAACAAAATGAATGAGAAAACCCAACTTATATCGCAGAGCTTAGGTGAAGATTTAGGATTGAATATAGCCTCTCAACTCCAATTAATTCTTGAAAAGCTAGTTAGGCAGGAGCAATTCAATAAAACAATTCTTTCTAGACTAGAAAAACTAGAAAATACTACAGTGAAAGAAAGCACTTACAAGAAATATGGAAGGTAGATTTAGAATAATGACATGGAACGCCAACGGCCTATTACAGCATAAAGATGATCTATTGGCAATTCTAATTGAACAAAAAATTGATGTTTGCCTAATTTCAGAAACACATTTCACAAAGCAAACATATTTGAAAATGAGAGGTTACAAAATATATCATGCAGTACATCCCCAGAACAGTGCTCGTGGAGGAATAGAATTGCAAGAGTTCCAGTCGATTTCCGTAAAAGTGAAACCTACATGCCATTCGAGTGGAATGATAACGATCGCAGCTGTCTACTGCCCTCCTCGATTCAGCTTAAAGAAACCAGATTACTGTGATTTTTTAAGAAATTTCACAGGAAAATTCATCATCGGTGGAGACTTCAACTCGAAGAATACTAGATGGGGCTCGAGACTAACCACAACCAAAGGGAAGGAGTTGCAACTGGCCGTTGATGAATACAACTGCGAAGTACATTCGACAAGGAAGCCAACTTACTGGCCAACAGATAGAGCTAAGATCCCAGACCTGTTAGACTTCTTCATCACAAAGTACATATCACCCAACACTATAGAGGTTGAGGAAGAATTTGATCTTAACTCCGATCATTCACCAATTGTCCTTACAATCCATAGCTCTGCTGTGAAAAAAACCGGAGCACCACAACTAATAAATAAATACATACATAGAATCATTAAAGCACATGATAGAAAATAAAATTGATTTAGACACATCTCTACAAACGACTGAAGAGCTGGAAAATGAAGTACAAGAGTTTGTAACGAGCATTCAACAATCTGCATGGGAAAACACTCCCCCACTTCAGAGTAAAATTAAAGGTAATTGCTACCCCCAAGTAGTAAGAGAGCTGATAGCAGAAAGAAGAAGAACTAGAAGAATCTGGCAAACGACAAGAGATCCAAGAAGTAAAATAGAACTGAATAGAATTACACAGAACTTGAGAGGAGCAATACATGAAATAAAACAGCAAGAGATTAACACTTACCTGGAGGAACTAAGTAATGAGGCCAGTACCAACTACTCACTATGGAGAGCGACAAAGAAAATGAAGAGACCAGTGGAACAAGTGGCACCAATAAGAAAAGAAGATGGAACATGGGCTCACAGCAGTAAGGAAAAAGTGGTTTTGTTTGCAAACCATCTTGAGAAAACATTTACTCCTCATGATGATAGAGTGCTCAATGATGGAATAAATGTAATCATACAGCCAATACTTTTGGATAATATCCCTCCAACATCGCCAAGAGAAGTTTGTCACGTTATTCTTTATATTTAAATAACGTTTAGCCTCCTGCTTGGCATCAGTCGGTAAAGCATGAGATTTGATATAATTAGGTCGTGGTTTTCTAATAGTATTCAGTCTTAAAAAATCTTGATAGGCCTAGATATGGGCTTCTCCAATAACTCTTGTAATTCAATAAATAATAAATATATATATAAATGATACTTATACTATAGTGTTGAGGAATAAAAAATAAATTGCACACCATGAAAGTTTCATACATATATTACATAAATAATGCAAAGATCAATCGAGGCAAAAAATATATATAGAGCGATAAAAAATATAATATAAAAATAGAACAATAATTGAAATCAATAAAATATCACAGGCTAACTTTATATTCTAGATTTATGGCACGAATCATTACCATGTGCCTTTATCTTAAAATCATATGCATTCTGTTGCATGTAGTTGCGATATGCGCTTGCTAATACTTGTCGACTTGGATAATTCAATCAAAAAATGTGTGCTCTAAGATCAGCTTGATAAATTAGCCACTAATAATCCAAATAATATATATATTAAAATCTCTAGTATTTAGTAGATTTATTTGTATCGCATATATATTTTTATCTCAGGGTGCAAGATTCGGCACCTGACGGAATAGGTAGAGCCATTCATCTAGTGAATTAGAACTATAATAAATTATCGCAAATTGTATTGCAAAAAATTAAATATTATATGCATATGTTTTAATAGCCTAGATTTCGTACTTCTTTGATTTAATAGAATTTCTAAAATATTGATCTATATTTTGCTTTCAAATAAATACCTTTAATACTAATTTTACTTGCGCAAGTATTACTCTTATTAATTTCTCAATTTATAATAAAACCCTTTCGGCGAGCTAGCTTTGATCATCAGATTAATTCGAAGCACTAGGGCGCCCATCACTAATTCAAATTTAATCACTCACGTGTCGAAAATCTTCTTGTAAGCCGCCGATGTCGATCCAACTCCATGTGGTCCGGGAATATGGTAGCCGGAATCGTCTCCTCCAAGGGGTTATAAGTTTAATTAAAAATGAAAATGACTTCTGCTTCACAATAGCATCACGAAGTCTTTTAAGAAATTTAATAATTTACTTTAACTTTAACTTTTACAAAATCATTAGTAAGGTACTTCGCTCTAAAATATTTGGGGTCCTCTTATGGTGGCATTTGGCTGGCGAGTGCTGGTTCTTCCTTTTCAAGTTTTACAGATCCTCTTTCCGACTTTCAAATTAGCATAAAATTTAAATATCTTGGTCCTCCGCCATTTAGGTTCAAATAGATCTTACAAAAAATGCCAAAATATTGCTTAGATTATATGATTAATAATTTCTTTGCATTCGAGCCATATCGATAACATAGATTACACAAATTTTTACACAAAATCTAGTACATTTATATAAATATATAGAAATATTTTTGAACTGGCCTACAGTTGCCGCCTATTAACTGCCGTTTTACTATTGGTGCATGCAAATTTTATTCGGTATTCATGCGCCTGGTAACTCTTATTTCCTGAATACATTAAATTATTTTTATTTGGTTTTTTATTTATGCTCTTTGCATGCTAGTTAATATTCTATACATTAATATTAATTCCATGCTACCTAATAATTAGCCACGTGGACGGGTGTTTTTTCATATTGCACACCATCTGATTGCAATAAAGCTCTGCCAAGGGGTTTTGGTCAGATTCTACGTTCCTCGGTTTGATCGATCTCTAGGTCACCGATCCGTGAATACATGTACATAACCTCAATCTTCAAATATTTTATATAATAATCTATTTATGAGCAATAAACTTCCTTCAAATCCTTTTTAGGTTCTTGTACCATTTAGCCAGAATAAGCTGATGCTATCTAATCTTAGTTATTATCTATTTGGCGATATTAGCCAGTTACTTTATTTCAGACCTATTACTGTTTCTGTTAGGGCTTTTTGTCTACCCAGATTTAATATGTTACACGCGCCCCTGGGTTTGAATTCAAAATATTGAGAATCACAATGTTTTTAATGAAAACCCACCCTTCAATACATCGATATACACTATACTTTATTTATAAATTATACTCTCATACTTCTATCACAGTTCGCAGACATATTTGCTGCATCTCCTTTATACCTTTATCAAATACAATAACAAATTCTCCTCCTCAACACACATAAAATATCATAAATATAAACTTCTAAACGTACTCCTCCTGACAACACTTAACATATAGTAATTTTTAAATTCGCCGCTTGCAGGGCCGCCAACCTAACTACACACATTTCATAATTCTCACAAATGATTCCTTTTAGACAATAATTTCGATTCACAAAACTTCTGGGCTTATATCTTATAGTATTTCTTAGGTCTTAATATAAATAATTTTCTATACATCAGGTACAATACTTTTCTTTTGCTAATGGCTCTTTGGTTTTTTGGTAGCTTGTATTCACTTTAAGTCTTTTTCAGGTAACAAACGTGGCATAATTAAAAGTAATAAATATAAAACATATAAATAAATATATCGACATAATAAATATAATAAATAACAATAATAAATAACTTTTTGGGTACAGTATTTCTTTTTATAAACATATGTTCAACAGACGTCACATATTTGATTTAGGTGGCTTTGCTCAGCTGGTCGCTGTTCTACATTTCATAGTGCTACATGTTACATCAGAATTTGCTGTCGACTTTCATAACTAACCTAACTGCTCAATTTTTTCTCTTAAAAAGGTAATTAACAAATTTTAATTTTACTATCCCCGCTTGTGTCCTTTTTTAGTGGATGTAGCTAATTTAATTACACATTTAAAAATTATTCTTTTTCTTATTGCAGGCTTCTAACGGCTGGAAGGAATTAAAACATTGGATTGTTGCCACGCGGTCCTATGCCAAGATTAAAATTATTAAGGAAGGTTAGTAATCGGTTTGATAATAATGTTTTCCTTGATTTCTTATCATATTTATTTCAAATTTGATGATATTTCATGTAGAATGTTGTGGTTTTCCCGTATCTTGGCTTTTTGCTTGTAGCTAGGCTATACTGCTGTAGGCCGTTCGGTTATCTGCTGTTGATTGTTGAGGCTGTCCTATTATTAATCTATCCTTCATAAATTTAAAGCCCTTATATCTTGTGTACTCTTTCAAACAATTCCTTACTTCATTTATGATAATTCCTTTTAATCCCTTCTTTTTCCAATCAATCTGTACTCTTAACTCATCCTTCCTTTCATTATCATTTAATATTCTTGATCTCGGTTCATTATAAATTAGTAGGCTCACAACAATAACTATTTTTATAATATTAACTTTCCAATTATCAATAATAAATTCTTTCAATAATAACAATATAATATTTTCCATCATATCTGCAACACAGTATTTTATTAATATCACAGCCATTATTACAAACATTAAACACCATAACAAAACATTTATCATCTCTTTAATAGTATTATCTCTCATCATATAATAGTCAGGTACTTCCATTTTCTTTATATTACTTTTTATTTCTTCCATTCTTCTCAAACACCGTTTATCCTTAATTAATCTCCACAAGTAGTCCACTTTTATGTTGCCCATGCACGAATCAATCATAGTTTTCCTATCAGTTCCGTTTTTATTCCAACATGAATCCATAGTAGTTTCGTAAGCAGCTCCGGTTTTGTTCCAATTATTACTTCCATTTTGCCGGTCACATCGTCGATCATAGTTTTTAAAACGTATGTGCCGCGGATGCATGACGTCGGTGGTCTGTTCTCCAACCTGGTCCCGGTCCGGTATCCTCCTCGGGCGTTTGAACCGTGCGTGCGGCCTCCATCGGCGCGCGCGGTTCCTCCGTCTCCGGGCCTTGCGGTGGTCGCTTCTCTTATCCGGTAGTCCGTCCTCTTGGTCCTCTATCCTGGGTTCCTTTGTCTGCTGTGGGGTCGAATGATGATGCGCGGGTGTAGGCTCTGTGTGTGGATGCATGGTGGTGGTCAAAACAGGTAGTATGGTGACGGTCTCTTGATGTGCGGGTATGACGTGCAGGTACATGGTGGCGGTCTCCTCCTGGTAACTTTTTATATTATTTATTAGTGACTCTTCGGCGGCGGGTTGCTCTTCGGTGGGGAACAGGATACTTAAAATTGGTTGTTGCTTGCGGCTGGTTTTAATTACATTGTTGGCGGCGGTTTTTGATGGTAGGCTGTCTTGTATTGACTTCTGTTTTTCTAATATTTTCGGTAAACCGTTCACAAAGGTGGTATATGAGGCTGTAGTATCTTTATTTTTCTTGGTTTGTTTCATTTGAGCTTGTGCTTGTTATATCGGGGGTATCATATAGTCCTGGTTTATTAGCTGTAGTTTTCTGTATATCTGGTGGCGGGTCGTTGGGTGTTGGGTTCCGGGTTTTTTGTTGATTCATTCCTATTGCATGTGCTAGTGTATAATTTGTACTTACTTGTTGAGGTGGTGGTTTATAATTTCTGTTGTAATTGTTTTGTGTGTGATTATTATGTGAGTTTAATCGATCACGGCCATCATAGTGATTCTTACGATTGCTCTGCTGGGCATAGTGGTTGGTTGTGCGATTTTGAAATTTTTCATTATTCCAATTACCATTTTGCCTGTGCTCATAGCGGCGTTCAAATTGAGGAGCAGATCGGTAGCGATCATATGATACCGGTTCATAATTTTGGCTGTTATGCGGATTAAATTTTGAATTATGTTGATTTGGTGCGTATCTCTGGTCTGAGCGGTGGTTTGATATTGCCATTGCAGACTGTATGCCATATAAATGATTAATCAGCTGCTTGCAATCAGTAATGGGTTGTGTGGCGAGTGCCATTCTAACTTGATACGGTAGCTTCTTTAAAATAATACTTGCTAATGCCGATTCATTAATGGGCTCGCTCAATTGAGAATTTTTAAACTGTAGGGCAGTGACGAAAGTGGTACATGCACCGTCTAAGTTAGGGTTGAACTCGCATGATATGATGTCCGCTAGCACGTCCAACTGTTTACTTCTGCTCCAATACTGTTCCAGGAAGACAGCTACAAACTCATCCAATGATGTAAATTCATGGGCTCTACTCCGAAAGAACATCAGGGGTTCGCCAATCAATAAATTAGTCAAACGAAGACGCCAAAAATTCCAAGAGGTAGGTGCAAGAGTTTGTACTAATTTTATCTGATCAATGAATGGTTGAGGTTGCAAATGGCGATCAGTATTATCAAATTTTCCTAGTCCTTGTAATATACTATGTACGTTGAGGTTGTCTGTTTGAATCCCTTGAGGTCGTTGTTGAATATGATTTTCTAATGCTGTTATTTTTTCCTGTGTTATCTGCCATTGACTATTATGTGTAATTTTATTTGCGTTTACTTCTTGATTTAATTGAGTCAGAGTGGATTTTTGAATTAGTAGAGTTCCGTCTAAAGCTTTACAGGTTTCAGTATTTTGATTGATGCTACCTTGCAGTTGGTTCATTTTTGTGGACATATTAATCTGTTTATTTTGTATTTCTTTAATACTGTTAATATTTTTGTCAACTGTAGTTGTTAATGTTTGATTGGCAACGGTAATTTGTTTGTGGATTTCTTGGTGGCAATCGGCCTTAATGTTATTGGTTATATCCTGAATGGGTGTAGTGATTTGTATGGTTAGGTTATCTATCCTTTCGTTGAGCTCACATGTAACCGTATCCAACCTTTCCGATAATCCTGCCGTAACTTTATCCTGACTTTCTTTCTGTAGATTTATCATTGCTTTTAATTCTTCCCTATGATTCTCTACTTTAGCCTCAATAGTATCCAACCGTCGTTCTACTGATTTTATAGCGCCCGCTGTCTCTTTCATGCCCTGTTCCATTGTTTGCTTATTTGCCTCTTTCATTTCCACATTCTCTTTTTTAATCTCCTGCATCATTTTGTCCATTGTGTTTTGTAGCATAATATTGAACATACTGCTAGTTTGTTCCATCATTACCTTTTGAAAAGGATCTAGCTCTGTGACTGAAAATAGACTTTGTTTGCTCAGATGTGACTCGGCCTCTGGAGATGCGGGTTCGGCAGGCTGCTCCTCGCCCCCTTCAAAGTTGATCTCTACTATCCGTTGATTCAATGGTGTGTCAGCGGCGTCGATTCGAGTGGATGATAGAGGTTGCAGACCTGGTGGATCGAAGACTATCGACCCGACGCTTCCTGGTTCCCTTTCTCGTGGCGTATTGGCATCTACCGTGGTGGGGTTTGATGTGCTTGGAGTCGACAAAGTGGGATCTGTGCAACCGCCGTACATATATGAAACTTCAGAGTTTGCGGGAGTGTGATTCATTATGTCAAATATGATAAATGCTAATTAAACAGTGACAAAAATGATAAGCGAAGATGCTTAAAAAAGAGACACAAACCGGGACTTACAGTGAACAGTGATGTGTAAAGTGTTTGGATACTCTTACAACAAGGTATTTATACTTAAGTTTTTTACAATGCTCTAGCGCCCCCAATGTTTTGTTGATTTATTCTTGGCTAGTTTACAGGCTGCGACTTATTTTCCAACCGGCTTAAACACCTAATATATTTTTGACTAGAAAGTAATAGCAGTTTAGGCTTATAAAATATAATCTCTCTTTATAAACATGTAATTTTTCACAGTACTAATAATATAAAATTTTCTTTAAAACATATAATTTCTCTCTATTTAAAGCTCTTGTTTCCCCAAAAAGTAATACAAATTTCCCTTCGCCAGTTTTCCTCACAACTCGTATAAGTTATCTATAATTTTCAATATGGTTATTGACTTAATTTCAAATAATTATTCAATGAGCTTGGCTCTCATCATCAGTCCCACGTTGGTACGACATGTCTTTGTGTCACGTTATTCTTTATATTTAAATAACGATTAGCCTCCTGCTTGGCATCAGTCGGTAAAGCATGAGATTTGATATAATTAGGTCGTGGTTTTCTAATAGTATTCAGTCTTAAAAATCTTGATAGGCCTAGATATGGGCTTCTCCAATAACTCTTGTAATTCAATAAATAATAAATATATATAAATGATACTTATACTATAGTGTTGAGGAATAAAAAATAAATTGCACACCATGAAAGTTTCATACATATATTACATAAATAATGCAAAGATCAATCGAGGCAAAAAATATATATAGAGCGATAAAAAATATAATATAAAAATAGAACAATAATTGAAATCAATAAAATATCACAGGCTAACTTTATATTCTAGATTTATGGCACGAATCATTACCATGTGCCTTTATCTTAAAATCATATGCATTCTGTTGCATTTAGTTGCGATATGCGCTTGCTAATACTTGTCGACTTGGATAATTCAATCAAAAAATGTGTGCTCTAAGATCAGCTTGATAAATTAGCCACTAATAATCCAAATAATATATATATTAAAATCTATAGTATTTAGTAGATTTATTTGTATCGCATATATATTTTTATCTCAGGGTGCAAGATTCGGCACCTGACGGAATAGGTAGAGCCATTCATCTAGTGAATTAGAACTATAATAAATTATCGCAAATTGTATTGCAAAAAATTAAATATTATATGCATATGTTTTAATAGCCTAGATTTCGTACTTCTTTGATTTAATAGAATTTCTAAAATATTGATCTATATTTTGCTTTCAAATAAATACCTTTAATACTAATTTTACTTGCGCAAGTATTACTCTTATTAATTTCTCAATTTATAATAAAACCCTTTCGGCGAGCTAGCTTTGATCATCAGATTAATTCGAAGCACTAGGGCGCCCATCACTAATTCAAATTTAATCACTCACGTGTCGAAAATCTTCTTGTAAGCCGCCGATGTCGATCCAACTCCATGTGGTCCGGGAATATGGTAGCCGGAATCGTCTCCTCCAAGGGGTTATAAATTTAATTAAAAATGAAAATGACTTCTGCTTCACAATAGCATCACGAAGTCTTTTAAGAAATTTAATAATTTACTTTAACTTTAACTTTTACAAAATCATTAGTAAGGTACTTCGCTCTAAAATATTTGGGGTCCTCTTATGGTGGCATTTGGCTGGCGAGTGCTGGTTCTTCCTTTTCAAGTTTTACAGATCCTCTTTCCGACTTTCAAATTAGCATAAAATTTAAATATCTTAGTCCTCCGCCATTTAGGTTCAAATAGATCTTACAAAAAATGCCAAAATATTGCTTAGATTATATGATTAATAATTTCTTTGCATTCGAGCCATATCGATAACATAGATTACACAAATTTTTACACAAAATCTAGTACATTTATATAAATATATAGAAATATTTTTGAACTGGCCTACAGTTGCCGCCTATTAACTGCCGTTTTACTATTGGTGCATGCAAATTTTATTCGGTATTCATGCGCCTGGTAACTCTTATTTCCTGAATACATTAAATTATTTTTATTTGGTTTTTTATTTATGCTCTTTGCATGCTAGTTAATATTCTATACATTAATATTAATTCCATGCTACCTAATAATTAGCCACGTGGACGGGTGTTTTTTCATATTGCACACCATCTGATTGCAATAAAGCTCTGCCAAGGGGTTTTGGTCAGATTCTACGTTCCTCGGTTTGATCGATCTCTAGGTCACCGATCCGTGAATACATGTACATAACCTCAATCTTCAATATTTTATATAATAATCTATTTATGAGCAATAAACTTCCTTCAAATCCTTTTTAGGTTCTTGTACCATTTAGCCAGAACAAGCTGATGCTATCTAATCTTAGTTATTATCTATTTGGCGATATTAGCCAGTTACTTTATTTCAGACCTATTACTGTTTCTGTTAGGGCTTTTTGTCTACCCAGATTTAATATGTTACAAGTTAAAAAAGAAATAAATAATATGGCAAAGAAGAAATCACCCGGATATGACCTCATAACAGGAGAAATACTTCAACATCTTCCTAGAAAAGCAATTGTGAAATTGATTCATATTTTCAATGCAGCTTTCCGTTTAAAGTACGTGCCAAGTTTATGGAAAGTAGCCGAAGTTATAATGCTACCTAAGCCCGGAAAGTCACTAATGAAGTAACCTCTTATAGACCATATCACTCTTACCGGTACTATAAAAACTTTTTGAAAGATTACTGTTGGCAAGATTAAACCAATTCTACAGGATAAACAACTTATACCTTCTCACCAGTTTGGACTCCGTAGTAAACATTCAACAATTGATCAAGTACACAGACTAACAGATGTAATAGAAAGATGCCTTGAGGAGAAAAAGGTATGTTCTACTGTCTTCTTGGATATTGCCCAAGCTTTCGACAAGGTTTGGCATGAAGGCTTGTGCCATAAATTAGAACAAGTCCTACCCGCAGCATATAGCCAATTATTGAAGTCCTACCTGGACGAGAGATATTTCAGAGTGAAGCTGGATGATGAATATTCTACACTAAGGCAAATTAAAGCTGGTGTACCCCAAGGAAGTGTGCTAGGGCCAGTTTTGTATACACTGTACACTAGTGACATTCCAAAGCCAGCAGGAGTCACTATAGCTACATTTGCAGATGATACTGCTATTCTCTCAGTCGCAGAAGATATTGAGGAATCTACAGAAAAGTTACAAAGAGCAGTTAATGGAGTAAACACATGGACAAATCATTGGCTAATTAAACTAAATGATACCAAGTCTGTACATGTGAATTTTACTAATAAAAGAATTCAATATATTCCAGTATATATAAATAAGAAAGTCATTCCACATGCTAATACTGCCAAATATTTGGGTATGACGCTGGATGTCAAGCTCAAATGGAAAGCACACGTCAAGAAGAAAAGGGAAGAACTAGGAATTAAATTCAAAAAGATGTATTGGTTGCTGGGAAGAGGATCCAGGCTGTCCATATACAACAAGATTCTACTATATAAACAGCTACTGAAACCAGTATGGACTTATGGCATTCAACTTTGGGGCTGTACTAAACCATCCAATGTACAAATTATCTAACGATTTCAAAATAAGGTATTAAGAAATATTGTTGACGCTCCTTGGTACCTCAGAAATGCTGATCTTCATCGCGACCTTCAATTGGAGACAGTCACGAAAGTTATTGAGCACTTTGCGGCCAAGCATGAAGAGAGACTCCACCAGCACGACAATATAGAGGCAATCCAGCTGCTTGATGTTGATAATCTGGTCAGGAGGCTCAAAAGAACAAAACCGCATGAGTTAGTGAAGTGAAATTTGTGTTGTGAATTGATGGCTTGAAGCTGGTGTTAGTGATAGTGAAATGTTCATCCCTTCAAACCAAACAAATTATTATTGGCCTACTAACTTGATTGTATGAAACTATTTTATAGGATACAAAATAGACTAAGTAATTGTAGTCAAAAACTAGACAAACTGAATCATAGGATGAGGTTTGAAAAAGTCCATTTAGTAAAATTAGGATAAAATAAATAGCTTATTAGTCTCAGACTAGGTGCTAATTTAAAAAAAAAAAAAAATCTTGAATGGAATTTTATTAAATTTCTTATTGTCGGATCCTTATGGTATAAGGACCTTAAGTTTAAAATTTCAAGTCAATCGGTTAATTAGGAATGGAGTTATCGTGTTTACAGACATACACACATACACACATACACACACACACACACACACACACACACACACACACACACACACCACACACACACACCACACACACACACACACACACCACACACCACACACCACAC
Organism: Nilaparvata lugens; assembly: GCF_014356525.2. Classification (NCBI taxonomy): domain Eukaryota; kingdom Metazoa; phylum Arthropoda; class Insecta; order Hemiptera; family Delphacidae; genus Nilaparvata; species Nilaparvata lugens. The sequence goes on from NC_052508.1 coordinate 17,449,643, forward strand.
ACACACACACACACACACACACACACACACACACCACACACCACACACACACACCACACACACACACACACCACACACACACACACACACACACACACACACACACACACACACACACACAACACACACACACACACACACACACCACACACACACACACACACAACACACACACCACACACACACCACCACACACACAGACCAACACCCAAAAATCATGTTTTTGGACTCAGGGGACCTTGAAACGTATAGAAAACTTGAAATTAGGGTACCTTAATTTTTTTTTGGAAAGCAATAGTTTCCTTACCTATGGTAATAGGGCAAGGAAAGTAAAAAGCAAAAGTACTGGACTGCATTTTGCCTCACATCCCTCTATTCTCAACCTAGTTTATCAGCCAATTTAAGCCTTAAAGTAAACATTTCACAAAATGTCAAAATACTATCTATTTAATAGAAATTCCTCTGGCAATGATTCCCCATCCTTGTTTATTTTTGTTACAACCAAACTACATGTATAAATTGGATAATCTTCCCTCCTATTCATTTCATTTTCATGTAATTAAGTCCACGTTACAGTGGACTGTAGCAGTGCTTGATTAGCAATGTTATTGCTATCCGTGTCTTTCATCAACAAAGCGGATAGCGCTATCTCTCTCTCGCTTAGCTCTGTTGCCAGATCAGCTTTTAACAATGTAGAATTAATAATTAACTCACAAAATATTTCATATTAATTATGAAAATTCATTATGAAATTATTGATAAATATAATTTCTTGCTCAATAAAATATAATTCATTATTTTAAACGAAGATGAACACTTAATAAACCTGTATCAGCTACCGTCAAGAAGGCAGTAGTATTGACTAGACAGTGGGGATCGGCAACGTTGTTCTCCTATCTTTCTCCGCTGCCATTTTAACATGGACCTCACTATATCAAAATTCCCTATTTAATTCAAATCATCCTATTCAATTTATATTAAACTCCTTGTATCACTGAATACCATTGCATTGCATCCAAAATATATGCACTCATTGACTAATATTCCCTATTCATTTAATTTCATATCAATGATTCCCGTTCCCTGTATATTTCCATTGCATCCAAACCACATGCATTTATTGTCTAATATTCCCTATTAATTTCATTTTCATAGCAATCCCTTTCCCTGTATATTTCCATCGCATCCAAAACCACATGCATTCATTGACTAATATTCCCGATTCAACCATTTTCATACTACGATAACAAACTAACGGCATCCATCTGAGAATTCGCGCTCATTCCAATTAAGCACCTCATTCCATTTCAATTACCAGTTTCATTGAAAGTTTTAATCTTGCTTGCCCGACCAACATTTGACGGAAATGCTGACTGATCGAAACTGTACGCGTGGTGGAAGAGCTATTTCCAGTCGGATTTTGAATCTAAACTGCTTTAAATTAAGCTCATCGTCCTCCGTCTCAGTCTGTTCTTCATCCTGTTTCTCTCTTCCTCTTCATTCCCTCATACTTTGTCACCATCTTCTTCTCTTTCTCTTCCTCCTCATCCCCTCATACTTTGTCATCCTCTTCCTCTTCATCCCCCATCCTTCATCGTCTTTTCTCTCACTTCCTCTTCAACTCCTCATCCTTCATCTCTCTCTCCACACCACGGTTGACACGGATATAATGCACCAGAAGTAAATAAGCGTGAACTCTTATCAGCGCTCCACACGCCCCATAAAATCCGGCCCGTTTTCAGCTTTTCGCGTTCCAACGTTGTAAAAAATATTCTATCTGATGGTCGCTGATAAAGTGGTGCGTTGCCGCCTATTATTATTTATAGTTTCCACTCGCAAATTGAATGTAAACCTCGAATGTATCCTGTCAATATGCATGATAACTCTGCTGTCAACATGCTAAGTCGTAAAAATATTGAGTGAAACGAGTGGTTTTGATGCCGATGGCTACTTTGGACTTAACTTGATGTAACTGTGACAAATTATCTGTAACTTTCGACACTAGTTTGATAGGGTGACTAATGAAATTGACGTCTATATTGATGATGATGTTGATAGTATTATGTAGGAATAAATTGTTGAAAGTGGAGACATAAATTATTTTAATAAAGAATTATTTTTCTCTCCTTATTATATTTCCATAAATAGTACCATATAGTGGTATTTCTACTACTAACTAATATAGTACCTATATTAGCCTAGTATAGTAGTTTATTTCTATAGAGGGTACCTAATTTGATTTTTTACTTTACACATAAATACAAGTAGCCCTAGCCATATTAGTCTCTATGAATAGCCTTGATGAATTGATAGTATTCAAGTACTTACGTCTATGATTACATACACAAGAATGCATGAAATAGGCGCTCTTTAATTCAGTAAACAACCAAGACATAGTTCAGGAAGACACTTTAAATATGCCTTCAGAATTTATAGTTTTTCTTACTCTATGGAACATGAAATGAAGTGAAACTGATCTTTCATATCCATTCATCACTAGATCTAAAAATATACTACAGCAAAAAATAATATTACAATTTGGTTGGGGCTCTCAGTTGAACTTTGTTGAAAATGTATATATTTCACATCAATTCTACCTATTTAGAGGTATTCATTATAATCAAATTTCAATAATCTGCTATATTGTCTTCTCTTCAGTTTGTTGACATTTCTAGCTTTTCTCATTTGAAGCCTTGATGCTTAGTTGTATCACCTGAAGAAAAATAACTAGTAGTTCTGTGAACAGCAGACCTCATGCAGTATTCTCATCCACAAAGTACCTGATTGAAACTATAGACCTTATGGAAATATAGCAATAGACTGATGATAGACTGATAATAGTCTTATGATGAATAATTCTATAGTCTGATTTTTACTCTAATGAAGGCGTATGAAGGAGGCTCCTTTTTCCTTTTATATTATCCTTGAAATGCAAAATTTCCAAAAACCTTGTATATACGTCGACGCGCAATTAAAAAAGAAACATACCTGTCAAATTTCATGAAAATCTATTACCGCGTTTCACCGTAAATGCGCAACATAAAAACATATAAACATTAAGAGAAATGCCAAACCGTCGACTTGAATCTTAGACCTCACTTCGCTCGGTCAATGAGATAACTCCTACGTTATTGAAATCGAATAGTGGTGAAACGAAAAAGCATAGAAACGGCTGAAACCCCATTTGAAAACTGGGGCTTAGAGGCTTTGAAAACTGAGCAATAATAGGCGAAGGCATGTTTAGGCTTTTCAGTGTTCATCTTACAACGAAAATGACTGGACGCTCTTCTAGAAACGATCGAGGGCGAAATTGAATGGCTGGAGATTAAAGAGAAATGAGAATGACTCGTCGTTTATGGAAATGTTTTTTCGACTATGCTTCGCGGCGCACTGGCCCTGAGGGAACACGGAAACAAGGGGAATATGAGATATAGCGGAACCGGGGCTCAGGGAGAAGAGGAACAGTGGAACCAAGGAACAGGAGAACGGAGGGACAAGGAAACTGGAGACCAGGAGAACAGCTGGTTGATTTTCATGGCAAGTGCATCGACAAAGAAGAATGGAAGAGCATAATAGAGCTTTTATAGGAGCAGGCATAATTTGCCGTCAAATGGAGGAATGGAGCGGATGAGTAATGAACGAGTGCAGATGGGAGGCTGAGCAAATGGATTGCTCTGAATTTATGGCACAACGTGCTGGTAGGTGCGGCTCTTTACTTGAATTAATGAAACTCTTGTATTGGAGCAGATGTAGAAAGTACGGTTTCTTATGCTGCCTTATAATAGTGCTCTAGCATAGCAGTTGATAGTTGTGTACCAATATTATTGAAACTTTATTTTCTACTGTAAAGGTGCGTACAGACTGTCGCTCTGCTCCGCAACCGAACGTCACTCCAGCAGAGCGATTGATGATCGACCGGCGAGCAACAGTGGTTCGACCGGGGAACGCGAGAAGATCTAACATCTTCCGTAACGTTCATGATGGGTGCGTGGGCAGAGCGACTGTGGTTCGATGGTGGTACGAGGGCGGTACGAGGGCGGTATGAGGGAGGAGCGTTCTCGGTGCGGGTTGGAAGCGCGAATATGTGTAAGCAGCTTTAGAGAACAAAATTTGACATCAAGAGACTAACTCGAAAAATGATATGCATTAAAGTCATTCCATTTCCCGTATCCAGGAGAACAGATTAAAAAAACATTTTTCCAAAAATTGTCATTAAGAATGATCAGGTCCTCATTAGGGTGGCCAATAACGACAGGAAAAGTGTGTTGAACTTATGTGTACACACATGATCGTCATGCATGTTGTGGCATCAGCGAGAGGCTTCGAACAAAAACAGCTGTTTGATAGGGGTCGATGTCAAACGAGGCAAACGACAGAAGAATCCTGCGACAGTCGAGACCAGCGACGGTAGAGACCGGCGACATTCGAGGCCAGCGACGGTAGAGGACTCCTGAAAAAGTGGCCTCAAATGTCGCCTGCGTTAGGCGACAGTTGAGGCCACTCTAATTCCTGTACACTCCCGACAGTCGAGACCTACGACCGTAGAGGACTCCTGAAAAAGAGGCCTCAAATGTCGCCTGCGTTAGGCGACAGTTGAGGCCTCTCCAATTTTTGTACACTCCCGACAGTCGAGGCCTACGACCGTAGAGGACTGTAAAACAGTCCTCTACTGTCGCAGACCTCGACTGTCATCGGTCTCGACTGTCGCGCCCCCGTTTGATAGCTGCTTCTGACATAAAATGAACAACCAATAACAATAAATAGACCACTGAGAAAATACGAAATACAATGATAACAAAAATAATCTAACCTTAATTAGAGCAGTGAAGAAAAAATAAAAAAGAACTCTAATATACAGAAACTCAACCCGAAAAACTTTTATTTGAAGCCTACACAACATGCATGACGAGCATGTGTGTATACACCTAATTTGGCGACCCAAAGTACATGCATGCTGAGAGAGAGAAAAGCATACAATACTGAAAATTCAACCAATCATTTATTCACCAATACAATATAATTATCACAATGATCTATAATAGTAGATATCAAAATCTAAAAGAGGAAAACTAAGTTGTACTATCCTTTTATCAAATTTCAATGTTAATGGAGGCCAAAAGGTTATGTGTTCGTCTCGCACTTCACATTCTGGTCAAGAATACTCCTTGAGAATATTGACAAGTACTGATAACAATTTTGAATTTTATGATGTTTTTAAAAAGCCGAAAATACTTGAAAGCTTAATAATATCAATGATATTGCATTTAAAAAAAATGTACAAGCAACCAGAAGCTTCACCATAACAGCTAAGTATTTTATTTCTGATTCATTTATTTATTAATTTTAATTATTTGAGAATTTACATATTTGAGGGCACCAGGAACTGAATCCCATTATTGCCCTCATAACGCCATTGAGCATACAATTTGAAAAACAATACATCAAAATAAAAATAAAATAACTTAACCAATATACTATTGAGTTTTAGAAAAAAATTGAAAACAAAATACGAACAAAATAGTAGAAAACCTTGCAAATATGAAACTTATAGTAGCAGATAAAAGAAAAAGAAAGACGTATGTAACTAATACTGAAGAATTCAAGAAGAAAAGAAAAAGAAACAAAGAAAAGAGAATAATGGAAACTTGATAACATATTCAAGTTATCAAGATGTGGATAGTCAAGCCCCCTGGATATTCAAGCTGTGGATATTCAAGCCCCCTGGATATTCAAGCTGTGGGTATTCAAGCCCCCTGGATATTGTTTACTTTTCTCAACAATACAATAGTTTCATCGTGATCGTCACATGAATGGCTGAATCAGAATTCAAAGGAGGCGCAGATAAGTTCGGGTTGCTATGTAATTTAGATTCATTTAACATATTGGGAATGGCCGAGAAAATTTCAGCAGTGTCATTGAATGACTTTTCAAAAGCTACGATATTATCAGTAACCAGGCTACCTACTGAGTCATTCAAATACAACTTAGATCCATTGGCAGTAGCATTCGGTGGATGATTATGGATAATTGTCAGATTTGACTCTAGAAAGTATGCGTGATCTGTTTTTACTGTACAAATGCACTTCTTATTCAGACAACGCCAAACTATATGACCCTGGGGTGTAGTTCTAGATTTCCTGAATTTATATCCATTATAAATCACCGCCAAGTTTCCCGTACTAGTTGTCAGTATTCAAGCTGTGGATATTCAAGCACCCTGGATATTCAAGCTGTGCATATTCTATTCACTCCCTGGATGATTCTCGTCTTGAATAGAATAATTTTCGATAGTAGATACTAATATACTTCATGCTCACATATTATTCCTCAACAATTTCTTGTGCTACTTTGCAATTTTAATAAGAAATATCTCACTCACAACTCACACAAGATTTGATACAGCTCTTCATACAACAACTCGATGTAAATGGTGTTGGCTACATGCACTTCACTTTTTAATTGGATGAAAGCGTGACTAATAGCAACAATTCACACCTTTATCCACAATATTAATCAAATCACGCTTTTTTCAATCGTTCAATTCCAGTAAGACCTACGAGGCTCAGGTGTAGCTGTCATAATAACACTGTAAACACATACTGTGCGTTCAATCTACGACACGATAATGCTATTACGTTCATGGCACTCCTGGTGTTTGCAACTTGAACAATCTAACTTAATAGCTGCCTTGAACCAGCTATTAAGGAAAAATTCCATTTTCAACAACGGTTATCAGGTTGTTCGAAAACTGAACAAAATTCTTCTCCAATCTTATTCACGTGTAATTCACTTCAAACCTTCGTTGATATGAACGTGAGATAAACAATCCCACATTTTTTCATTCTCCAATGGTACAAAATATTACTTCTACTTAATTTTCCGCATTGCAAAGTGTGGATGGACATCTTAATATACTATAAGACGACTATGACGGTTATCAGGTCGTTCGAAAACTGAACAAAATTCTTCTCTAATCTTATTCACGTGTAGTTCACTTCAAACCTTCGTTGATATGAACTTGAGATAAACAATCCCAAATTTTTTCATTCTCCAATGGTACAAAATATTACTTCTACTTAATTTTCCGCATAGCAAAGTGTGGATGGACATCTCCAATTCTATTGTGAGTTTCTTGATGACTGGCTCAATCATAATTTTGTGAAACTCTCTATAAAACTATGGAGTAATTCTTGTTTCGGAGAGTTAAATTCCGACCTCATTCATTTCATGAATGATCATCGATCAATACAGTTATCAATAGTAAAATAAATAGATATCAGAGTTTTGAACCCACTAAAACCTTCAAGTGTATGCTCAATCAAGCTCCACTAACGACAGTAAGTCGTTCCTTGTGACAGCCTGTAGTTTGTGGAAATTTTTGCCTGCTGAGCTGAGGCTCATTGAGGGACATCGTCGGTTCGGCGCGGCTGTCTTGCGGTGGATCAGAGGTGGTGGACTTGGCTGGAATGTTCCCTGACTCTTGACGTAAGTGTTTGTGTGTGAGTGTTTGAGTGTGTATGTTCCTTTCTTTCTTCCTTTTCTTTCTTCTTTCCTACTCTTATCATAATGGTCTATGGATTTGAACTACTGTGTTCACTTTCCACTTTTCTCTTATTGTATTATTTTTATGAACTTAAATTCGAAAGAAATTTGAATTCTTATTTTTTCATTCCCTATTTGAATGATTTATTCATCTATTTTTTTCTAGTTTTTCTTATTTTGTTAAGATTATTTTCTTCTCGTTTTTGGTTGTACGATGTTTTGTTTAGTTTCAACTTCGAATTATTGTGTTTTCCAATTGATTCATACAATAAGTACATCATAAAAAATGATAGGGAGAGAAAAAATAAGGTAACCTTGTGCTATTCCTCTCCCAAATTTAGATAAGGTTACACATAGTCTGAAATAGGTTGTCTTAAGATAAATTGTATTGGAGGGTTAAGTGTAAGAGAGGGCTGGCTGTGCCCTAACTTCCCAGGTTTTTAATAAAGGCAGCTAATCAATCATCGAACGTTTGGTAGGGTAGAGCTACTGTTCAATCTTCTCACCAAAAAAAACCCATACGATGGTGAAAGATGATATTTTCTGTATTTAATATTTACAGTAGCAGAATTCTTCAAGAAAAAAGGTTGTAGTAGATATATCCTCGTATATTAATCACTATCGAGGGTATCAAAGGGAAGGGTATCGAGGGATGGATCAAAGTGCCATCAAAATTTGTTACCAGATCCCTGATTGCAAGAGAACTAAGTAGGCCTGACCAACCAAATATCAAAATAATCCCAAATTAACTTCAAAGACTGCATTGATAGTTTTGATAAATACTCTCATCACAAAGAAAATAAGTTACCAACCAAAAGCCAATCCAGAATTAACTTGGAAAAGTGATACTGCATTGATCACGATGAAACTGAGTTACCAACCAAAAAGCCTCAATTACTAATCAACTTCAAAAAGTGATATTGCATTGGAATTGATACTCTCATCACAAAGGAACTGGATACTATCTAAAAATCAATTACTAATCAATTTGGATAGATAACACTGCGTTGGATCTCTTTCACTGCGTCAGGGTTTCCTCATTACTGACGAGCAAAAATTTCAAATTTTGAAACCAAGAGGGTTGGAGTGATATCAACTTCAGAAGGCAGGGGAGAAGTATTCCGACAGTAATGAAGATTGGGAAAATACTCCCGGTTGTAATCATTTCGCAGCGAAACCACTAGAATCTCGGATTTCGTTTTCAGTTTCGTTTTCATTTGGAGCGCGCGATTGTAATACGAAGAGCAGTCTGCTTGTACAAAGTCATTTGGCGTTGTCTCTTTCGATTCGAAATCGAAACCAGAAGAACGGCGAATATTTCTGACGGAGGAACGGAGAGCAGCCGCGTCGTTTGTCTAAGTACAGTCTTGCCGTCGACTCATAATCGTCTGCTTAATTAAAACCCGGGCCCTTCCTGTATCATGAACGTCGGCGGTGGTGGGGGGGGGTGATGAAGTAGCCCCCGTCAAGACTTTTCCACGTGAGCAAACGCAGGAGGAGGAGGAGGAGATGGATTAGGAGGAGGAAGACAAGGAGGAGAAGGAGGAAGGAAGAGGAGGAGGCGGTGGAGTAGGAGGAAGAAGACAAGGAAGAGGAGAGTGAGAAAAGATGGTGGAGGCGGAGAAGGAAGAGAAAGGGTGTAGGATTAGAAGGTGGAGAAAAAGAAAAAGGTGAAGAAGTAGGAGAAGGAGGAAGTAGGTGGTGGAGATGGAAGAGGCGGAAATAGAGGAAAAGGAGGAGGAGAGGGAGGAAGGAGAGAAGCACGATGAGAGGAGGGTGATGAACAGGAGGTGGAGGTGAAGGATGAAGAGGAGGAGGTGCAGGAAAAGATGGAGGGGGAGAAGCACGAGGAGAACAAGCAGACGGAGGAGAAAGAGAGGAAGGAGAGGAAGGAGGAGAGAAGGAGAAAAGGAAGAGGATTCAAAGAAGAAGGAGAAGGATGTGTTGGATTAGGAAGAGGAGAAGGAGGACTTGGAGGAGAACGGGAGAAGAATGAGAGGAAGGTGGAGAAGGAGGAGAGGAAAGAGTAGGAGTAGGAGGAGGAGAAGGAGAAGGAAGAGGATGAGGTGAAGGTGGAGATGGAAGGAGAACAGGGAGAAGGAGGAGAAGGAAGTGAAGGAGAATTAGGTGAAGAAGGAGGAGAAGGAGGAGAAGGAGGAGAAGGAGGAGAAGGAGGAGAAGGAGGAGAAGGAGGAGAAGGAGGAGAAGGAGAGAAGGAGGAGAAGGAGGAGAAGGAGAGAAGGAGGAGAAGGAGAGAAGGAAGGTGAAGAGGGAGAAGGAGGAGAAGGAAGAGCTGGAGGAAAAGGAGGAGAAGGAGGAGAAGGAGGAGAAGAGGAGATGGAGTTGAAGGAGGAAAAAAAGGAGAAGGAGGAGAAGGAGGAGGAGGTGGAGAAGGGAGAGGTTGAGGAGGAAAATAATTATGAGGAGGAAGAGGATTAGGAAGAGGAGAAGGTCTAGAAGGTGGAGAAGTAGTAGTTATACTTGTGAGAGAGAGGAGCGCAATACTCTTTAAGACGGAGAGGAAAGGCATAATATATCTGGACGGTACGACGTTGCTGGAGGTAAGGACTTAATTTTAATCATTTGAACTTAATGACAAACCCCTCTTCCCTACCACCACCACCCTAGGCCTACCACTACGAAAGCTCTGCCGTGGCAAGTAAAGGAAACGTAGAGCTCCCACCCCCACCCCGCAAAACATCAGCATCTTCGAAATTACATTTTGAAATCGGCTCGCTGGCACCAGCTGACAGAGTATGTACGCTGTTGCGTAGTTACGCAATAAAATACGCCGCTATATGCTGCGCGTCTTGCTCGCTTTCAACGTCCAATCTTATCAAAATTTGCCATAACACAGTGTAGGTCTACGAAACTGCTATAAGACCATATACCTTCGGCCTAGGAGATATTTGACGCGTAGTGAATGTTTGGAATGTATTGACGTGTGTGGTATGTGGTAGTGAATGGTTCTGATATGAATGAAGAGGATTCATTGTATTAAATAATTGCAGGGTACATCTGAGCCACTATTATAGCGAAACGGGTTTCAAGGAAGCCAATCATGAGGCCTAAGAGATCTCTGACGCATAGTTAATGTGTCGACTGAACTTGATATTGGTAGAGTATTCTTCAATTTTTATAATTGGGTTCATTTGAATCACTATTGAGGAACGGATTTCAAGGAAGCGAATGCTGAAGCATGATAAAGATGAAGCATATTATTAATATCTACATTTATGAAACAACTAGCAGGAACCCGTGCTTCGCAAGGATCTACTTTCAAACTTGATAATTTGAAAACTTGACGTAATGAATTCTATCTTCTATATATAGATATTTATAAAAAAGAATGTCTGTTTGTGTGTTTGTTCCCTATGACTTGAAAAATATTTGACATACTGGCATGAAACTTTGGGAATATGTTGTGTGAATATTGGGGATGGTTTCTGACCAGAAATTTTAATAGGGTGGCTAATAATGATTATTTATTAATCCATTTTTCACAGACCTATGTTTTCGAAATTGTCGGCCTAGCGGCTTCCGAAGAACGGAAAGATGATCATGATTCAAGATCATATTGAGATAATATGCTTCAGCATCTAAAGTTACCAGCTGTAATAAAGACGTCACCCTATGATAAATTGTGTAGGCTACTGGTATTACAACGGTAGTTTGGAGTTGAAGTGTAGTTGATTGGTACCAGCTGTAGATAATGGTTCCTTAGAAGACCTATACAAATAATTATCACTCCCCTATCATTGAGTAAACGGAAAATGTTGGGAAAAAATTATTCACCTGATGGAAGAGAGTTGTTCATATTGCATTCATTAATGGCAGAATAATTTCCATTTTTTTTAAATTTAGCTTAGCTTATATACATCCTAAAATGTAAGATGGAAAGAATATGTAATTCTGTGTGATTCATCGTACATCGCATATTTCCTGGACCATCTATTGACAATCAACAACTATGAAAACATTGAATTCATCTTTGAAACACTGATTTATCCTATCTAATTTTTTTAATTCAACACTTTACTGTTAGATATTACTACCAATTGATTGAGAAGAATATGTTTTGGGAATAATGAATGCTGCATGACTAAGCACATAGGAAGTCCGTATTCAGATGTAAATGAAAATATTGATTGTCAGATAAATTTCATGATTCACCAAATAAAGTAAAGTGTGACATGAGATACATTGACTTTTTGGCGGTACGAAGTTCGCCAGGTAAGCTAGTTGTAAATAAAGCTTTATTATTATAATAGACAACGCTGAAAAAAGACAGGCTCAATCACCAGGAATACTATAAATTCTATGAAGGACCAGTAAGCCAATAATTTTGAGTAGTTCGATCACTTCCATTATGGACACTGGATACATTATGGACACTGGATACATTATGGACAATCAATACGTATGAAATTTATTAGCTACAAAATGAAAAACTTTGATTGAAGTGACCCAGACTACCACAATGTGAATAACCATTTAGATCAAATATAAAAAATTACTCACATCTCTCATCAACTCGTACTTTTTGTTCACAAAATATCTACACAAAAATATAAGTTATATTGAATGAACTCACGGCTAATAGTACTCAAGTTTGTCTTTTTCTGGCCGTGCAACAAATAAATGTAGGTTTATGTTTGACATCTTGTTTTTGTAATCTTGTTGTCTATCAAGAAATTTTTCAATGTTTTTTTTGTTTGCAATAAAATTTAAATTTGAAAAAAGAATTATCAACAAACTCCTAACCAAAGAAAAGCTCTGTACTCAGTTCTAATCGGAATGTATGAGACTCCATATACAGCTGATAGAAGGCCAAGCATAAGCATACAACAATGGAGCAAACACGTGGCAATAAGCTCGCGCTTTCGATCCACAGAAAATTAAATTCGATCAGCTGATTGATAAAATTATTTTAAGCTTTCCAATGATTACAACATATGTTAGAATATCATGAGTCAATTATATCAGTTCCATATGGCTCACCATGGAACCATATTTTATGGAACAGATACCTTTTCAATCATCATAGGAACTAAAACAATGTTGTAATTTGAGGAATAGTTTTGGGAATTGAGAAAATATAGAAGACTGTCCACATGGAACCTTCTGGCTATTCATTTACATCACACATTTGAAACCACTATGTAACATAGAACCTTTTATTTCGCCATTCTTCTACTGTTGATATTTTTTAAATCACTGGAATATCTCCACTCCATGACAATTTCCCTATTAAAAATATTATTAATTATCAATAAGAATTTGAAAATTTCAGTAATCTAAGAATTTAGATTTTTACAATACTTGATTACATCTATACAATCATGACTGCAGTAAGGCAAGCAATCGATTTTTTATAAATGCAATTCTAGTAATCTAGTAATAATTCTAGTATACAGTAAAGGATGATCCATGGATTTGGATAGCAAACTCTATCAACTATTATACCAGCATTCTATTAACAGTGCAAGCAGGCTTTATTGATCAAACATTATTGGTCACTGATTTAAGATTTATAGCTTATTCAAACGTCTATTACCTGGAATAATAAATATTATGAAGGGAACAAACTAAGAAAATAGATAATTGTGTATGAATTGAACATTTTAATATCAGCATTATTATGCAATAATTGAAAAACAAATTAAAAGCTACGGAGCCTCAATCAATCAATAAGTACTCTTCATTATCAGACTAAAAATTAATCTCGATGGATTGCTGAGTTCAAGCGTAGATCATCAACTCGGGTTTAAAAGATAATCTCGGTGGATTGCTGAGATCGGGATCAGGCTAAAATGAGATAATATCAGGAGCAAAAATGATTATTTTGGACTCCAACTTAGACCTGCTAGGAGGCAGGTTTAAGTTCGTATTAAGCTATTAACTTGCTATTCTTTTTATTTTATTAGAAACCAGTGTCAAATTGGGGTTCGTCTTTCAATTCTGAACAATTTCATTACCCACAAAGTCATATTTAAAATGTTTTTCCACTAATGTTTAAAATATTAAAACATAAGAAAGTGAAAATGAAAACACCTTCAAACAAGAAAATTCTATACCTCTCACGAGAAGGGGGTCTGGGGAGCCTCCCCCGGAAAATTTTAGAAAAATACCCTCAATTTGGTGTGATTTCAAGCAATTTATACTTGTAAAACTACATCCTAATAATGAAGTTTCTTTATTAAATAAATCATCATTTAATTTTTCATAGAAAATAATATATCATAGGCCTATGATATTTCAGTTCATATAACAAATAGAATGGAAATATAATTTTATTAGTCATTCAATTGTTTCAAAAAGTTATAATCTTCAAACCTATGATTTTCATGATTTTTACTCAAGTACAAAAAATATATTGGGGGGGGGGGATATATCCATGTTCCCAGATATTACAGGAGATTTGTATATCCTCCTGTCCCCGGTGGAAACTACTCTTTAATCATAACATTACTAGGACATTTTGTGGGTACCATACTAAAAAAAAGGTACTGAAGCATTGGCTGAGGGAACTACGTTTCAATCACATGAAATGATTTACATCCATGATCTATTCATATTCATGCATGAAACTGAATGAACAATTATCAATACATGTTATAATATTGAACTTTCAATTGTTAAAGATGGTAAAAACAAAACTGACTTACTTCAAAAAGATCTTTCTGAAGTATTCGCTATACGCAGTTCCTAGCCCCCCCCCCACAAGGATCAGATAAATAATGAAAATACGGGTCTATCTACACGAATCCTTAAAATCTCTGATTTTAAAAACTTAAAAACTGATTTAATACTTTTTTTAAACAGCAGTAGTATAATTATTCCTCCTACAGTATCAACAATGTAGCAAAATTGCCTTGGAAGTATGGCTACGGGTACGGAGTAATAGAGAATATATTTTTCTCTGTGGTATAGTTGAAGCTTGAAATAGAATAGGTACTATTATTGATCAGGGAGCAATAAGTGAGTTATTGCATATGTTTCAACGTGAGAATTAACAAGTTGCAAGATGTCACAGTGAAAGCAGAAGAAAGGGCGCAATCAGACAATCAATGTATGTACAGAGTTGGTGAAAATTATGGAACCAGCTTAAAGGTTCTTTAGCTTTCTAACTTAAAGTTATTTCCCAATAAGAATATGATTCCCAATGAATGAAATTGTTGAAACTGTTATTGTAAAAGGAAAATTTATCTGTTTCCATGATTTTTTAAGAAATCTGTTTCAGTGTATTCCTACTTTAGGACCTTCTCTGTAAGTCTATATTTCTAATAAATATTTAATGATTTAATAACTAATAATGTATATGTTTGTATTGATACTTCTACCACATTTTTATGAAACTGGGAAAAATGAAGCATTTAATAACATAGAACCACTAGCCACTTGGAGGAAGTGCAGCTGTTCAGACCTAATTATGCTCTATGTTTCAGTATGATCACATAGAACCTTATGGCTCAAATCAGTGGAGGGGTAATGCACATGGGACATAATGAAAATATCAATTTCTATAACTAGAATACAGTTTAACAAATAGAACCTTTTACTGGTGCATTCTCTTTGTTTTTGGGGATCGATCTATGTGCATAACTCAATAAGCCCAAAATTGTCACATAGAACCTTATGGAACTGAGCCGACGATATATGGCTCACCATATATGGCTATACCTTACCATGTTCATAACCTTACTAAATAGGATCCTTTTCCATCCTTTGAAACCCTTAGAGGCAAAATCCGTTCTTAGTGCGCATCTAGCATGTTTGAAGAGTATTTTTGCAAAGTTTCAAGTCTGTAGGACAATTAGTTTGAGCTGTAGTGTGATTTTACATCAAAATTTTCGAAAAATGCCCTCTCCTGGACCCCCCTGTGCTCCTGATCGAAATTTTTCTGCATAGATCTAATTTTTTTTCGTAGCTGAACAAAAAAGTTCCTCATGACTTTGCTGTGCAATGAGCGGTTAAAAAGTACAAAATTTTGGGGGGGCCCCAGCTCCCTCAGGGGGGCAAATTTCTGAAAATCCTTTCTTAGTGGATGTTTTCAGGCTACCATAAACAATCGTGCAGAATTTCAAGTTTTTAGGCTCAGTAGTTTGGGCTGTGGTGTGATTTCAGTCTGTGGGGGCTTAGCCTTTTATAAGTATAGAGAAGAAGAAGAAGAAGAAGAAGAGAAGAAGAAGAAGAAGAAGAAGAAGAAGAAGAAGAAGAAGAAGAAGAAGAAGATAACATTTGATGTTTATTTGTTTGACAAATGTTTATTTGTCAATGTTTAGGTATTTACAGATATCGTTCTTAAGAAGACATCAAATTTCCTATAATGCTGAATAATCACTAGTTCAATTTTCTCTAAAGCCTAGTGCAGCTTCATTAAATTCTAGTACAGAATTTATTTTCTGAAATAACCTCATAGTAGAACGTTTTATGATACAATAATCATGTTTTTTAGACTCCTATAAACTCGCGAAATGAGTTCGGTTATCCTATTTCAAATGAGCTGCTGATTTTTAAAACGTTATAGATCCTTGCTCATAAATAACATTGTCTATCGGCCTATTCAATTATTTTCCAAGACTTATCTCAAGCTTCCAACATAATCCTCCAAGAATCATCACTTTCCAAGACTTATTTCAAGACACGCTTCAAACGAATCTGTACTTGTCTTTTTTCTTTAGGGCTAGTTTTAAATAGAAATAGAAATAGAAATATAAATCTGAGTACCCTTTTTAAATTATTTCGTCACGACATATTTCGGCTACTAATGCCATTTTGAAAAATTTGGTGTGGTACACTCACACAACTTTCCTTGCTCATTGATCTATAAGCCTCATTCTTAAACGAGGGGAATAACATCATGCCGATTGGCGGCTAAATAACTACGATTATACTATTGTTATTGTGTTCAGAGTACATTTTCCTTTGTTTGAATTACGAAATTTCAGGATTTTTTGAAAGTTGTCAAAACAGACAGCTGTTCGAGAAATAAAATATTGACATGTGTTCTTTTGAATAAACTGCTCTACCTACCTACCTCCCGCACGAGAAAGAGGTTACAAAGTAAATTTCTCAGGGATGGGGTGGACCCCCTGTTAGTTTCTCAGGGAGGAGACTCAGTCCAGTTAATAGAGCTGATATATAACTATACAGGGTATGAATTTTTAAAAAATCGGTCAAGTCATTTTCGAGAAAATCGTGATAGAAATTTAACAAAATTCATTCTTCTCAGGAATATTACGGAGCTCCTGCAATTTTCCCAGAAATAGGACTCATGTCAGTTAATAGGGCTTATAAATAGCTATCTATGGTATGAATTTGAAGAAATCGTTGGAGCCGTTTTCGAGAAAACCGTGAAAAACATGGTTTTTTTAGTAATTATCCGCCATTTTTCTCAAGAATATTAGACCTACGGAGCTCCTGCAATTTTCACAGAAATGAGACTCATGTCAGTTGATAGGGCTTTTGAATAGCTATCTATGGTATAAATTTGAAGAGAATCATTAGAGCCGTTTTCGAGAAAACCGTGAAAAACATGGCTTTTTAGTCATTATCCGCCATTTTTCTCAAGAATATTACGGAGCTCCTGGAATTTTCCCAGAAATGAGACTCATGTCAGTTCATAGGGCTTATAAATAGCTATCCATGGTATAAATTCGAAGAAAATCGTTAGAGCCGTTTTTGAGAAAAAAGTGAAAAACATGGTTTTTTAGTAATTATCCGCCATTTTTTTCGCCATCCTGAATTGAATTTTATTGAATTTCTTATTGTCGGATCCTTATGGTATAAGGACCTTAAGTTTAAAATTTCAAGTCAATCGGTTAATTAGGAATGGAGTTATCGTGATCACAGACATACACACATACACACACACACACATACACACATACACACATACATACACATACACACATACACACACACACACACACACACATACACACACACAGACCAACACCCTAAAATCATGTTTTTGGACTCAGGGGACCTTGAAACGTATAGAAAACTTGAAATTAGGGTACCTTAATTTTTTTGGAAAGCAATACTTTCCTTACCTATGGTAATAGGGCAAGGAAAGTAAAAATAGCCCTGCCGTAGCAGATTAAAAAGAGGTAGGCCAAAAACTACCTGGATGACGAATGTCCAGAAGGACATGAAAAATTTGGATCTTTCTACAAACGATGCCTATAATCGGAAGGAATGGCGCCTCAGGATTGGTAAAGCCGACCCCGCATAACGGGAAGTGGCGAGGATGAAGAAGAAGAAGAAGAAGAAGAAGAAGAAGAAGAAGAAGAAGAAGAAGAGAAGAAGAAGAAGAAGAAGAGAAGAAGAAGAAGAAGAAGAAGAAGAAGAGAAGAAGAAGAAGAAGAAGAAGAAGAAGGTAGCCGAAACATGTCGTGACGAAATAATTTAAAAAGGGTACTCAGACTTATATTTCTATTTATATTTAAATCTGTACTTTTATTATACTCCATTGCTAGTTTTTGAATGCCATAAGTCATTTTCTGATCAACAATACAATTACAATACAGTGATTTTGATTCAGAGATGGTGGTTAATCACGTTATTATTGCTTGATTGGTTTGATTCGTTCCACGTAATAGTAATTGACATTTTAATTCATATACACCAATAGATCACACTGATTAAACTATTGATTACGATCCATCAATTTTTTGAACAGTGGTTTCCTTCTCTTATCCAGTGAGTACGTAAAAAACTGCAAACTACTGAACTACTGAATACTGTCAACTTAAATAATCATAAAATCGATATTATCCATGTTTTTTGAAATGTATGAATTCAGGGCTACTTTCTTGTAGTTATGAAATAAAATTATTACCCTTTAAAATTAATAAAACAAGAATACAAATTGTAACGTAACTACTAGTTTCAGTGAACACACCGTTAATTGTTACGTTACAGTTTGTATTCTTGTTTTATTAATTTTTCGCCACACTGCACAGAAAGCAGCTGTTTTCCAGTCCCTACATAGATCTGAAAGACCTTGTTTGCAGACGACTCTTGTCTGACGTAAGAAACAGGTTTTTTTTCTGGTCTAGGCCAGAAAGTGTTCCCTTTCCAGCCGCTTGGAAGTCCGTAGTTAATAAGTCATCCGCTAGATTGGGCGAGTGTCCACTCTCTTCATCAAAGTTGCCATGATTTCAGTTCGAATTTCGAATCAAACTAATTCAGCATTCGCTCCGTAACCATTTTTATTCAATTATTTATTGTTGATTAGCGCATTCCAAATTTTCAAAAATGCTTGTAGATGATGACGCCTGTGATATTCCAAGTGAAATTTTAAAAGAATCTGAAATCCTGACTACAAATCTTCTACCACTAAAATCAAGAGAAAGGAATGATAACAAGTATTCTTTATTTATTTTGTCAGCGATACCTGTAGTGTGGAGAAAAATATTGTTCACACCATGGGCAAAAATGTTTTTCCAGCTCTCAATCTTTTCTAGTCCTTGGCCTATGGCCTCGGACTTGAAAACTTATTTCGAGCCGGAAAAATCTCATTTTCTGCTCTAGGTGCGAAATATACTATCAAATGATATTATTCAGTTCCTTCGTGTTTGGATAGATTCATCTTCTTCTCACTGGTTAAATGTTGACACACTTGGATCTTCAAAATCTAAAATTCAGAGCATAAGATTTAAAGCGCTCAGATTCCATGAATTGAGATTTTAATGTAGATTTTTAGAATAGAACAAAACCATACTTGAATTAGTATCAAACTAGAGATAACTATTATAGTAACTACTTATGGCAATTTATTGACAAGTAACCAACCAAATGAGTGAACCCACATTATGATGTATTTTCTATCGTGACAACGAATAAATAAGTAGGTAAGTTATATTAGAAGTAATATTTGTGAATGATAGGAATCAAGTGGTATGAACATTAAAAGAGAATAATCAAAATCAGTATTTTGTAAAAGATATTCCGGCTTAAATCTTTGTAGTATAGCCCTGCTCAATCACTAGCTAGACGTTGTATCCATTATCACTTTTTGATAGTTGATTAGAGTTCATAAAAAGAGCAACATAGCGTAATCAACAAGAAAAAAAGTAAAATTGGAGCTCAAATTTTACTCTCTGTAAGACCAAAAAAATGGAAAATTTGAGCTCGAATCTTTGAAAGACAGGCCTGATTTCATTGAGTGTGCGATTCGAAATTGAGGGCTCTGGCCCCGAATCAACAAGAGGCCGAACGTGTCATCAATATATTTATTAGTTTTTCGCTGAACGCCGCTTGAATATTTAACACGGCTTTCCCGGTTGATCCCGTTATTTCAACCCAATTTTTGTCTCTTCTTTCCGCCTGATGAATAAGAAACAAAGTGCGGACGGAATAATAAGAAACAAGGAACAGGAAAGACAGCTTTAATACATCCTAAACAAGATATAAGAAATGCTTCCTTTTATAAATCGAATTTGCTTCGCACTTCGCACCTCTCCAGCCGTTTTCTATCTCATTCAATCCCCAAGGTTCGACTTATTTTGTTTACCAGGATTTATATTCCATCTGTTTGCATTCGCACTGTACACCATTCACGCTACTTATTTCCCTCCAGGTCTTGGAAATACGAGGAAACCTTACATTTGCTATTCTACTCTCTTGCTCTTACATATTTCATCCTTACTCCATTAGGACTGATATTTGCCGTGAAGATTTTGTGATACCTTGCGAATTCCTTTCCACCTTTCAAGCTTGTTTTCATGATGTTCATAATATGTTTTAAAGATCAGCCAGTTACTCCTTTCCTGAATAAATGCATACAATCATTATTAGTATTAGCTTGATTGTTCTTGAATGAATGAAAGTTCTACTGAAATACTCCAATCTATTCAATAAGAGACTTAAATCTTAAATGGCTTGATATTCCAAATGAAATATAGTATTGTGATATCAATCCTTTCCAAATGAATATAGTATTGAGATATCAATCCTATACTATTAAACGAGCAATTTCTGTTTATATGTTTATATGCTAAGATGTTTAGATGTTTAGATGTTTAGGTGCTATATGTTTATATAATATCTGTATGTGACCGGAACTCGAAAACGGCTCTAACGATTCTCACTAAGTTTGGAACAAAGCTGGTTTATGATATGAAAACTCGATTGCACGAGGTCTCAACCCTGGGATAATTCGCTGAAGGACAATAAAAGGATAAATACGTCCTTGGAAAAACAGCTGGAAATTTTGTCGTCTGACAATACCGTAGGCGTAGACTAATGGAATTGAGTGAACGAGTGCATGTGTGGGATCATTCAGCTGATCTCACGAGAAGAAAAATTCAGCAAGAAAAATTCATTATCGTTTATTTCTCTTTTTTTTAGAAAACATGTTTACTTTAGAGTGTCCAAAATAATAACTAGATGCTCTTAGTGTAGAATAGTAAATAGTTTATTAACAAATATTGTAGCAAACATAGTATATCATTCTAAATCGAATTCATAGTATATCTATTTGTAATTATTGATGATGTGTTTGTTTTTTGAAGTGTGAATGAATTGTTATTTTGATGAGTGATAGTAGATTAACTTAGATTTTGATTTGGACTGTAGTATAAATTTGAAAAGGGACATTTTTGGACATAAGCCTGTTGTGCCTCCTCTCATAACTGTAAAAATAATTGTACGACTGAAGAAATTCATAAATAAATAGACTATAAACTATGAATTCAATCTTTCGTTACAAATTTTCTATGTTTTTACACTCCAGAGCGAAGCTCGGTCCTCCGATATTATATAATGATATCATTGAGGAATAAGTATAATTTTCAAAAACCAGTTCTTTTTATATTAATTACGGAATATTTGATCTTTAAAGCTAGAGTGCTTCCATTTCTAAAAGAAAACAAAAACCTCACAAATATTTGGAATTACATATAGTTAAGTTACCTACTGTAGAATTATAATAATGGATACGTAGCTCTTTTCTGTATCTACCTACTTACCTAGATTTCAACGGGTGTAATGCTCAATGTCAAAACAGGCGAGAATTATACAGAGCTTACACAAGAACATGATGTAGAGTATTTCTAATAATATAAGGCTCGGTTGCACTGAGGCATGTTGATCCTTAACCATGATCAAAGGCCACGATAACCAATCAGAGTAACCTTCTTCCCAAAGCAACTTCTCGTGCATTTATCATTATTTAAATTTAACAGATTTTTGTGCAACCGGGTCTAAGAAAATGTATTCATCTTTGAATGGATTTAGAAGAAATTGTTTAGTTAGAAATGGAGAACCTGAACTCTGTGTTTATGATTACGTTCATAAATCAAGGACAAATCCATAAAATACCTACTTCAACCCCGATTGAAATACGTAGAAACCATCAAAGCCTTCTGCTCCATGAATCGTTACTTTGTAGGACTCCGAATACATCAATCACAAAACCGACTTGAGAAATTCCCATCTGCGAAGTTATTTAAAAATAATAAGTCATAGTTTGGAACACGACTTCTGCAGCCAGATATTAATCTTAATTTCTCAGGATTCAATTTGCATTTTTGAGCAATGGCCGCCGATGATAGAAATAGAAACATTTTTTGTTTGTTCCGCCCTCAAAACACGTTTCAGACTCGCATAAATTTGAATCAGATTCAGCCGATACTCAATAAATCATAGGAAAGTAATCAATTATATCGCTGAAACAATTACAGGAAGAGGAGACCTTGTGGCAAATTGATTTCCAATATCAACGAAGGACGAAGCGGATAAATGATTCGAGCAATTCTTCAAGAGAAAAAATCCAATTCTTCCAATCTCACAATGAGTGTCTCACATTCACTACTAGGCTACTCAACAGTTAACATTAATTTATATAAAAAAACAAGTATCTTAGATTTGTAACCTGTAAGGAAGAATTATCAGGAGTTTTATTTATTTATTTAATAGAGCTATTGCCCAAAACTTCTTTTATCACCAAATTTTGTCTTGAATGATCCAAATATTATGTAGGTTATATCCACTTTTACACCGAATCATCAATCTGAAACTACAAATCAGAATAAAACAAACAATTTCAAATTTAGATAGAAGTTCTACGGTGGATTGGAACTACTTATGTAATTATTCATTTATGAAGCCAAATCTGTTGAAATCAGAACTATTGGAATAATTATGATGTAGCAGAATCCTCAACATTTATCTTTCAATTTCAAAAATTGGAAGCTGTGCTACAAAAATATTGAAGTGCCAAATCAAAATTGAAATTGAATGCTACTATACTGTAGAATTAATTATACTTAGTTTCATGAGCTTGAAGGGAAAAGTCAAGCAACAGCTTGACATGATTATTTTCTCTTGAAATCATTTACCTCCTCCACCTACCCATTTGATAGAAATAACTTCTATTCAACATGGCGGACTATTATATTCAAAATTACAGTAAAATAGTATTTGAATAGAACTATAGTATTAATAAAAATTAATAAAAACTGAATGAAAAAGACTAAGAAATTGTCAAAAAACCACTGATTTATTGATAATTAGAAACACCGGATTATCTCTGATAATCTCAGTTTATCAGAGATTGATAATGGTGTAATAACCGAAACCGGTCTTTCTAATTATCAATAAATCAGTGGTTTTTTGACAATTTCTTAGTCTTTTTCATTCAATATGAATAATTACCACAATATCAACTTCTCTGTATACAACATCATAAACTATAAGAAAACTATAGAACTTTTTAATGAGAACCAATGGATCAGGTTTCGATCCATAGGTAGAATAGAACTACCTATAATTAGTAGCAGAATCCTCAACATCTATCTCATATTTATCTTCCAATTTCAAAAATTGGAAGCTCTGCTACAAAAATAGATATGGTATTAATACCATATTTCCCAGAAATTCATTCACTTGACGGAAAAGCCATTGAAATTTCCCACTCTCCACAGCATGACCAAAGCTTTCCACTTTTACACAGTAGAAGAGAATACAGTAAACAATAATTCTCTGTTTTCTGTTTACATTACTGAACTGTAAACAAAATATTTCCGAAGAAGCTCTTCATCCTGCGTTACGAACTCAGCAATAAACAGCATGATGGAAATTTCAACTACAACTGAAATAACTGTTTATTTTTCTTGATTGAAACGCTATAAAATTATTTTTCTGATTGCACGTTTTAATAACACTGTATATGCAGTAATGTAATGTTACATTCTATACTCACTGTGTATATAATGTAAATCAATCTGAGAAGACATATTTGTAGTTGCGATCTTGCAATCAACAAATATTTGTTCAATTTTAAATATATAAAAAGTCAGCATCAGTGAAAGTTAAGTTTGGTAAACACTCCAGCGAATTAATAAACTCTCAATGAAAATCAAAAATTGATTTGCACAACGGGCAATCCAGATAGCACTGGAAACACTGAATGTATTTCATTCTGTATTCAATTATAAATATAGAATGTTTCGTAAATTCCCTTCAAACTGCTTTTTAATAAATAAATCACCGTTCATGATTTGATTTGCTTCTAGAAGAAATATGAATCTAATCTATTATTAGCTCTTTTAAAATATAAAATTCAGAAAAACATCCATTACAATAAATCTGTTTCAAGAATATTTTGCAAAATATCTGATGTCGAACTACCTGTTTTTGAAGACTAGAATAGTATTTCATAATGATTATATTATGTATTTCAGTATACAGTCACATAATAATGATTTTATACGAGATCTGTCCAAGTATATAAAGAAAAACGGTTATATTTTATTGATTTTTTCAAAATTAATCATATCAATGACATCACATTGTTATAACAGAATGTTGTGCATCATAGAATATTGCTAGAATCAATATTTGAATATTAATCTACTTATTATAAAATCGTAATATTGTGAAGATAAATGATAGGTTTTGAAGTGTATAAAACCATTTTAGTGATACAATTTTTGATCATCTATGGATTTATTTAAATTTAGTGTTTTGAAGAATTATGGGTATATTTTTCAATAAGATCTGCAGCATAGACAAGTAAATTATATTTCATAGAGGAGCTTCCAAAGATCTTTGAAGTCAAATTTGAGAGATTTCTTACATCAGAACTTACTCTAGTCTCTATCAATGAATATCTACAAGACTTTGAGCAGTATTTATTCTGCATTCTAAGAGATCTGGCAGCTCTCGTTATCGTCGTCCAGTCCCAAACATTTCCTGAAAGTCGGTACTTTGACTTCGTAAATCTTGATTATTTGTGATGATAGTTAACAGCTTTAAAACGCCAAACCAGTCATCAAAATGAAATAATACAATGCAAAAAACGGCGTCGTGCGATGCAAACATAGACCTTGTTCGATGCTGTTATTTAAAAGGTGAACGAAGACCTTGAAGACTCAGTAAACATGCTTCGTTACAAGTGCTCGTTGCTGGCTCTGCCGCTGGCTTCTTTGGTTATCCTGTCTTCAGTCGTCACTCCGGGAAATTCCCTGGAAAATGGACAAGGATTGCGCCGACTGTTGTGGGATTTGGAGGAAGGAACTGGTGAGTTTTAACAATTATACATTCTACGGGACTCTAGATATTTTTGAATGTTAGAAGATCTTTAAAATTTTTTACAGTTTTCTAATTTTCATTCATCTCTCATTATTCGTTTGATTACCCACGCACAAGCCTACAGCTCATGTGGGCATTAACCCCAATAAAAAAATGTGATCAGAAGCATCATGACGTATGATTTTGAAGACGATGTATGAGTGTTGTTATAGCTGCTAATAGTTTTCGCATTCTTGCAATACGTGCTTCCATATAAATGTTGTAAACTCATTTTATAACTTGAAAGCTATGTTTGGCGAATGATCCAAGAATGATCGTACAACAATTTTCCATTTTGTTTTCTCTTGGATGAAGAGAAATACTGATACTGATACTGTTGAGAACACATTCTGGATAATAATTTTTCTTACAATAGTAGGAAAACAACTGGTCAGCAAAAGTGGGAAAACAATAAGATGATCTAGTACAATTATATATTCAGTTTTTGAATTTCTCTATCGAGATGTGAGCATGATATCTTTGAACTATCGAGATTTATCATTATTAGAACTATATTGAGCTGAGAAATATCCACCAAATGAGGCTGATGGTTCCGGCTGTGATTCTGAGTATATAGTTATTTTCAGATTGAATAGAAATGAAATGTTTTTCATTTGAATTCCAATCTCATTGTGAATACATGAACTCCAGGAAAAAACTAGACTTCATCGAAGATAGTTTATTAGTTTTGAGTAGTATAGATTCAATTCTATAGTACTATAGATTAAATAGCTCAAGTATCACCTTATTATTTTATCTACCAATGTTGTTGTATGTTAATGTATCTTTATGAAGTGACTTCTGTCAATGCAATTATTTTGTTTGTGACAGTAGAACATTCTTGATTCTTGATGCTCGATTCTTGATTCTTGATTCTTGATTCTTGATTCTTGATTCTTGATTCTTGATTCTTGATTCTTGATTCTTGATTCTTGATTCTTGATTCTTGATTCTTGATTCTTGATTCTTGATTCTTGATTCTTGATTCTTGATTCTTGATTCTTGATTCTTGACTCTTGTTACATCACAGTCATTTGTATCGTAAATGAATAAATTCAAACTACTGATTCCCAGATTCAAACTACAAATAGAATAATTTAATTGGCTTAGGCCTATTAGCATCTATGATCGTTTATAGGGAAGAACCAGAAGTATCCTTTCTTTCGAAATCTGGTGATGTCATGATATGAGTCAGTCACATAATTTCGGAGAGCACAATTGAGAAAACGGCGCGATTTATCAACTGGTGCAGTTTGCAGTCTCCACGGCTCGATTCCAGTTTACATCGAAAATCGGCGCGGTCCAAAATTGGAATCGACTTTACGAGATGGAGCACATTCCCCAAAGGCAATTCAATTACATTGTTTTCGAATGGAAATTCGGGGCGGGCGGCTGCCGACTGATCATAAATTTCCAAACGGTTATAACTGTGCACTGTAAGTTTATTAGAATCGATTTCTTCATTCGCAGAATGCGAATCGAAAAAGTGCAATCTAAAATCAATTAGCATAATTGCTGGATGCGTATGAAAGCTGCCAATTGAATTGGGCCGCACAATGACAGTAATTTAAAAGCTCGTCCACCGTATATTGGCTCATCTTTTAATACCACTCTGCTAAGTGGAAAGTGAATTATTTGATTCTGATTAAAAAGGAGAAAACATAAAAAAGGGGATCCATGATTGGAGTTTTATTTCTCAAAACTCGTAATTAATAGCTTTTCACTACTGCATGAGTTTGATGCTCACTACAATATATTATACTTTTGAGGTGGATTATTATTCAATGTCCGTATACCATACGGAGCATCAAACTGAATGATTCTAGCGGGAACTGGATTATCTATTACATGAACTCTTAGTTGAATAATAATCCAAAATCAATTAATTGAATTGAAATTGAACGAATCCGATATGAATTGTTGTAGGAGTAAAAGTAAAATGAATAATACTAGAATTCTCATTATATTTCTATAGACAGTGGTTTTGTAGAGGGAGAGTGCAAGTATACACTATACTCTTTGCACTGGAGTATGTTTAGGAGGAGGAAATCATGACTGAACGGAGCTAAATTCAAACTTAAATATATTTGTAAATGTTTGTTGAGGAATATACTGGCGGATTCTCATTTCCTACGCACTGTGAAATCAGAAACGACAGATAATTTGTTAACAGACCTGACAACCTATTATTGAATTCAACGAAATCAGTCCAGTTCTGCTGAAAAAGACCGGACGTGGGAATAACTTGACAATATCCAGCGAGAATTTCTAATGTCATTTTGATGCCAGAAGGCAACAATTTGATATAAATTTCGTCGAATGTCAGCGGTGTGTATTGTAATTCTTATTATTGGAGGAGGGTTGTGTCGCGGTTGACAGTTGCGGAATGACGCCGGCTAGAGAATTGGACCAAACTGATGTTTTTGTTTGAGCCGGTCTTGTTGTCGGCAGGCCGCATTGTGATGTGTGTGTTTTGCTCCACTGTGATGCCACACTGTCCTGTTGAAAACTACTGTAGAAATGTGTGTGTGATATATGACTGGCATACATGACGCCTCCATACAGTGGGCAAACATTGTTGGAACGTTGAAGCGAGAGAGAGCGAGAGAGTGAGTGAGAGCGTGTTGCATGCAACAAGCAACAAGGGATGCGATGCGATGGATGACCAGCCACTGAAAGAAAACCAACTGTAGCTTGTGGCTTCTGCTGGTGACATGTTGCCATCGATATATCAGTTGTTTCTTCCCGCTGACAATGCCAGCCACTCTTGCATGCATATTCCATTTTTGCCCATCACTGTGAGATAATATTAGTTTAGTAAACTGTATGCAGAAGTTAAAATAGTAGTGCATGCTCTCCAGTAAGTTTTGACATAGAGTAAAATAATTGTATAGAGGTTTTCTCTGGTTTTGATATTAGTTTATGCTGTTTAGTAAGTTTTAATATTAGTTCATGCTACGGTAAATAAAAAGCTTTAATATAAATTCATGCTGTATTCTGTGTAATAGGCTTGAGGGTAGCTAGCTCCTTGTGGATTTGATTACTGACAATCATTGCGATAGGCAAGGAAGACTATTGAAGACCATGAAAGACTATGGAAGACTATCGAAGACTATGGAATAAAATCCAAGACAATAGAAGACTATGTAATATCAGAGAAAACTTATTCAATAGATTGATTCTATTGTAATACTTTGGAAGACTATTGGGAACTAGGGAAGAATGTGGAAGAAACATCAAATGTGTTGGGGCACTCCTCCTTCCTAATCGAGAGTTTCAGGATATGAAGCACTCGAAAGAATGAACTCCGAATTATGAGCAGATCTGAAACAAAATAATTCAGTAGGTCTACGTAGAGTATTGAAATGATCCCGGCCACAGGAAGGTAGGAAGAAATGAGATAACAGGAATGTTATACAAAGTTTAAAATTAAATTGAAGTTTGAACATTTTTAGAATGTATTGCCTAATAACTTTTCAGATTTAGACGTAGAATAGTCATCAGTCATAATTCAGAACTGATGGCAGTAGAATTGGTGAGGTGATGTTCAGTTTATGCCCATGGACTGAGAGGCACGTGGACAAGTATACAAGTGAAGCGCAAACAAATTTATCTACATCGGCAAATTTATTGGTTTGGATAAAATAGTAGGTCGGATAATCGAGACTCTTTGACGATTAAAGACATTCACAGTAGAGAATGAGGATTGGATGACGGAAATCCACTAGTCATACCAGGAACTACTATTGAGGAATTGGAACTATCATCTCCAGGTCTTCAAAGCTGTCAAATCGCAATTGTCTCTCATCATTCAGCCAATAGCAATCTAGCAACGAATCAAAGGTTAATGTTAAGCCATCGGCTATCCACGTGTTTAGGATTTAGGAAATACATGACGTGCTTATATTTAGCTTGTAATAATATGCTGCTGCGTATTCTAGCTTCAATTAATTAGCTCAATTGAGAATTATGACGCTATTACGGAATATAATTACTATCCGGTTTCATTCAATTAATCATGCATGTGGTTAGCAACAGAATCAAGTCAGATCCATTTCATTCATCATTAATAATTCAACATTAATATGAAGTGCACGCTCTCTAGGAATTGAAATAGAGGAAGTGCAATTCCCCTCTCTCTCTTCTATATTCGCACCGTCAATAGATCCACCGTCTATATTTGCACTCTTTCCAGTATTCACAGGAAGAGGAACCAGTATGTAATTTTGGCTGAAATAAAGCCCTATTCAACGAAATATGAACGTAACTGAAACAAAAAATATAGAAGTACCTTCACGCAAATAAAAACTAAAATGAAACTATTTATAGTAAACTGGAACGTCAACAATAAAAACTATCAAGTGAACCTGTTAAAATGAAGGGGAAGTAATTAATACCTGCATAATTTCCTTTTACATGAATAATAAAAGATGAGAATTGTCATTAAGCGATGAATATAACAGCAAAAATAGTAATAGACATTCACATGAGACATTAATTTAGATTTACATACACAAATTATTCGTGAGAGAGATTTGAGAATATAATTTTTAATAAATTTTATTTGTGGGGGATTCTGAAGAATATAATTCTCAACTACATCAATCGGACAGTTTGCTGCAAGATATTCCCAGTATTATTTTTCCAGAACACTATAGTGAATAGTCTCCGTAGTCACTGTAAAACAATCTTGAATCATCATCGATCTAGATCTGAACTTGAAAATTGAATTGAATTGAATTGAATTTATTGCCAAAAATCACATACAAATATTTGTACAATACAATCACTAAAGTATGCAATATACAATCACTAAAGTATGCAATATACAATCACCTAAAAATATACATTTATTGTAACTTGCACAACAATAATTATCAATGTAATCAATGTAATATTCGGCACTCCTCCTTCCTAATCGAGAGTTTTAGGATATGAAGCACTCGAAAGAATGAACTCCGAATTATGAGCAGATCTGAAACAAAATAATTCAGTAGGTCTACGTAGAGTATTGAAATGATCCCGGCCACAGGAAGGTAGGAAGAAATGAGATAACAGGAATGTTATACAAAGTTTAAAATTAAATTGAAGTTTGAACATTTTTAGAATGTATTGCCTAATAACTTTTCAGATTTAGACGTAGAATAGTCATCAGTCATAATTCAGAACTGATGGCAGTAGAATTGGTGAGGTGATGTTCAGTTTATGCCCATGGACTGAGAGGCACGTGGACAAGTATACAAGTGAAGCGCAAACAAATTTATCTACATCGGCAAATTTATTGGTTTGGATAAAATAGTAGATCGGATAATCGAGACTCTTTGACGATTAAAGACATTCACAGTAGAGAATGAGGATTGGATGACGGAAATCCACTAGTCATACCAGGAACTACTATTGAGGAATTGGAACTATCATATCCAGGTCTACACAGCTGTCAAATCGCAATTGTCTCTCATCATTCAGCCAATAGCAATCCAGCAACGAATCAAAGGTTAATGTTAAGCCATCGGCTATCCACGTGTTTAGGATTTAGGAAATACACGACGTGCTTATATTCAGTTTGTAATAATATGCTGTTGCGTATTTTAGCTTCAATTAATTAGCTCAATTGAGAATTATGACGCTATTACGGAATATAATTACTATCCGGTTTCATTCAATTAATCATGCATGTGGTTAGCAACAGAATCAAGTCAGATCCATTTCATTCATCATTAATAATTCAACATTAATATGAAGTGCACGCTCTCTAGGAATTGAAATAGAGGAAGTGCAATTCCCCTCTCTCTCTTCTATATTCGCACCGTCAATAGATCCACCGTCTATATTTGCACTCTTTCCAGTATTCACAGGAAGAGGAACCAGTATGTAATTTTGGCTGAAATAAAGCCCTATTCAACGAAATATGAACGTAACTGAAACAAAAAATATAGAAGTACCTTCACGCAAATAAAAACTAAAATGAAACTATTTATAGTAAACTGGAACGTCAACAATAAAAACTATCAAGTGAACCTGTTAAAATGAAGGGAAAGTAATTAATACATGCATAATTTCCATTTACATGAATAATAAAAGATGAGAATTGTCATTAAGCGATGAATATAACAGCAAAAATAGTAATAGACATTCACATGAGACATTAATTTAGATTTACATACACAAATTATTCGTGAGAGAGATTTGAGAATATAATTTTAAATAAACTTTATTTGTGGGGGATTCTGAAGAATATAATTCTCAACTACATCAATCGGACAGTTTGCTGCAAGATATTCCCAGTATTATTTTTCCAGAACACTATAGTGAATAGTCTCCGTAGTCACTGTAAAACACTCTTGAATCATCATCGATCTAGACCTGAACTTGAAAATATCAAGCAAGCATTACTAACAGTAACTGTCTCTGAATAACAGCACTGTATGTTATTTTAACAATCATGTTAATAGCCTTATGATAGAATAGTTTTAGGTAGTACAAACGGCACTAATTTGCGAACTTGAACTTAATTAATATGAAGGCCGATAACGGTACCGGCTCTAACCTGTTTGTGAGAATTATAAAAAGATGACGTGATTACAGTTTGGCTCTCGACTTAGAAGAGAAAGAACCTATCGAACCGTTGAGGTAGCGAATGGTAAAATGTAACATTTGGATTGAAAACGGAAAGCGATCTCTCACCGGAATTGAAGGCCGCGTCCAATTGTTTGTTTACTTTTCATTCACCTCCATTTTACGGAAAATTTCTTCATAGTCTCCTAGTAGATTAAAGTGAGATGATTTTGAGGATTGGTTTTAGACCTTGTATTTTGAGGCGATAAGCTTCAGGAATGTAGAGTGTGGCTCTATATTTATAGATAATTTTCCTTGTAGAATTCTTGTAGAACATTCTTGAATATCCTTCTACAGTCCGGGTCCTGTAGCTTTGCCAATCGGCGGAGGTCCACTAGACTACAATACTACCCGTTCACAAACATCGAACATTTTTGAAAATGTATCTTTCCATGAGCAACAGATGATTTTTTGTATCTTCTCAAAAGCAACGTGTTGCATCCGAAAAGATACTCAAGGAGCTTTTTGGAGTTCTTTTAGCACAACGCAGCCTATCAGCTGACATCCGTTCAACATGCTCTTTCTATTGTTGGTGATATGTTGCAACTCTCTCATTCATGAAGACTCTCTGTATGTAGAGGGCTCCCTTCAAGGAAGCTCTGTAGGGAGCTTCCTCCATCTAGGGATGTAGGGTCTAGGAAGCCTGATGTTTTTGCAAAGCCGTGAATATTACCTCGTGAACCATATCTTGCCCATATGCCGTTACAAAGTCACGGAGGCAAAGCTACGGGACGGATACTGTACAATATTATATAGAATAGAATAGGAATATGAAGTGGAATTATAATATATCTATACAAAAGGATATTGTAAGATTTTCCTGCAAGGGTTGGAGTTTAAAATTTATACCACAGAAGCAACACAAATGTTTGTATGTGTCCATGCTAGATCATTTAAATCATAACTGAAATGTGTGTGAAACAAACCTCTAAAAATGCATAATACCTCTAAATCACAGTGACTGAGTTTGTATTCAGTGTAACAATTATTGCGGCGATGGTGTCAAACAATCAAAGTACAAAGCCTGTAATCCGAGCCGCTTTTTTGCGCCGAGAACTTAATGAAGCCAACTACAACAGCCAACAGCCAACAGCCAACAATGTGCAGCACTCTAATTGCCGCATTTTTTCAGACGAGCTGCTCTTCAATTCACCTATCCACTTTATCACAAAGGCAGCAGCAGCAGCAGCACTGCGATTTTCCCGCTTTTGCCATCTCCCCAGGGTCAAGTTACACAATTACGCTACACAGAAGGGTTTCAGTAATGCGAATTTTTGTTGACGTGTGTGTGCGCGCTGCCTAATTAGGGTACTTTGAAGGTACACGTAGATTCAATTGCTAGAATCGGATTTCTACAAACGGATTGTGGGTGTGTGATTGTCGGTGGGAGGGGGAAGAATTCGAGTAATAAAAATATGTATAATCAGCAACATGATTTGCAGTGTAGAGTGCTTTGTGAACAGTCAACACAAAGAATTAGGCGCGGCTTTGTCGTAATTGAAGATAAAAGGCAAGCAGGACCGCTGATACTCCATAATAAGGTTATTACGTTTATTTATGTATGGCACTCGGCGTCGTTACGTCTAATTGGGAATTACGGGACGGTCGTCTGGTGTCACAATAACGAGGCCATTAATATTTTAGATATGAATAATTATCGACGGTGACATCGGATGCTGATATAATGCTAATTAGGCGACGCCCGCCGCTTTTATACGGGCGACGCGACGCTAATGTGTAGCAACTTTTCTAATTACGCTCGACGCGAGGGCGACGCTCAATGGACGTGGGACGCTTCTTTAGAGGTGCCAACTTCCTAATTGCCTTTTTACATGTGGACATGTTTGACGGGTCGCTTTAATGCACAAACTGCGCTGTTCAAATGCACCTACAAATTGCACCTACCTCCCTCAAATTAAACTGATGATGTTTAGAATTATGTTATGAGAATGGATGCAACACTTGTATAATTAAGGTGTCACATGTATGGGGGTGCAGCTTGGATATGACAGACGGTATAAGTTTCATGATGAATGCGACACTCATATACCAACACTAAAAGAAAGCTCCACATGGATTATAGAGGTGCAATATGTTTAATTCTGTAAGGAATAATTATTAAACTCCAGTTGTCAATATTTGCATTAGCAGAAGTCTTAAGGGTGGTTGAGAGCATATTTGAAATTTCGTTCAATAATTATTAGTCTAGGATGTTACATAATTCATTTTCATCCATTGATTTCATTTGTACAGTCATCAAGGCCCGGATTCCGAGCTCGGGATTTGGCCAAGTTCTAGACTCGAATTGAATTGATTTGAAAAAATCTTTATTCATAAACAGCTGGAGTAAGAAAATTTGCTTTCCGAAACGGGGCGTAGTCGTAGTCATTGTCAAAGTCACGTTTGAATTGAATTTCAAAAAACTAGAAAATTCAACACAAAATAAAATAAAGAGAAAATAGTGTGAAGTTTCAGCTATTTTGAATTATTTAGAAATGTTTAATTTCTACAAGGAAAACGTTTCCAATTATAGAAATGAGAACTGCGACTACTGTTATAAAAACTGCGACTACGCCCCGTTTTGGGAAAGCTTATTTACTGACTCCAGCTGTTTAAAGTCTAGAACTTAGCTAAATCCCGAGCTCGGAAACTGGCCCTTAGGGCTGTTTACACAGTCGAAGCTTAAACTGAATTCAATCAGCTGGTGGCTTAAACTCAAAATGAACCATATAGTAACAAACGAGACTTGATATGGATTTAATCCAGTTTAAAATGTAATTCAGTTTAAACTGGAACTGTGCAAATGGCACTAAGTGTATTCGAATTTTGATTTATTTTATGGTTGATTAATTGGAAGGTGGAATAAGTGTTGTGAGCCAGAAACGGGCCGGCCAGGATAGCCGAGTCGACTACGGCGTTACACCCTTCAGTCTGCTACCTGGTCGTCAGTTTGAATCCCGCCAGTAGGCATGAAAGTTAGATAATGTCATAGAATCACCCGCTCACTCCCAATTTTTCACGCACAAGCAATAAACTCATGTAGGTATCATCCATTATAAATCTTGATGTCTTGATGATAAAGACAAAAAAAAACAGATTACCATTTTGTGAGATGATAGCCTACAGTAAATTATTAAAACAAAAATCTGCCATATTGTTAGCATATTTTTTTAGTATTTTTCTGCTACATCACATTCTGGAAAGTTATGAGTTCACTCAAAGAATAAAAATAAAATTGAAGAAATAGGTACTTTGTTGTTGAAAACCTGTTATAGTGTTACAAGAACTACATTCAGGTTCAACTGTCATTCACTTTCAACTAACAACAATTCTATCCATTTAGGTGCTGGATAATATTAATCACCGTATTGTACTTGGCTTGTTGATTGATTGAGTACTTTATTCATATAGATTACAATATATACTGGCTTATACACTTATATACAATAGCTTACAATACAGCAAAATTATAGATAGATCTACATAATATAGACTAAGAAAATAATTATTGAACTGTATATGATACAAAAAAAGCAATTTGTAATAATTAAAGATAATATTGTTACATCTACATAAATTGGCGGAGATTTGGACAAAGAATATTCAAAATATCCTTCCCAATAACTCTCTACCTTGTTCTGTGTTTGGTAGAAACACGAAATCTTTCCTGAAGAAAACTGCATGAAGAATTGCCGGACAAAACATCAAAGTTGTCTCTTGCACCTGCAAAATAGTAACAAAGTATCAACGAACGACCTTGCCACCTTGGATTAAATGCAGGTCAAGTTCAGTCAGAGAAATTGATACAGTGGGATTCACTCCAAACAGACAGCATTCCTTTCAGGTGACACTAATACTACCCATTGCATCCGATGCTGACAATTTAGAGTGAGTCTCTCAGTCGCAGAAGTGGCGACTCTAATCGTAGCGCTCTACGCTCGGCTGGACACGTCTTGAGACCATTTCTTAGCTAGTAATTAGAGATGGAGGATTAGATAGAAACCGACATTGGAATTCAGATAGCAGCAAGGATTCTAGGATGCTTCAATCTTCCTGCAGTTCCGTTTAGCATCAATTTAGCCCGTTGCAAACTTGCAGCATAATCCAAAACTAATTGCAAATCTACAGTAATTCGAGAGAACGTGGAAATGTTGGCTAAGGATATTTATTTACATGTTTTACTATTGTTATATTCTTCGTTTTTGTTATATGGTTTTTTTTATCTCGTCTTTGTCTTCATTCATTAGACTTTGTTAGCGTTTCCTTTTATATTTTTTCAAATTAACAATTAAATTTGAATTTACATCTCTAATGCTTCTCATTTATTGTTTTGGTTATTTATCTCGTCGTCGTCTTAATTGATTAGGCTTTGTTAGCGTTTTCTTATATATTTTTTCTAAAACAACAATATTAAATTTTAATTTACAAAATTTCCAACTTGAATGCTTCTTTGCTGTAACTATAAAAACTGATCATACAATTCAAATTCTGATTTTTTTTGCAATATTGTAAATAGAGTTGAACTTGGCAATGTGAAGTCTGTTTATAATTTCAAATGTTGCATCGTGCTACATTTCTTGTTTGAATTTACTGAAAGTAATATTCAGCAAAACATAAAAAATTCAATTTTTTGTCTAAAACTTGGTTAATAAACTAAACTTTTATTTGTTTTCTAATAGTATGAATTTACTTCTACATTCTAGAAAATTCGTGTTCAAGTAAGTTGGAATAATATAAGGGTAATTCATCCACCTTAATCATTCAAAATTAATCTCGTTTGTCATCACTTGTTGAGCTGATTGACTAAACCAACGCTTCCCTCTGGATGTTAGAGCATCATCAACATTTAATCTCATTAGTAGGGTGATCATTTTCAATGAAAAATTCAGTGAAGGCTGAATCATTAATGGGTTTATAGATCATTAGAGCGATTGAAACCTAGTAATTGTAACGGGACTTAGAATAAATGATTGAAATCATCAATATTATCCACTTTTTCATCACATTCTGAATAAAAGCTGCTATCATACAATATTTTTGATAGATGCTATAGCTCATACCTCGAACTACACCAGTTTGATGAAACTTTAGAAACCTGACACTAAAAACTATGAATGAATCGAATGTACATTCGAGGCATGAAGCAGATGCTGCTCAGAGTTCAGTTGGAAATAGACCGACTGAGTAGATAAGGTGAAGTTCGTAAATTAAGTGCCGGTTGCACAACAGCCGGTTAAATTTTAACCACGAGAACCGTCTTTTCAAAAACGCCTTCTCTGATTGGTACTCGTGAAATTAATCACGGTTAAAATTTAACCGGCTGTTGTGCAACCGGGCCTAAGTCCTCAATCCAATCCTTTGTAGTAAGTAGTCTACTTTTCTTATAACAATTTGTGTCTTATTGATTTTGTTAGCCCTGATAACAGCACTTTTTTGGACCACCTCAACCATCTCTCTGATTTTTGAAATTATTCAAATACATTTAAATATTCAAATACATATATTATGTTCATTGACATAAGTTTATCGATAATTTGACAACCTGTGAGACTGAACTCCCCGTGATGATTCTTTCCATAGCTAAGTTCTTAGTCAACATGGCTAAGCTCTTAACATGGTATGATAATCATTGTGATGCTTGAAAAATTTGAGTTTATAATCTAAAGATCAAAGGCATGGAAAA
Organism: Nilaparvata lugens; assembly: GCF_014356525.2. NCBI lineage: Eukaryota > Metazoa > Arthropoda > Insecta > Hemiptera > Delphacidae > Nilaparvata > Nilaparvata lugens. The sequence continues at coordinate 17,487,066 of NC_052508.1, forward strand.
AGTGTTGGATATTTTCTATTACACTTCTTATTCGAGGACTACAGACCAGCAAAATAAAGAGTTCAAAGGCATGAATGAAGTGTTGAATATTTCCTATTGCACTTTTCATTTGAGGACTACAGACCAGTACAATAAAGAGTGGATTTAAAAAAATTAATTTTATTTATTATGGAGTTTCTCATAATCAACAGAGAATCTACAAATCAGTTCAACGGCTTCACGTTGCAAATATTGTCGATCTATCTACATTTATAAGTGACGTTACATGTTGAAAGTAGCTTAGCCCAAAATACTGTTTACAATAGTTTACTTAGGCAAGGTATCTGATGTCACGAGGCGTCAACTCAAGTTGGAAAACTCCGCCTCTACATTGCTCTCTGATACTGAATCTATTAGGAACGACATCGACTTCGCCTATTCGGTTTTACGCCGGGGTATTTGAATGGATTGAATAAATTAATGAACGAAGCCTGTTAAGGGCCGACTCAATAAGTGCTAATCGTCTTCTGAAGGAACAGCATTAGGCTTTCATTGGCAGTCACAATGTATCTATATCAGCATCACCTCGCGCTTCCACTGCAAACTTTGTTTAATCCCATTTGAGCGGCAAACAAAGCAATTCAGCCGATCGCTGTGGCATGGATGACGTCATCCATATTTCGAGAAGGCCAACCTGGAAACTGTGAGATAATATTCTGGAGCGCTGAATGCTTCACTGCAAAAGCACTTCCGGCTTAGATTCGAACTTGTGCGTCGATGAAATATCAAACTGATACTCAGTTATTTACCATTTTGTGAATTCGTGGAAACAATGAGTGGAGTTCACCTTTCAACACCATGAATATTAATTAGAACACTTGAAAATCGAAGTTCGACTTGATTTTCAACAAATCAAATCCTATGGAAGAGTTCTTCTTGGAAATGAGCTCTAAGTCTCCATTTCCCATAGAGAGTGGTTCTGAATACTGTGCTAATACTTTCGATAAATAACGGAATTCTATAAATTAGTACAACTTGCTTACAAGTCAGTTATTGCGGATGATGTTGTTAATAGAATAATTGAACATTTTGAATTCATACCTGCCATTATGATTATAATCACTACCTCCGTAAACAAAGCCATAGTGCATTCTGGTGACATCAGCACAGGTAAGGCTTCTACACCAATAAAAATGAGTTGATTTCAGCTAATCTATATCAGCTAGTGTTTTTATTGGTGTAGGAGCCTTCCTGCGCTGACGTTACCATCAACCACCTGTCTTGCACTATGGCTTTGTTTACGGCTTAATACTGTAGCACATTGGAAATACAAAACATTGAAAGCAGCGCTAACAAAACACTTCACTCGTATAGCAATCTTCTTTATATATGAAAATGAATAAATATATAGAAAATAAAAATCTTAGTACCCTTTTTTTGAAATATTTTATCACAACATGTTTCAGACATTTATGCCATTTTCAAGTGATATGAAGTAAATAAATAAATACTACTGGAAGATTCTTATTCCATAAAAACATATGAATACACTAACATATGATCAAAATAAGAATCTTCCAGTAGTATTTATTGACTTCATATCACTTGAAAATGGCATAAATGTCTGAAACATGTTGTGATAAAATATTTCAAAAAAAGGGTACTGAGATTTTTATTTTCTTTATATTTATATTACAAGTAGCCCTATACAGAAAAGAGATGAAAATGAATGTCTGTTTGTGTGTTAGTTTGTTTGTTTGTTCCCTATAGACTCAAGAGCTACTTGACAGAACGGCATGAAACTTTGGGAATATGTTGTGTGAATATTGGTGATGGTTTCTGACCAGAATTTCTAATTAATTCATTAATAACTGAAGAATGACAGACTAATTTACATGTTTTTCTAATTTAGCTCAGCTTATATTCATCCTAAAATGGAAGATGGAAAGAATATGGAATTCTGTGTAATTCATCGTACATCGCATATTTCCTGGACCATCTATTGACAATCAGCAACTATGAAAACATTAAATTCATCTTTGAAATACTGATTTAACCTATTTTTTTTAATTCAGCAATACTGATAGATATTACTACCAATTGATTGAGAAGAATATGTTTTCGGAATAATAAATGATGCATGACTAAGCACATAGGAAGTCCGTATTGAGATGTAAATGAAAATATTGATTGTCAGATGAATTTCATGATTTACCAAATAAAGTCATGAGATACGTTGACTTTTTGGCGGTAGGAATTGTTTTAGTACAGTAATAAAACATTGATTGATTTGATTCGTATACACAATCGATTCGAATTTGATTCATTCATTCGAATTTGATTCATTCAAATTTTGAATTGATGCTGATTTTCAAGACTATAATATAGTCTACTCATGAAAACTCAGTTGAAAATTAAAAATCAAATACAAAACATGTCGTGATTTTCAATAGAAACTGAAGTTGAAAGCTCATAAATTCTCACCCGTAGTATATCAGTATGCTAGGAAAGAGAATGCGTTAACAGTAAACATTTATTGAGATTAGAGTATATCAGATTTAAAACAGCGATTCAGAGATATTCTGGACTTTTTTATATCATTTTCCAATATATCATTGCTCATAAATAAATTTTGCTTCAATGATCTAATGCTGCTTCAATGTTGCTTTTATGTTGCTCTAATGTTGTTTTTATGTTGCACTAACGTTGCTTTAATGTTGCTTTCTCAACAGGAATCGATGTGAGCGAACACGAGCGGATTAGGAGGGAAGCTGCCGAAGAAACAACTACGACATCAACAACAACCACAACAGCAAAGCCCGACAAGAAGAAAGCCGATAAACCGAAACCGTTTCCCGATTTTCCGAAACTCGAGTTGGACCCGGACACCGAGTCTCTGTCACCCAACAACACTGACCCGGAAATCCCTCTCGGATTTCCCCCTCTTATGCCCCCTGATGGTCCCCTCTACCCTCCCGGACTGTACCCAGGTTCCCCATTTGGACCAAGTCTCCCTCCCCGACCCGCATACCCACCCGGCTTCGAGATCTGTTTCAATCCATTAGCCTTGCAGCCGCTGCCCGAGGACTCGAAGAGCGCCAAAATGCAGAAACAAATCATCAAGATGCAGTGCGACTTTGTCAACATGCAGACCAAACTCACCAAGTTCCAGCAAAACCTTGAGAAGGAGCTCGTCGAACTGAAGAAGTTGAACTATAACGTGGTTGCCAGGATAGCCCGGCTCGAGTCCATGCTCAGGGCTTCTCCTTTCTAGAAACATCTTGCAAAACTCGACAAAATTAATACATTCAAAAAGAATTATTCAGAGATTGTGAGTATCGCTTTCAACAAAACAAACTGTACCCTTCCTTACAATAATATGTTTGAGAAAGAGTAATAAAATTCAATTTCAAACAAAAATCTTCCCTTTTTAGAATTTTATTGGTTCACTCTTAAACTGAATGAACATTTTTCTCAGTATGGATAAAGTGTTTCTATCCCAAAGTGTATAATAACTATTCCATAGTTGATTCTGTTTTGAATAATAACTCAAGTATAATCAAAGATGAAAGAATTATTAGAAATTGCAGTTTTTGGACAGGTTCATTCAACGAATTTCCTTCAGCTATTAAGTTCTTCGATCAAATCAAATGATTTGATAAGCTTCTCGTTGTTGAAAAAAATGAGACACAGATGTTGTCATTACCACTATAAATTGGTAACAATTGAAGTTGTATTGACAACAGCTGTGTCTCATTTTTTAATTAAGGAGAAATACCAGAATATCTCTTCAAAAACAATAAATTTCTTAAAACTTCTGGTTGGTGTTGACACTGTAATCTATATTATTTACAGTTTCTTCGTATAGAAAAATTGAAAACAGTAAACTGTACTTAGCATTGTCATATGGATCTCAGTCCACAGTGAATATTTATTGATTAGCGTAGAATGTAATCGTACTTTCTCCGATAAGTTGATGAAGAATTGCGCTCTCCAGCTATTGTACTGTTGATCCTGGATTTCTCCTTCTTCAAATTTGTATAGAATTCTGGAACCAACTGCAACTAGAAAAAACAAACTTGTTATGAGAATTGGTTGAAGTGAAAAATAACATATCGGATAGCATACTGTAGTTAAAGAAGTGGCCCATTCTCTCAAACTATAACATACTAATTCTGTCAAATACAAATTTATTAATTTGTTGACAGGACTGCAGTTTTGTGTTGAAACCAACATATTTATAGTTGTAAACTTCCAGTACAGCTGAAATGGTTTCAACACAGAGCTGCAGTCCTGTCAACAAATCCAATAAAAAATGTAGATGTGACAAGAAAAAAACTGTGTTTTGTCATTTATGAAGAAGTTACACAATATTCATATAAATTCAATAAATTGTATCATACATTGCAATAATAAACTCTCAATTTAAACACATGTTGTTAGTCCCATAGAATATCATGTTACATCATCTCAGGTAAACAATTCTCTCGGCTTTGCTCAACTGGTGATCCTAGAAATGCACAAACTGATAATTCGTTACAATAATATCATTTTCAAAGCATGTTATTGTTCAATTAGGGTTAACTTGCGACTCGCTTTTTCCGACTAAAAGTCAACATTACCATCCACCGTCATCCTTGGTAAATTGTGAAACAACCAACTGGTCGTTCTCGAAACGACAAAGTTTGTGGTTGATACAAAATAATAATAAACTATTAACACGTTGGTTGCTTGTGATAATAATTGAACTTATACAGATAATGATTGCTTTGAAGTCAATTTGCTATGTTACTCTCTCACTAACCGATCATACTTTGTCCCCTCCAATTTCTCTTTATGTATACAACAGGCATCAAATATCCTATACTATTAAACGAGCAACTTCTGTTTATATGTTTGGATGTTTAGATGTTTGTATTTCACCGGATCTCGAAAACGGCTATAACGATTCTCACGAAATTCAGAACATAGTAGGTTTATAATATAAAGATTCGATTGCGCTAGGCCTCATCCCTGGGAGAACTAGCTGAAGGCCATTAAAAGGATAATTATTATTTATCCTTGGAAAAAAAGCTGATAATAATTATTTCGTCGTCTGTTGGTGATGGAAGTGAGTGAGCGAGTTCATGTGAGTGGGACTGTGTCAAAATTATGACTCAGCTGTTGAACTTTTGTAATCATTCAATCAGGTACTTAGTGCCGGTTCCAATAAAGCCGGGTTATTTTCAATCCTAATTAATTTTCCAGTAGATCCATCTTTTTGGAATGGTCTTTTTCGATTTGGTTCACGTGAAGTTAATCAGGATTAAAATTTATCTGGCTTTTGTGCAACTGGACCTTTGTGAAGGAAATTTTTGCATTCCTCTGGGAATTAATCTGAATTTACTGTTATTGGATAGAACATTTCTGTATGAATGTTATGAATGTTATTATAATTTCTTCTTTCGTAATAATTTTTTTATGCTTTTGTACTCCAGAGAGAAGCTCGGTCCCCGATATTGGTAGGCATAAGTTATCTTGATACAAGCACAGACAAGCATCACTTGTATCTGTCGTTAGAGAGAAAATACTTGTATTATATTTATCATTATACAGAGAGAAAATACTTGTATATCTTTCTCTCTACTAGTAGAAACCAGAAATTATAAAAAAATATAATTGAAGTGAACAAATGACCTTTGTCGTATGTCACCAACGCGTTTTCCACTACAAGCTCGGAAGTTGCAGTTGGATGGAAAAAGAGACATCGGAAGACCGAGGAAGCGGTGGACACCGGAACAGGTTTTACAAGCCTAGTCCATGATTGATTATGATGATTTTTCTCTCTGCTGTAATACAAGAATAATAATGAATATGATGTATATATCTCTCTGTCAATTTGTGTAGGTTGATGAAGTTCAGTTGATAAAGCCAAGTCTGTTGCCAAATCAAATATTGACTCCCAGTCATATTGCGATACAAGTTTGTTTTCTATTATTTTTGTAAGCAGAGAAGGAAGTTGATCTTGTGCCATTTAATGTGTAAGAGGTTACACCACTTGCGAAGCACAATAATTTTTAAAATTGAAATTGATTTATTTTCCTCTTCTTTTACAAAATACAATATATTCAATATTAAATGTGAAGAAAGCTTCTCATATGGGCAATTGCCTGTGTGTGAGGAACGAGTTCCAAATACAAGAAAAGACAAATCATAAAAAGTTAAGATTTCAGTTTACAATATTGATAAAGAACAAGCAAAAAAATTATTCTAAAATACCTCTAATTAGTATAATATAGTATCTTTTCATATAGTATCTTTACAGGCATCGACATATACCTGCACTCAGAATCACACGAGCACACTATTATTATTATGCATCTAATAATAACGAATAATATGGTATGGTTTATTGTGCTTCTCATCATCATCTTCACTTCAGGGATTAGGTTTATTAATTAACCTGTTCCGGTACCCATCACTTTCTTGGCCTCCCTAAATCTCTTTTTCCTGTACGTCTATAGTTTTGGACTACAACGGGAATTCTTCCAGGTGGCATTCTATCCAAATGACTGCACCAGTTGCGTCTATTTTGAAGAACTCTTTCATGCAGAGGAGCAACCAATAAAACCTGTCTTATATCAGTATTTCTGATTCTAATGTTGTGCTTCTATGGTTATACATATAACCATATGTATAATCATATATATAATAACCATAACCATATATATAATGTATAATGGTTAGCTTCTATGGTATAATCTAGATTGTTTATTCTATGGTTATAGTTTGTGTTCATCAGCTAATATTGTACCTATGGAAGTTGAGAGGACCAAGCAGAGTTTACCATAATTAACAATAGCCTAATATTATCATTGACAGCCGGTCATTTTAGTTTATTTTTGTATGCAATAATTGAAGTTGATATATTATTAACTTTGTGAAAGGTTACTAGTGAAATACACATCTGGTGCTTGCGTCACTGTTATTATACACAACAATGTGATGTCAGGATTTAGTATGCACCAGGCCTGGCCTGCGAAAGCATGAAAATATGGGCGCTAACAAAACTCAGGAACGTGTATAGTGGAATTCAATTCAAATTGCCAGCATTGTTTGAGTGGAATGCATTAGTGTTGTTTGGAAGTGAAGCTGACAGTTCACAGTGAATCTCACTATAGCTGCTACACAGAGTACAGAGAAGAGAAGAGTGGAGCAAGAGCACGTATATTAAAACAAAATGCAGGTTGAATTTGTGACACACTGGGCCCTACTGCAGATGAGACCCACTGTAAGAATCCCCCGTAAATAACATCAGTACTTCATTCAACTAATGCTGACAGTCTAAAGTGAAACTCACAATAGGCCTGCTGCTTTATTTTGCTCTTTCGGCCACATTTCTGCGTTGACAGATGACATCTAAAATGAATTACATTCTGCGCGCCGAAATAATATATGAGCACCGTGTTTAATTATAAAATGAATTTTTCGCCAAAATTGCACATATACTGGAGCAATGGCGCTCCGAACTGGTAATGTTTGTAGGGAAGTTTTCTGGCCATTAATCATTTTCTGGTAACTTGTTTGATTATTTTTGTGCGAGTTTATTGTGATGAACGTATAGAATTCCCGAAATTTGGATTATAACTCTGGAAACTCATTCTGTGTTTTCAATGATTTAATTTTCAACGTTGTTCCATATCAATTAAATAACCATCATTATTCTTTATGAAAACCACGAAAACGCTTAAAAATTCAGTCACTCAAAAATCTCCCTCCAAAATTGGGTACAGACTTATTTGCCACGAATACGCGCATTCCGCTTTCCATCAGCTGATGCTATGCTTATTAGTATATCTGTATCTTTCCATCAGCTGATACTGAGCTCATTAGTATATCTGTATCTTATTGTTTCTGCACGGGGAGAGGCATAATAAGCTGAAATACGCTGATGGAAAAAGAAATGTGTGTTTTCGTTGTTACGCACCTTCATGTTTTCCACTTTGAGAACTATTTTGTAATCTCAAAAGTAGATAACTTCCATTGAAAATTGAAACAAAAAAGAATGAAACAATCATTTATGTTGTTTAAAAACTTGGATATTGATGTGATACTTGAAGACTGATAACAACCCTACCATGTGAGAATTTTGATAAGCACTCTTATTAAAAATTCTTGGTATTCTCCCTTAAGAAATTAATAGTAGACCATGTTTCCCAAATAATTGCAGTATTCTGATTTGGAGATAATGTTTGTTGAATTTCATCATCCAAGTCATATAATTATTGAAATAAGGTAGGAATTATTCAGTAGTTTGGTGATGAATGGATCCATAATTCCAATGATGTGTTGTCTATCAATGAACAATACATGATTGATGTGCTAATAGACTATCTCAACGTTAATAACCTATTGTCTGTCCAATACATCAGTAATCCAGATCCATATCTATTCAAATTACATCCAATGTTTGATGCTCAAATTATGTAGCAATGCTACAACATATAAGATATAGATATAGTTGCTAATTGAATACATTGAGAAAGTGTCTGCTATTTTCGATAATTACGATAGAGTTTATCTAGTTTACTGAATAAAAAGACTGAAGATATTTCTCTACCATAGGTTCATTGGAAATCGAGATTCTGGTTTCGGTTGTTACACCATTATCAATCCCTATTGAACTAAAACTACAGGTAAATAGCAGTAGTATTTATACTAACGGTCAAGCACCGTTGGTGAACGTCTATCAAGGTCTGACAATATTGGCCTAGATAAGCTTCTCATCAATTAGCGGTTCAGACTAAACAAAATGGCGAACAAAACTAATTTACCTAATGTCCTTCTCAATTTTTGGAATTCCAAAATACTGTAGTAGATAATTCCCAAATACTTCGTTTTAATAAGTGAAGAATTACAACAGATCTCGTAAGGGACCAATAAAAAGCTGCAAATCATTCTATTTCACTTGTTATCACATCAGATTAGTGTTTCAATATATAATGTGTTGGTGAATTAACAGAAATAGGATCGATTGGATATGTATTTGCCATACCATTTTTGATTAAATTCTACAAAATTGTTGGAGAATGAAATAATGTTATTGAAAATAGGAAGTCCTTTTGAGTGAAATATTTTAAAACTTCAATAAAATGACAATATAAATATGGAGCTAGTGATAATGAAAATTTGAGCTTAATATACAAATTTGGAACTTCGGATGAAATTAATAAATGAAAAGCTCTTCTACTTATTTATGGTATATTACTATCCTTCTCATATTATATGATTATACATGTATACTTTTTTGCCAATTAATTCTCTTCTTCAAAATTGAAGCTTTACTGCTGCTGTAGTACCTAATACCAAAGAAGATCCATATAAATAGAAAATAGCCATACATTAGTTATTCTGATTTTATACATATGAAAACCATCCTTTGACCATTCCTTCTTTCCCCCTAACTATTCTCCTTTGAGTGCAGAAGCTCTAATGACTTTGAAATGATTCCAACAATAATCAATGCTGTATGAAGCTGAAATTAATGCATTTTGCAAGATATCTGTGCCGCCTTTGAGCATACAGATTGGAACATTACCCGTGCTGAACATGACCCTGGTCTCCTAATTATTTATATAGCATCACCCAGTGCGTATCTTGTATATCAAAGCAAACCTGACCTCTTCCATTGCTCTTAATTTCCGCTCGTTTCAGCGAACTTTATCTCTCTTTCTCTCCTAACCAACGAAGTTTCAGAGGGAGAAGGATTCGAGATTAAAAATTGAAGACTTTCAGATGAAGTTTTGTGGTTTGGTCTGGGAATTGCATTTGGTCAGCAGCCAGAATGACTCTTACAAATTCTTGAAGCTTGTTGTATCAATATTAATAATGGAGAATGGAACAGGAGAAATCAGAAGCTTTTCAACTCATGAACTTGAACATTAATTTGCAATTCATGAAGTAAGATCTAATAGTAGGGCCGAAGAATATATCAGAGATTGGGATGAATGATGGTGATTCTAACTTTGTTGATCATTTGATAACAAAGATCACAAGATCGAGCTTCACGAAGATTCACGGAGGACATTCAAGTTGATAGGTCACGGCTTCTACTTATAGCGGTGCTCAATCGTTACTCGTTAGTATAAATACTGCTGTATTTATACTAACTTACTTGTAGTTTTAGTTAACCAGAGATTGATAATGGTTTAACAAGCGAAAACGGTAGCTCGATTTTTAATAAATCTGCGATTGGTCAATATCCAGTACTTTCATTCAGTATGTACAAATGAAACTGGGAGGCAAATGTTACAGTTTACGAAATAATATACTAGGATGATAGTGATTAAACGGTATCTTCACTCTATGATACGGATAACTGCCACAAAATCACTTCATAGCTACTAAGTATGTATTAAGTAATTAATAGTTACTCAAAAGAAAAACACATACATTCGATACATGTAGGATGTGATAAGAAGAGCAGTTCTTACAAAGCCTTTTGAAGAATGATCACGAATATAAGTCCTACAAAATATAAATAGAGGCTTATTTAGAGAGTTGGGACATTGAAAAGTTTATTGAATAAACAGAGTCAGTACAATAACGGAGCAAGCACTATTGACCATAATCAACATTGGCTGCGTCATGACACAGAAAATAAAAACATTTATTGGCGTCATGACCAAAAATGTAGTTTTCGATAGTTAACATAGTGAATGTAGTTGAATAGCATATCTTCTTATTGAACTCCTGTTGGCTGTTACCATGACAACAAAATTGATGTTCTCTGATTGGTTGGTTTGTGATTAGTTCAAGATAGTGTAATTCAACTCCCATTGGCTTTCACAATGATGACGAAATCGCTGTTCTCTGGTTGGTTAGGTTCGGATCAATTCATGAATTCCTTCTCTATCAATTCTTATTTGCTAAGGCGATGACAAAACCCACCAATAAGGGAGTAGAATCTTCGATGACATGATGACATCCAATTGGAATTGAGGAAGTTAAAATTCATCAAACCACAAGCTCACACATTTTCCATTATAGCGACAGCTAACAAAATCTAGTAAAGCCAATATATAATGGTGGGAAAGATTATTCTATTATTCATTCTCCATTACATATGAAGAAAATATGGACAACTTGTTGAAAGCAATAATAAATCCATGAATGTGATCTGATGATTTGTTTAACTGATCCAAAATGTACTTCACGTCATAAACTGTCACATGTGTAGCAGGCTGAATTCATAATAAGATCTAGATTATGAGGCCTATCTGATCCTTTGAACAATGCAAATGGAACAGCCTGTTAGAGCTGCAATGGGGATTAGTAATGTTTGTCATGAATTGCTCAATCACAGCTTTGTTTCAGGCTAAAGTGTTTCCGGATTTGTCATTGGGGTGGGCGAAATAATGGCCTTAGTTGTCTCCAAGCTCAAAGAGATATCCTGAGGGCATCTCATGAACTGGTTGATAAGTCTCAACAACCTGTGTGTTCCATCTCAATAGGCTTTGATAATTGGGAAAATGATGAGGGTAAATGAGGAAGTTTCCAATAGATTGAGAGAGGACTAAATTACTAGTAGTTCTGTAAACAGTAGACCTCGTGCAGTTATAAACCACAGCCTCTTCTTATACTGTCCATCAGAGCAAATCCTGTTTGTATGTCGTGTCGGCAAGATATCGGTGTGAAAACAGCTAATGGCTGTTGGGGTTGGTGTATCAAAAATGCTAACATCAAAAGCTAATTTCCTTCAAGACATACTGGCAACAGGACAGCCCGAGTTCAAAGCAGAGAAAGTTCGAGAGACAATACTATGTATGTTTGGTTATTAATTGCATGCGTTATTGCACGCAATCAATAGTTCATTTAATAGTGGGTAAAAATTGCATTCAATGAGACATGCGATTAATAGTCTACACAGCTGCTGATTTTTTACCAAGTTACATTGAAATATTGAATTGAATTGCATGCGTCATGACATGACGCATGCCTCATGTCATGACATGACGCATAATCCACTCGACAGCTGATTTATAATGAATAATTCTATAGTCTGATTTTTACTCCAATATTGGCGTATGAAGGAGGCTTGTTTTTCCTTTTATATTATCCTTGAAATGCAAAATTTCCAAAAACCTTTTATATACCTCGACGCGCAATTTAGAAAGGAAGATACCTGTCAATTTTCATGAAAATCTATTACCGCGTTTCACAGTAAATGCGCAACATATGAACATTTAAATATATAAACGTAAAGAGAAATGCCAAACCGTCGACTTGAATCTTAGACCTCACTTCGCTCGGTCAATTATGGTCTTGTATGAACTTCCAATTGATGAAGCATGATTTTTGATCATTTTCATCACGAATCTATAGACTACAGTGCAGATGAAAGAAATCTTGTATTGTTGAAATTATTGGATTTGAAACCTTCAGCTATTCTCTTCCTATATTGTTAATATTTTCAGTTGCAAATAGGCCTATGTACATATTTATCTTTCTAGTATATTAATTTGGATTTTTTATTTGATTATTCAATTTATTTGAACTAACTGGCCAGTCATGAACATTTGAGGCTCTTTCTTCATTACTCCTGTATCATTTCTTCTGCATCAGGACTGTATCAAGTGGCTTGTGAATATTGTGCTTCGATATTATTATAATGAAGAAGCCTTTGATGTTTTACAACTTTTAAGTTAAGAAACAATTTATCCATCAATTTGCATTTGAATAAGTGCAATCTCTCATTAATTTTCGTCTATTTCTTGGAAATTCCATTACGATTTACAGCATTTAATTTGGATTATCGTTTAATAATAACTATCCATAAATTTAGCATCTGGATAAATGCAATCTTACATTAATTTCCGTCTATTTCTTGGAAATTCCATTAAGATTTTCAGCATTTAATTTGGATTCTCGTTTGATAATAACTATCCAATAATTTAACATCTGAATAAATGCAATCTCTCATTAATTTCCGTCTATTTCTTGGAAATTCCATTAAGATTTACAGCATTCAATTAAGATTCTCGTTTAATAATAACTATCCATAATTTAGCATCTGAAAAAATGTAATCTCTCATTAATTTCCGTCTATTTCTTGGAAATTCCATTAAGATTTACAGCATTCAATTTTGATTCTGGTTTAATGATAACTATCCATTAATTTAGCATCTGAATAAATGCAATCTCTCATTAATTTCCGTCTATTTCTAGGAAATTCGATTAGGATTTACAGCATTTAATTTGGATTCTCGTTTAATAATAACTATCCATTAATTCAGCATCTGAATAAATGCAATCTCTCATTAATTTCCGTCTATTTCTTGGTAATTCCATTAAGATTTACAGCATTCAATTTGGATTCTCGTTTAATTATAACTATCCATTAATATAGCATCTGAATAAATGTAGTCTCTCATTAATTTCCGTCTATTTCTTAGAAACTCCATGAAGATTTACAGCATTTAATTTGGATTCTCGTTTAATGAAAACTATCCATCAATTTAGCATCTGAATAAATGCAATCTTTCATTAATTTCCGTCTAATTCTAGGAAATTCCATTAGGATTTACAGCGTTTATTTCTGATTCTGGTTTAATGATAACTATCCATTAATTTAGCATCTGAATAAATGCGATCTCTCATTAATTTCCGTCTATTTCTTGGAAATCCATTAAGATTTAATGTAGGAGCATCTATAGTATTAATCTTCACTAAGCTGGACAAGGAACAGCTGACACGAACTGCTACACATTTAATGGAAATGGTACGACACGGAGCTATGGTGCTTTAACGGCACAGAGCTATGGTGGCCTACACTACGGAGGTGGTTGTACTCGCCTTGTCTCGGCGCAGTTATCTTCTGCAAATGTCTGCAGCAGAGATATTGCATTCACGAGATGACATCACCAAATTACATGTCATCTTCAGTGTTTGCCTGTATTATTTGCTTGAAATGATAGCTGGTGTGGGAGGTATGATGATGATGATGATTAGGAGGGGGAGGGGTGTCGCTAAGAAAATTGGAGGAATTTCGGTGCCAAGTGCGAGAGGAGGAGAAAATTGTGCGTGTCTCTTCTTGTTGGTCGGTTTTTGTTCGCAACGATAATAATTTTGAAGTCGGCGCGTTGTGCACCACAGATAGTGTCTTCTGCCAGCCTCAACTGCACTAAAAGACTGTCTGCGTCGGGCAAAACGAATGGGCCATCCCTAGCTGCGGAAAACGGGCCTTTTCTTCCCTATTCCACTCCCCATTAGACTTTTCTTATGAGATTACACACTCTCGTTTGCTCCGTCTGCCATACAGATTCTCACTTACACACTGTATCTCTTTTCCACTCTCTCCTCTTCCTCTCCTTTCCCTCTAATTTCTTAGTCCTCTCACTCACCTCTTCCTCCTTTCCTCTCATTCCTTCAATCCTCCCTCTCCTCTTCCTCTACAATCCCTCTCAGTCCTCTCACTCACCTCTTCCCCCTCTCCTCTCATTCCCCTCATCCTCTCCTCACTCTCTCCCACTCGCCCTCTCTCTCTTTCGTGAAGAGTTAAAGGGAAGGTTATGGGTGATATTCCTAAGAATGGGTGATATGTGCAAAGTGAAACGTTGGTTTGCTTTGATTCAGATGAACTCACGGTCTATCTAAAACTGTTTCAATCAAACTATGTATTTAGATCACATAGTTTCATTAAAACAATTCCATACAAACCCGTATCCTATTCCGAAACAATTCAAACTCGTTTTCTAAAATATAAGTAATATCAACCTTAATCGCAACTATGTTCTGTGGTCGAGGTTTTGTAACAAAAGAACAAAAATTTGTTTCTCAGAATTTCGAGATTAATAGAAATTTAATTTTAAAAGATTAATTTCCAATAGAAATTAATTAGTATGACAATTTTATATATTTCCACTGAGAATTTATATGCTTAAACATTGAATGCAATTCAGTTTAACATTATATATATTTCTTATTCGATCATTTTAAACAACCTTAACATATCTTAAAAGTTTATGTGGGAAAGAAAGATACAATTTCATAATAAAATTCGTAGTTACTAACATTTCTAAACTTTAAAGAGAAATAAAATTAAATTTGAATATAAAAATATTGTTACCTTTTCAGCGGAATTTGGAGAAAAGAAAAATTAAACTTGTATAATAAGAAATAGGGCAAACTGAGCAAACAACCTATAACTGAGCAAAGTATTAACAAAAATTCGAGGAAACTACTAAAAGAAATTACATTTGAAAGGAAAATCTTCGTAATTGACTACATCTGGATCTCCAATTCATGTAGATGCAAAACAATATCTATAGTAATTCCGAATTGATTTTTCCCATATCATTCAATAATCATTATTTTAGTTTATATTATGTAAATTCATCTAATTATTTGCTGTATTGTAAGCTATAGTAGCCTATATAAGCCAGTATTTATTGTAAACTAAGAATTAAAGCACTCAATCAAACAATCTCCTCTTCCTTCTCACTCCCGCTCCTTTCTCAGTCCTCTCACTCACATCTTCCTCCTTTCCTCTCTTTTACCCTCATCCCCCCTCACTCTTTCCTCTCCCTCTCATTTCTCAGTCATCTGACCCACCTCTTCTTCCTCACCTCCTATTTCTACTCATCCTCTACTCTCTCTCCCCTCTCTCAGTCCTATCACTCATCTTCCTCCTTTTTTAATATTCTTCTGATCCCTCCTCACCCTCTCTTCTATCTCTCCTCTCCCCCTTCTCACTCTCACTCACCTCTCCCCCTTCCACGCACTTTCTCTCTTCCATTTCTCTCTCTTCCACTATTCTCCCTTTTCTCATTTTCTTCAGCCCTTTCTCTCTCACTTTACTTCTCCTTCTCCAGAAGTCTGATCTCGTCTTCGCAGTGCCATCTGTTCTACACTTATTGTTGAGAAATATTAAAGGGGCTGAGATTTTCATTTTCTCGTCGCGACCCAGCACCGAATTTCTAGAGAAATATTGCAGATAATTCGAGACAAGGCTCGAAAGAATCACTTCTGTCTTTTTTCTAATCTTCAGCCAAGCTGATGTAACTTGGACTCAGCTCCATAAAAAAGGGCTCAAAGTGATTTGGAAGAGATATTAATTTGTTGAGGATGATTTTGTACATTCGGAACAGTGTAATTTATGAGCTGCTAATAGGATAAAGACATTGTTCAATCTCCATTCAATTTTCAGAACGGAGAAAAATGTAATGAGCTATAAGCTGGAATGATCTTTGATATATGACGCACGATTCATTTCAAGAATGATTACATTCTTCAGTCAAATATCTAAGTAAATGTCTATCTAATTGCAGATCAAAACCAAATTATAAAAACTGTAGGATAGCAAAGTAAACACTGTATTATATACCACATTATTAACTGTTAATCACAATATTATACTTAATCTCAAATTTTCGAGACTTTCAGACAAGAAGGACGAGAAGAAGCTGAAGAAGAAGTGGGATTGAATCAATGCTGACCCAATATGAAAGTTGTAGCAATTCGTGTAATTTAATACCCGCATGCTTTTTACTTGAATACCCCTGTTTCTCTTGAGATGTAATAAATCTTCTTCATTTTCTATTCAAAACACAACTTTAAAGTTTATGGTCTACGATTCTCACTGACTTATTTACTTCGTGGACTATAATTATCATACAACTACTATGCAGCCTAGCTAGCTGATGAAACTTAGAAAGTTAAATATCCTCACGGAATCAAACTTGAAAATCTCTGAAAACTGTTGCTAATCTCAAAGTATTGGAAGTTTCATGTACTTGCATCAGCTACTAACGAACTTGCAAGTTCTTGGAAAGTAGTAGGTACTCCAATATTAATTTATGTACAAATAAGCTTTTTACAAGAGCAATAAACAGGGAAGTTTCTGGCATCTAATGAGGCAATACTAGTGGATGAATGCACTGAAATTGAGTCAGAAAGTTGACTGGGTGGAAACTGGAAACTGGAAACTCTCTCGATGGAGCAAATAATTTTTCCTTGATCGGCGTGTCTTCTAATTAATAAAAACTTTCCTCGAGATATAAGTTTGATGCGAAATAAACTTTCGAATCGTATACAGAATAAATAAACAGAATATCTTGGTGAACTATCTTAAAACTGTACGGAGAAGTTTGTGGTGAACTTGAGTTTTCTCGGGTTGAAAGCGGTGTGTTCTTATAAATCTTGAAATTGAATAAATTAATGTGAAGGAAATTCCTCCCACGTTCCAACGTCATGTTGATTTTTCTCATCATCTTTCTTTCATGATAATATCAATTCAATCCTAATAAAAAAACCACAATCACTTAGCATAAAAGCAAAAAATATTACATTCTTTGAATTTTTTGTAATTCCTGTGTACTAAATTGTACTAAACACAGATGATAGAAATCATGATAACCCATGTTTCATCAATAATAATCCACTTTTGGGACATCAAGATCAAATAATTACTTTAGCAAACACTTGGTGTTGATTACTACTCTTGGAGACAGGTACATTTTTATGAGATTTTTGAAAATATATCAAATATAATGTGAAAACCACATTAATACACAAAAATACACAAGAATTCATGATATATTCAAATTTAAACTCTTGAAAATTATAATAAAGTATTTTAATAGGGCTACTGTACTTGAATTGGTCTATTATTATAAAAATGACCAGTACTATTTTTAATAGGGCTTTTTATTTTTAATAGGCAAAGAATTTTAATAGGGCTACTGTACTTGAATTCGTCAATTATTATAAAAACGACTAGTACCATTTTTATATATTCTTACATAAACACAACTACTTTCGAGCACTCATGCCATTTTCAAGTGTAAAAATGTAAATTCATTCATTATAGATATGATGTCATGGAAATTACCTGAATTTTGGTACACTAATCTATACTATGAAATGAAATTTATTGATTCCTTTTCACAATAAACATAGCAAATTACAATTTATAAAAGTAGGATCTCAGTTGACCACACTAACCAGTATTCGTGGTCAACTTACAGAAGAAATAAAAATAATCATCATTACTAAAAAATTACATTATGGTCATAACTTGATTAAAAATTATACAAAATGAACAAAAATATACAACCAGAACAATTTATCTTGAATATCCAAAAAATATGGTCTATCATTATTATTTTTTATAAATGTATTAAAACCATTACTACTCTTCGATATATTTCTCACATGTGTTATTCACGATTCTAATTATCGAAGAAATAAATAAATTGTATATAATGTTTAATCTGTAAATTATTAGTACCTGCTCCTTTATAAACATATTCATACTTATGTCAGTGATGCATCAAGGAAAACTAATTCTTGGAAAGACTCTTAAAATTTAAAAAAAAACTTGATATTTTCAGATGATTTGATTTTGTATGGTAATTGATTGAAGTATTTTGGAGCTACATATTGGAACGATTGCTTGAAAAATTATTTATTGACTTTTGGTAAACGAAACATTCTTTGTGAGATTTTCTTGTATTGTAATATAAATTCTCTGTACCAGTATTGCTAGCTCTGACATAGAATAGCTTTAAGACTTTACATACAAAAAGATGTTGTAGAGGTAATGCTCTTATGGAGGAATATAATGGAATAGAACGTTCTCTTCTAGTACTGTTGCACATTATACGAATTATATTATTCTGAGATACTCTCAGCTTTTCAAGGTAACTCTTACAAGCACCCCCCCCCCAGCTGAGAATCCCATATTGCAGTCTGGATTGTACTAGTGCAAAATATAATATTCTCAAGAGATTAAGATGACAAAAAATCTTCAAGAGATAAAACGTTCTCACCGATGATTTAATGCTCTTATGCAAGCTCTGAATGTGGAAGTTCCAATTTAAATCTCGATCAAAGTTAACACCCAAATATTTAAACGTAGGGTAGTAGTTCTTTCTATCATTTCACATGTGCGATTTATTATGTTACACTGCAAATCATGAAAAACCAGTGGTGAGTGATGGAAAATCAAAACTGTTAGTTACACTAAAATTTACATACTTTGTTTTATTTATGCTTATCTTCATTTTATTATTATCACACCATTGTCTCAATCTTGTCAGTTTCTTCATTAATATTTGCCCATATCTCTTCTATATTTCTGTGGGAGTAGAAAAGTGCCACATCATCCGCAAAAGCGCTCACATGGTCATGTAAAGGTGACTAGTAAATCATTGATAACTATTGCACTATTGTAACAGTATTTCTAATGATTTTTGATGATTCTATTAGACTATCTATTTATAGATAATCAAGGTCCAAAATATATGATTACTAGAATAATTCCGTCAAGAAATCCCACTACGTTGATTTTATTATTTATTCATTCAGAATTACACAGCTTTTAGAAAATTACCACAGGCTTACGCCCTAAACGGTTCCAATTCCAATTTATACAACAGTCCAAATGTATCTAGGTTATGTGTCACTTCAACATTCTTCAATTACATACTCAATTTACAAATTTTGTTTGATGTTTTTCTCTTGATAATTTTAATATTGACATTAACATTATTTCAAATAACAACTAACCACCTAATGACTTACTTAACACTAATTAATAAATAAAAAACAAACAAAACCTACTCTAGAACATGGTAGGCCATAGTGGAGTAGGTCAATTTCCACACAGAAAAAACCAAACATGTAGAGGACACATCATAAGAATTTTTTTGTAAATAACTATTGTATGTAATGCAATTTATCTAATATTTCCTGCAATTGATGTAGTTGCTTTAGTTTTTTTTGGAAATAAACATTCATTCATCTGATGTCTGTTATTTCTAAGAATTTTATAGTATTAGTATTCATCATCATCATCTTACGTACAAGGATTAGGTTAATGCCTGTTCCGACTTACAAACAGCTTATTAATATCTATATTTCAATTACAAAATTACGCTATAATATATACAAGTAGTGTATTTATTGCCATCTCTTCCGTGGCCTACCAATAGATCTTTTCCCTGCCGGTTTATAATTCAATATCTGTAGTGGAAGCCTTTCTGCCGGCATTCTTTCCACATGGTCTTTCCACTGCTTCCGGTATTGTGTGACTTTTTCCAACAAGCTGTAAATTCCTAGCTCTGCTCGGATATCATCGTTTCTGATGTGGTCCCTTCTATCGCAGCCCTTGGTTCTCCGGAGGAATCGCATCTCCGCCGCCTGCACTCTACTCTCTAGGGGTTTAGTTGTAACCCACGACTCACTTCCGTAGAGGAGGACTGGAGCAGCCATTATTCTATAAAATTTCATTATAGTTTCTCTCCGTGCTTGCTTCCCCAAGGTTCTGCTAATATTGCCACATACCACTTGAAATTTTCCAATCTTTTTCTCGATATCCAAATCTTCACTATAACTGATGTCACATCCTAAATATGTATATTTCGACACTTGTTCTAGAACTTTGTTGTCAATCACAATTTTTGACCGGGTTGGATGTTTACCTGTGAAAGCCATAATTTTTGTCTTGTCTATTGATATTTTAAAATTGTACTCTTTACAAATTTCGTTAAGAACATAAACTGATTTTTGGAGGTCATTTTCACTGTCTTGAATAATCCACAAGTCATCAGCAAACAATAATGCATTCAGGTACTCGTCATTTGTTAGTTTAATTCCTAAAGCTACTCTACATTTCCATTTTCTGAAAATGTGGTCCACATAAATATTGAATAGAGTGGGTGATAAGCTGCACCCTTGTCTAACTCCTTGATTTATAATCATTTCGTCTGAATAGTATCCACTGCAGATTTTTATAAGCTCCACAAAAAGTGAAGTTGTATTGGATTCTGTACATGCTGATGAGCTCCACATCTGTTGAACTGGTGTCGAATTCTGTAGTTGTTGATCGTGGTTGAATTCACGTATCCTATGATCTACTGCAGGAATTTTATTTATACAATGTAGGAAGTTACTGACTATTCATTACATCAATGCGAAATAGCTTTCTCACAAGGTTGTAGCTACGGTACTCTTTTCAGTAAAGAAGTAAGCTCTTGCAATTATATCCAGTTTGAATTTGAACTATTGGATGAGAAAAAGGGTGTCAAATAGAAAAATATGGAAGAATATGTATTTGTAATGTTATGAATAAACTTATTGGATTAGTATATTTGTTTATGCTCCTCTCAAATAACCAGTAAAACCATTTTCATTAGTCACTTTCGATTGCAATTTGGAGAAACAAAAACTGAAACGACTCCTCAACACTACTATGTCGCAGTGCATCAACCAACCACACGAACACATTAGTCTTATATGGTCGTATTGGTCGATGCAGGTTGGTGCTGTGTTCATGGCGTATCATGGAGATTCACGTGAAACTGGCAGCATTTCATTTAAAGGACATTGATGTTACACATTCAACTAATGAAGGCAATTTGTAGGGAATCTTACCAGATACTATTCCTGATTAGGATATTCCCTGGATTCATACTCATTTTATTAGCTACTATCATTCTTATCTCCTCATATTTTTTCTCTCTTTCATTCTTGTTTTCATTCTTGAGTTGAGATATCTTTGTATGAGGTGAATTGATTTCGTAATTCTTGTGAGAGACAAGCACATTTTATGTGCTGCTTCCATTGAGAATTCCAACTAAACAAAAATGGATAAATCCAGCCGTGTCCAACTTTGGCCTAAAGTGGCCGTTGTATTGGGATTGCTCCACTCATTTTCTCCCTGAAAATTCGATAAAATTGGAATGAAATCAAGACATCAATAAAATCTAATACTGTATTTGATTTACTCTCAAGTTCAACTGATCTAAAATAGGATATTATTTCGAATATCCAAAAAAGCTATATAAATAGAACTAATGACTTCTGCTACTGCATGGCCAAAGAACTGAATAGCAGAAGGAAATTGAACAATGAAACTGTCCAATAACTAAACTGTCCATCAATACATTTAATTGGAAAATCTCCACCTTCCACAGCGCCATATTCGTTTCAGTTATATTCGACTCAACCCAGACGTAGAAATCCAACGTCAGTTGTTCATTGCTTACAATTATAGGGGATATTGAAGTAACTTACTATTGTTCTAATGGTGTTTGCAAGATTTCACAAACTTGTAAGACTCAATTAGCAAAGCGCTGCTCCCTTATTGCGAGAAACGCTGATTGGAGTTCACACATGGGTTCGAACTCGCCCTTAATACTCCACTAGCGAGTGCTCGAACTTGCGCGTGCGTCAGTGCCACATAAAATGGAGCACCCGTATAAAGTTAGTCTGCACTAGTTGTCAACAAACAGTATGGCTTCCGTCATTCATCACGACCACGACGCAGTGCACGTTCATCACTTCAATGCCTTACTATGACGAAGACGAGGTTGCAGACTGTCGTACTACACACAATGCTTCAACAATGGATGTATTGACCAGGTCAATGCTGTAAGGCTGTGAGCAAACAGTCTTGCAATTCATATAACAGCAAGGTAGCTCATTCCAGGACTCCACACACAAATCTAAATTCAGTTTGAACTCCAATATGAATGAGGATTTAATTGAATATTATAGTCAACTTGTATTATACCAGGGTGATTCTTAATTATGGTAAAATAATTCAATAAGTGATAGTAGAGGTAGAAATAAGAAAAAAGTTCTCATAAACATATATCCATAAACGCTTCATTAGCGAGCTATACAGGGTGGAGGATTTCGCCCGGAATTCAGTTCCTCTGGTGAAATACACCGATACTGAATTGTTTGGGGACTAGTTTTTGATAAACTTATGCTGGATTAATATGGAAAAATATTTTAAAAATTGAATAAAACTAGTCTGGAAGCTGTAGTGTGAGTAGGTTTTGAGAAAAAAGTTGAAATATGCAAAATTCTAAGTAGAAAAACACAGACTTCTACGTTTGATGCCCAATAACTTTCTTCAATGACCAGTGAACAAATAATTTTTGCAATAAGAATTGTAGAGAATTCAATTCTGAAAAGAATTATGTAAGTTGTGTAAACTACATTTAAATAAAAGTTGAATAAAATGTATTCTTATGTAGTACACCACAAAAATTTGCTGTTTTATGAGGAGAAAACTAATAACTCATAGGTTGTAGCTGATTGTAAATGAAACATGGATTTAAAGAACAGCTGATTCATTTTGTTTTAAATGAGAAAATATTTAAAAGAAATTTTCAGCTGAAAATTATTTTTTGAAATATTGTAGCTCATTGTTGAACAAAACAACAAACTGTAAGTTAGGCCTACTGTAACCGCGCTGTGTTTATTTTTTTAATCTATTAACCAGTTATTTGTAACCATTTCACTTTGCTGTTGTGAGAATCATGCATGATGGAGCTCCAGCACGCTTCAGTGTTGCTGTTTGTGAACACTTGAATCACAGCTTTCCAAATCAATGGATAGGCCGAGGTGGGCCAGTACCATGGCCAGCTAGGTCACCAGACTTAAATCCTTTGGATTTTTATCTTTGGGGACACTTGAAAACCTTAGTATACAATACTCCGATTGATACCATTGAAGAACTCCAATTAAGGATTTTGAACGGAATAGAAATGATAAAGCAGACTCCTGGAATATTTTAACGGGTCCGACAATCGATGAGAAGACGTCTGAACATATGCATTCAGAACAAAGGAGGTCACTTTGATTCACTTTGAACATCATCTTTAGTCTTTTGGTATAAGTTTAATGTCATTTAGATATGTTACTTTCATATAAAAATAAACTTTTCATAAAAAACCGAAAATTTATTTGCAATCAGCTACAACCTATGAGTTATGAGTTCTCTCCTCATAAAACAGCAAATTTTCGTGGTATAATGTACTATATATAAGAGTACATTTTATTCAACTTTTATTAAAATTTAGTTTACACAACTTACATAATTCTTTTCAGAATTAAATTCTCTACAATTTTTATTGCAAAAAAATATTTGTTTACTGGTCATTAAAGAAAGTTATTGGGCATCAAACGTAGAAGTCTGTGTTTTTCTACTTAGATTGTTTGCATATTTCAACTTTTTTCTCAAAAACTACTCACACTACAGCTTCCAGACTAGTTTTATTTGATTTTTCAGATATTTTTCCATATTAATCCAGCATAAGTTTATCAAAAACTAGTCCCCAAACAATTCAGTATCGGTGTATTTCACCAGAGGAACTGAATTCCGGGCGAAATCTTTCACTCTGTATAGCTCGCTAATGAAGCGTTTATGGATATGTTTATAAGAACTTTTTTTTTATTTTTACCTCTACAATCACGTATTAAATTATTCTACCATAATTAAGAATCACCCTGTAGATTCCATGAAGAATTGAACAACAGATAAAATAATAATATTAAAAGGAGGGGTTTGAGATTCACTTCATCTTGTCAGCATTTTTTGAATGGGAAGCATCGATCTTATTCATAAGGATTGCTGTCAGTATCAATTGAAACTCACTCACTAGTTTAACTCACTAGAAACTACAGTAGTATCTTAATGTGTCACTCGCTTTTTCCTTTGACTTCATTGATCAATTCACGGTGATTTCAACTATTGCAGACATTTGACAGTTCCCTATGTTATTTTCACACTATTGAACAATAGTCACATTGCCATCATCATCATCTAGTTAGCTATTACCATAGCTATTTCATATAGAAGGATTGAATAATTGACCGAGCGAAGTGAGGTCCGAGATTCAAGTCGACGGTTTTGCATTTCTCTTTATTTATGTTCATATGTTTATATTTATGTTCCGCATTTACGGCGAAACGCAGCAATAGATTTTCATAAAATTTGACAGGTATGTTCCTTTTTTAATTTCGCGTCGGAGGAGAAGGAGGAGAAGGAGGAGAAGGAGGAGAAGGAGGAGAAGGAGGAGAAGGAGGAGAAGGAGGAGAAGGAGGAGAAGGAGGAGAAGGAGGAGAAGGAGGAGAAGGAGGAGAAGGAGGAGAAGGAGGAGAAGGAGGAGAAGGAGGAGAAGGAGGAGAAGGAGGAGAAGGAGGAGAAGGAGGAGAAGGAGGAGAAGGAGGAGAAGGAGGAGAAGGAGGAGAAGGAGGAGAAGGAGGAGAAGGAGGAGAAGGAGGAGAAGGAGGAGAAGGAGGAGAAGGAGGAGAAGGAGGAGAAGGAGGAGAAGGAGGAGAAGGAGGAGAAGGAGGAGAAGGAGGAGAAGGAGGAGAAGGAGGAGAAGGAGGAGAAGGAGGAGAAGGAGGAGAAGGAGGAGAAGGAGGAGAAGGAGGAGAAGGAGGAGAAGGAGGAGAAGGAGGAGAAGGAGGAGAAGGAGGAGAAGGAGGAGAAGGAGGAGAAGGAGGAGAAGGAGGAGAAGGAGGAGAAGGAGGAGAAGGAGGAGAAGGAGGAGAAGGAGGAGAAGGAGGAGAAGGAGGAGAAGGAGGAGAAGGAGGAGAAGGAGGAGAAGGAGGAGAAGGAGGAGAAGGAGGAGAAGGAGGAGAAGGAGGAGAAGGAGGAGAAGGAGGAGAAGGAGGAGAAGGAGGAGAAGGAGGAGAAGGAGGAGAAGGAGGAGAAGGAGGAGAAGGAGGAGAAGGAGGAGAAGGAGGAGAAGGAGGAGAAGGAGGAGAAGGAGGAGAAGGAGGAGAAGGAGGAGAAGGAGGAGAAGGAGGAGAAGGAGGAGAAGGAGGAGAAGGAGGAGAAGGAGGAGAAGGAGGAGAAGGAGGAGAAGGAGGAGAAGGAGGAGAAGGAGGAGAAGGAGGAGAAGGAGGAGAAGGAGGAGAAGGAGGAGAAGGAGGAGAAGGAGGAGAAGGAGGAGAAGGAGGAGAAGGAGGAGAAGGAGGAGAAGGAGGAGAAGGAGGAGAAGGAGGAGAAGGAGGAGAAGGAGGAGAAGGAGGAGAAGGAGGAGAAGGAGGAGAAGGAGGAGAAGGAGGAGAAGGAGGAGAAGGAGGAGAAGGAGGAGAAGGAGGAGAAGGAGGAGAAGGAGGAGAAGGAGGAGAAGGAGGAGAAGGAGGAGAAGGAGGAGAAGGAGGAGAAGGAGGAGAAGGAGGAGAAGGAGGAGAAGGAGGAGAAGGAGGAGAAGGAGGAGAAGGAGGAGAAGGAGGAGAAGGAGGAGAAGGAGGAGAAGGAGGAGAAGGAGGAGAAGGAGGAGAAGGAGGAGAAGGAGGAGAAGGAGGAGAAGGAGGAGAAGGAGGAGAAGGAGGAGAAGGAGGAGAAGGAGGAGAAGGAGGAGAAGGAGGAGAAGGAGGAGAAGGAGGAGAAGGAGGAGAAGGAGGAGAAGGAGGAGAAGGAGGAGAAGGAGGAGAAGGAGGAGAAGGAGGAGAAGGAGGAGAAGGAGGAGAAGGAGGAGAAGGAGGAGAAGGAGGAGAAGGAGGAGAAGGAGGAGGAGAAGGTGGAGGAGGAGAAGGAGAGGGAGGAGTATAAGGAGGAGGAAGTAGTGTCGAGGAGAGACTAGACATAAACAGCGTCGGAAAAGGACTTGAGCGTCCCTAGGACGCCGACGAACGGACGTTTTAGAAATTCAGTGGCGGCGTCGGGTGTGTACGTTGGGGTCCGTTCGGATCAAATTGAAAAATTCCAGCAGCGCTTTCAGGCATGGAAAGCGACTAACCCGGAATGCAAGGCATTTTGACTCCCGATTATATTACGTCGTCGTCGTCTACTGTGACTGAGACTCACCCTCTCTCACTCTCTCCCTCGGCGACTTCCTATCTTCTCTCTCCCTCTACTTCCGCGTCAGTTAAACTCTCTTCATTCAACAGCCTGCTTCTCGCCACACCCACAACCCTGCATCGTCGGCTCCTTGAGAACTTGCATTTTCATCATCAACATTCATTTGGACCAAAGTGAGTTGTGCACCACTTGCCTCGTGCAATCGTGGAGTATTGGTTGGTTTAAGTGTTGAGGAGTCCCAAAGACAAATAATCTAGGTATCTTTGAACGGTATCTTCACTCTATGGTTTGTGTTAGCAGAAATAAGGTAAAATAGAATGGCTTTTTTTGGTGGTGAGTCACTTGCGTGAAGGTAGATATTCACCTCGCCTAAATATAAAATTAAAGCCGTCAATGGGCTTTACGACTGTCATACTTCAGCCGGGACCGACAAAATAACGTGACCATCCGATATGTGTCTCAGTGTAACATCTTGACAGCTGCAGATGGTTTCATTTATCAATATAGCCTTGAGCTAGGCCTGTAAAATTCCTTATAATCTCGTAGAATACGCCTTGATAGAGGAGGCATTGAATAGTTACCATAAATCAAAGATAGCTACTGCTAGAACAGGCTTGATTAGCCGTTTCCATCTATGTCTATTCAATTATTGATCCGGCGATTTGCACCACAGCCTTCTGAATATTTATATAGCTTCATTCCATTTCGTTAATATCATACATATTAAAATGTGGTTCCCATAATAAAATGTTATACAATATATGTCATATATATTTTATGTCAATATAATGCTTATTTATACAATCACAAAATCAAATAAATGACAGGTTGAGGAACAACAAGAATCTCTTTCGAATTTTGATAGTTACAGTTATAGGATTATATTTGCAGCTCTGGAAAAAGTTCAGTATCATGAAAAATAGTTTAGAATCCAGCATGAAAACCATAAGTCATATTAAATGTTCTATCTGACTCACTCACCCGGATTGAGTATAATACTAGATGAGATGATATACAGTGACAAAGTAGGATTGCACCTGTTGTGAGATTCATATTCCAAAGACAATTGAAATGATAGAACGGCGCAGATGTCACTTTTCATTTTTCACCACCTTCTACAATAGTGGCAATTCTACCTAGATAGCAATGATTTAAGTCATTCTGGTATATCTTATCTAATAAGCTATTAATTGTTGATTCTTGGTTATAGTGATCAATTCTAACTCAAATTTATGTTACATTCTTCAAGAAAATTCATCGTTTTATGATTTAATGAAATGATATGAAATATCCTGGTGTCTCATTCTGGTCTCATTATTGGGATAATTCAATTTGGCAACGTTGTGTTATTGGGGAAGTAAATAACTTTTTCTAACAACTGACAAAGATAGCAAACCAATGTGAATCAGGTGCTGACATTGGAATGTTAATCTCACTATAAAAATTGTTCAGTTGATTGAAAATTCGAAATAAATGGAAACACTTTGCAAAATTGGCAATGAAAAGTCGAACCTTACACTTCTGAATAACCATTTATCGTCTTTGTAAAGTTGCATATAAATTTCTATGAGCACCAAAGTAAATGATCTGCATCCCAGATACTGAGAAATAATTTGGGAAAAGGGCTTGAATAATAGTGGTAATATCAATAAGATACTGCCACCTGCGCCGTATTATGCTTATTGGAAGGGAACTGCTGAACGTTCGCCATATGCAGAATGCTTTTGACGATTCTCTTACAATTGGAATATGAAATTCACCACCTGGCTCCCCTAGGCACATATTTTCTCTGAAATTCCTTCCCATCGATGATTCTGTAGTCATGATCAATTGAAAGGAACAATCTAGATAATAGTCGAAGATTTTTCTTTTGCTGGTGATGCCTGAAACAATTTTTAGTTTTTTAGTTCTCGGTAGATTAATTTAATTTTCTTTTATTGTAATAAGTGTTGATTTTTCAACCTTGATTTGTTGCATTGTTAAATTCTGGCAATAAAGAATTGAAAAAAAGGCCAAGTTAAATTATATTGATATACAAAGTTTATTCCCGAATCTCTATCTTTTTCGTTTCAGTATAACTGTCCCTAATTCACTAAAGATTCTTCTCAAACCTCTAGCTTCTCTTATAAATAATTCCAAATGGAATATTTAGTAATCGTATTACTTGAATAAAAAGCTACCTCAATAGCCTTGAAAGAATTTTGTTACAAATCTCGTTTTCGAGTGTTGTTTGAAGTTTCTTTAAATGATGTTACCAACCGTGTTGACATTCCCAATAGAATAATCATTATTACTTTCCTTGCCCTATTACTATAGGTACCGTAAGGAAAGTATTGCTTTCCAAAAAAAATTTAAGGTACCCTAATTTCATGTTTTCTATACGTTTCATTACTTTCCTTGCCCTATTACCATAGGTAAGGATTGCTTTCCAAAAAAATTTAAGGTACCCTGATTTCATGTTTTCTATACGTTTCAAGGTCCCCTGAGTTCAAAAACATGATTTTTGGGTGTTGGTCTGTGTGTGTGTCTGTGAACACGATAACTCCATTCCTAATTAACCGATTGACTTGAAATTTTAAACTTAAGGTCCTTATACCATGAGGATCCGACAATAAGAAATTCAATAAAATTCAATTCAAAATGGCGGATAATGGCTAAAAAACCATATTTTTCACGGTTTTCTCGAAAACGGCTCTAACGATTTTCTTCATAGTTATACCCTAGATAGCTATTTATAAGCCCTATCAACTGACATGAGTCCAATTTCTGGGAAAATTGCAGGATCTCCGTAATATTCCTGAGAATAATGGATTTTGTTAAATTTCTATCACAATTTTCTCAAAAATGACTTGACCGATTTTTTTCAAATTCATAGGTATATATCAGCTCTATTAACTGGCATGAGTCTCCTCCCTGGGAAACTAACAGGGGGTCCACCTCATCCCTGAGAAATTTACTTTGTAACCTCCTTCTCGTGCGTGAGGTAGGTAGGTAGAGCAGTTTATTCAAAAGAACACATGTCGATATTTTATTTGTAGAACAGCTGTTTTGACAACTTTTAAAAAATCCTCAAATTTCATGATTCAAACAAAGGAGAATGTACTCTGAAAACAATAACAATAGTATAATCATAGTTTTAATTATTTAGCCGCCAATCGGCATAATGTTATTCCCCGAAATTATCCTCGTTTAAGAATGAGGCTTATAGATCAATGAGCAAGGAAAGTTGTGTGAGTGTACCACACCAGTTTTTTTTATGATGGGAACATATGCTCAAGTATAAATATTCGGGACATTTTGAAGCAATATTGATCCCTTGGATGTAGAGTTCCTGGTTCCATTGGACTTGTAAGAATCTATACGTTTCTCTTCTCATGATAAAGATGTTGATTCATTCTTTTTTTACAGGCGTACCCATATATGTCTCCTAAATATGACTTAATTAGTTACTCCTGCATCTAGAACTGCATTTCTAAGTCTAGAGAGTTAGGACAAGTCCATATTAGACGTTTTTCAGGCGCCAATCCAATCTACCAATTGGAGGGCTTCTTGCCGACTTTGTAAACGCCTGTAAAATGCCTTTTATGGTCTCGTCCTTCAATAGAAGTGGGATATTATGAGTTTGAAATAAAAAAGTACTGTTTTTATAACAAGATCGATGTCAATATAACAAAAATCATACTCGGACAAAGGTTTCAATTTGAATTGAGCCCTGCATTCTTGATTCCAAATTACTAGAATATTTTCCCCTTCAATATTCTACCAACAACGTAGAATATAACAATCAATTTCCAAGTTGAAACAGTGTGTGTGTTCAGTTAGGGAATGGTGGCTGGCGGTTGAATGAACGTTAAGCATTGAACGTTTTTTCGAAGTCGAAAAGTAATTTTGAAAGGCCCTTCAGCGGTCCATCAAATATTTCTTTCAGTTAGCGGAACTTGTTAGCAGTTTGTGTACATAACTCGGGCTAAGTAAATTCAGACAAATTACTTTGACGAGAGATCCGTTGTGGTGTAGAAGCAGCAGAAGCAGCAGCAGCAGAAGCTTCCCTCGTTTGCTTTTAGTTGAATTTCTTATCAATGATTAAAAGGCTGCGGCCCGTGCTGGGGCGTGCGTCTGTTCACTTTGCAGGAAAGCGTGTATGTGTTAGTGCTGAAGATCAGTCGCTGATGTAGTGACAGTAACCGGTGAACTATACCTCGCTGAAGTGCAGCATGATAAGAAACGCTGATAGCATGATCTATTCCTAATGTCTTCTAAATGTTTGTGAGTTGACGTTTCCAGAAGTCTGGAAAAACCAACAGTTTTTGAAGGATAGAATGTGCTATGTTGAGGCTCATTCCAAGCTGTCAAAAGAATAGGAAAATAGGTCAAATTGGAAGCATTGAGATAAGGTGAGGTAGATAGGTTGTATTATTGAAGTGGATGAAAATAGTTTGTGGCGATTGGAAAAGTATATGGGATAATGTTATTTATAATGAATCCTGACTATAAATTAAAGTAAATCTCACCAATTATAATGATACTATGATATACTATTATATTAAGCGAGCGTTTTCTGTATATCTGTTTATATTTTTATATCTTTGTATTTTTATATTCTTATTTTGGTATCTGGTTATTTATGTTCAAAGGATCTCGAAAACGGCTCTAACGATTTTCACGAAATTTGGAACATAGTAGGTTTATGATATAAAAATTCGATTGCACTAGGTCTCATCCTTGGGAAAAACCGCTGAACGACATTAAAAGGATAATTCATCCTTGGCTGAAACAGCTGAGACTTTCATCGTGTGTGGTTAGTAAAAAGTGAGCGAGTGATTCTGTGGAAAATCAAAATATCGCATCACCGAAATTCATAAGCTCACTTATAGCATAGAGAAAAAATAGCATAAGTAGATATCCCATGGTATAGGGCGTTTATGTCGCAACTTTCACTGTTATCTCAAGGTGATAGTCCACGTAGTTCTTTTCTGTGAAGCTTTATGACGCTGGTAGTCTCTCATATTGTGCCGTTCACACACTCTTACCCGGTCAAAACAGTAAAAATCGACAATAATCGACATTAATCGGCTTGAGATAACAGTAAAAGTTGCGACATAAACGCCCTATACCATGTGATATCTACTTACGCTATTGTTTCTCTATGCTTATAGCCAGCTGTTAAAATATAAACACGATAATTTACAGAATTGTGTTCTGTTTATCAATAAATAAAAATAACGAGCGAAGCTCGGTGCCCCGATATTTAATAAATGAATGAAAATGGAAAACATCACCAAAGATATGAGAAAATATGATATAGTAAAAGTATGTAAAGTAAATCTCACTATGGTCGAATATTGTAGAAGGTGTAACTTGGTCTTATCAGTCATAATTCCTGAAGAGTAATAACTCCATTGTGTGTGTGTATGTGTGTGTGTGTGTGTGTGTGTGTGTGTGTGTGTGTGTGTGTGTGGTGTGTGTGTGTGTGTGTGTGTGTGTGTGTGTGTGTGTGTGTGTGTGTGTGTGTGTATGAGTGTATGTACGTCTGTGTACACGATATCTTATCTCCCAATTAACAGATGACTTGAAATTTGGAACTTGAGGTCCTTACAATATAAGGATCTGACACGAACAACTTCAATTCAAGATGACGGCTGAAATGGCGAAAATGTTGTCAATAACAGGGTTTTTCGCGATTTTCTCAGAAACGGCTCCAACGATTTTGATCAAATTCATACCCAAAATAGTCATTGATAAGCTCTATCAACTGTCATAAGTCACATATCTGTAGAAATCTCAGGAGCTCCGCCTCATCTCTGCAAAGTTTGATTTTAGATTCCCAATTATCAGGCTTCATATTTAATTTGAACAAAAAAGACTCTACAATTAATGATGAGTAACATTTTCACCTAAAATTGGAAATAAGCTCGAAGTTCGTGGAAATAAGATTATTCAATATTGCAAACTGTTGGCAACTGTTGATTCTATTGAACCATTCACTATGAAGAGATAGCAGACTTCGTGTGTCTGCAGCGCTATTGTCCTATCACCAGCTGGCTTACATCTTTGAATAGTAGACTTTCAGATGCGCGTGAACACTAGCGTCAGTTGATCAATTTTCATAACGGCAAGGAAAGTTGTGTGAGTGCGCCACACCAGATTTTTTAATATTTTAATTATTTTAAAGGGTACTATAATTCTATTTTATAAATACAAGAAAGTAGCCCTGAATTCAATCTTATTTATTTTAATCATCCAATATGAGGATAACATTGTATCTCATCTTCAATTGAAAACATGACAGTATGATGCATTTCAATCGAGGGTGAAACGATAAGCGTTATACCAACTGAGAAAATGCAATCACAGCGATTTATTAAAAATACTTAATATACGAACGAAAAAGTTCGTCTTTAATCCAATTCTCCACGTTAAATCAGCTAACTGATCTGATCGACGATTTTTTTTCAATTCCGTCCAACTCTCCTCAACGTGACAAGCGATGGAGAATGGAGATGTCATTTGGGGCGCTCTTTTTCACACGGAAATGGAGGCGAATTGATGAGGATGTGGATGGAGACTGTATGGAGACAGGGTCGTCGTGCATATGTGATGTGCCGAGATTGGCAAATGTAGAGAAAAGAAAAAAAATGAGGATGAATAAGGGGCTAGCCATTCGTTGGCCGGAGTCGGATGAGCAAAAAGAGTGTATAATGGATGGGGGGTTGGTAGAGTGAGGGGTGGTCACAGAGGGGGA
The DNA here is from genome assembly GCF_014356525.2 of Nilaparvata lugens. NCBI lineage: Eukaryota > Metazoa > Arthropoda > Insecta > Hemiptera > Delphacidae > Nilaparvata > Nilaparvata lugens. The sequence goes on from NC_052508.1 coordinate 17,520,377, forward strand.
GAGGGGGTGTGTGGTATGGTGGTGCTTACTTGTTGATTGGGTCTGAATGGGAAGCTGAGTCAAAGCACTCAATCGCATTATCTACACCTCATTGTCCGTTTCTGCACCTCACCTTCCCAGTGCTCTTGGCTTTTATTTTTATTTTTCTACTCTCTGCTTTTTCCTAACCTTTTTTTGTCTTTTCTTTTTTTTTCTACTCTCTGCTTTTCCCTAACCTTTTTCTCTTTCATTTCTTCTACTTTTCTTTATTTTTATCTACTCTCTGCTTTTCCCTAACCTTTTTTCTCCTTCCTTTCTTCTACTTTCCTTTCTTTTTTTTACTCTCTGCTTTGCCCAAACCTTTTTTCTATTTTCTTCTACTTTTCTTCCTTTTTTTCTACTCTCTGCTTCTCCCTAACCTTTTTTTGTCTTTTATTTCTCCTTTCTCCTTCTATTTTTATTCCTATTTTATTCCTTCTCTTTCTTTTTCTTTTGCTACTCGCGATTATTATTTTTGTTTTCCTACTCGTGCTCCTACTTTTCCTTTTTCTTTTTCCCTACCACTGTTTTAAGTCTGCATTCACTAGGCGTCATTCTTTTATCTTTTTCCTACTCCTTCCTTTATTATTTTTCTCTCTTCTTCCTTTGACTTTCCTCTTACATTGTCGTTTCACATTTTCCTACTCCGACTTTCCCCGTTTCCCTCACCACTGATTCTATTTCTGAATTCACTACTTCCCTTCTTTCCGCTACTCCTTTAATCTTCTCTCTGTCTCTCTATTCAGGGTTCACAGAGGACCTGGAGTCCCAACTCCGCCCTTATTAAAGGCAATTATTCTCTCTACTCTTAATTTTTATTCCTCTTTATCTCCTTCCCTCCCCCTCTTGTATTAATCCTACCACTGTTTCCAACTCGGCCTTCACTAATTTCCCTTATTTTTCCATACTTGCACATTATTTATCCCACTTCTGCTAGTCCTCTATCTTCATTTACTCGTTTCCTTATTTTTGCATTTGCTTACACTACTCTTCCCCCTCTTCCTCTCTTCTCTAGAATACTTCTATATGATCGTATTTTTGGTTTTCTTCCTATCATCCAACTAACACCCCTCAATCCAAAGCTACTTTTCAATTATTTGTCCTCATCTTTTCTCTTTCATCTTCTCTCGATTCAGTTGTTCTCCAACCCCTCTCTCTCTTCTTCATTATAGAATCCTCAACGAATAGGATCTTTTATTTTTATCAATTCTTATGTTTTTCAACATCTTTGGGCATATATTATGATCTACTCTATATGCTCCATGATTTATCCTGCTTTTATCCTCCTCCTTTTTCATCGTCACTCTTTCTTCTGAACTCCTCCCATTCACTTTATAAATTTTCCCGTCTCTTCCAAAATATAACTTACCTTGTTTTCTATTTTCTCATTATTTCCCTTTATTTTTCATTATCTTTCTAGCCATCGTTCGTTTCCCAATCCACTCCATCACTACTCTGCCAACTTCTCATCTACTTCCACCTTCTCCATTCTCCTCATTCCCTCCATAATCTACTCCCACAACTTCTCTTCCTCCTTATCCTCATTCTCTCTCGTATCCTTCTTCTCGATTTCTTCCTCCTGTCTCTTCTAATATTATTTCTCTCCTTCATTGCTCGACCTGCACTATGGGTCTTTCTGGACCACTTCCGGTCCCTCCGTCTTTCCGCGCCCCGTGAGCATTTTCTTGTCCTAAACACCCTCCTGTCCACTTATCACTCCTTCTGTTTCTCCATCTTCTACTCCTCCTCCTCCTCCTCCTCCTCCTCCTCCTCCTTCTCCTCCTCCTCGCAAAGTGAACAGCAGTAGTGGCATTCGGCTGCCACTCTGCAGTCTATCCTCTCAGGATTTCTTTTATTCGGTTAACAAATTCTCTGCTTCCATTCCCTCCTACCCCTTCCGCCCAAATCCATCCTGCAATCCAATAGCTCCACACTGACCTTTCAGGAAAATCCTCCCTCTCCCCATTCACCTACTCTTCCTCATCCTTCTCCTCCTCCTCTTCATCCTCCTCCACCTCCACCTCCTTCTCCTCCCTACCCTTTTCCTCGGCTAGAAAAACCTTTTAGGGCCCCGTCTTAGCTCTCAGGACGATTTTCAACTCTCGTTGCAAAAAGAGAAACACTATTGCCGAACAACTACGAGATGAAATCACCACGAGCTGCCCCACCATCAACAGACCATGATTGTGGTGAGAGAGAGAGTGGGAGAACATCTATTCAACTGTTTCGGCACCATTATCAACCCTGCAAAACAAGACTAATCTCTTTAAAAGGCTAAGGGATGGGATAGTTGTGTGGATCCTGATACCAGCCAATAATCACACCATCACTATAATATGTATAATGAGTATAGAGAATGGCGCAGGGTAATCTATATATATATATAAAAGCGTAATGGCACTCACTCACTGACTGACTGACTCACTCACTCGCAGAACTAAAAATCTACCGGACCAAAAACGTTCAAATTTGGTAGGTATGTTCAGTTGGCCCTTTCGAGGTGCACTAAGAACGGATTTGGAAAAAATTCCAGAGATACGCCCAAAATCTGTGTTTTTCCAGCGTTTTTTCGCGTTTTCCAAGCTTTATCGAGAACAAATGAACAGAAAATGTTCAAATCTACTACAGAAGCTCAGCTAGGGTGTAATAATGTTGTGTTAGAAGGAATTTGCAATAACTTCAAAGATACGCCCAAAATTAGCGTTTTTTGCTTTTTCTTAGATTTATCGAGAACAAATGAGCAGAAATTGTTCAAATTTAGTACAGAAGCTAAGCTAGGGTGTAATAATGTTGTGTTAGAAGGAAATTGAAATAACGCCAAAGATACGCACAAAATATGCGTTTCTCCAGCGTTTTTTTGCGCTTTCTCAGCTTTCACTTTCTGATGGAATGAAGCATGCTCAAATGAAAAATGCAGGCGGGCGAAGCGAGCCCGCTGATCTCATTTTTGGACGATCCAGTCGGGGCTCCAGGGGGCCGAGCCCCCTGGCTAGACGGATATGGCGAACGAAGCGAGCCTGACGGCTAGTGGTAATATATACCTTAGTGATATCATCATACAGAGCGTTCTAAAAAGGACTTTACAACTTTGATATTTAATAGAACATTATTTGAAGAAGATATACAGCTGTATTTAGTGTTGTTACAAAGGGAGAAAACTCAAGTTTATATTTGACTGCTCTCGGACCAAATGAACACAGTGAGAGAACAAGAATTCTGAAGCATTAAAACACATAGAAACCACCCGCCCTTCGAAGAGCATGACAAATTATGTCTCCAAAAGTGTATAAATCCAATGTTAGCTCTCATGGCTTTGGAGCTTTTTAGCTGGCTTTATCCAAATTTGTATTATTCTCTGTTCAGAACAAGCATTTGCTCTTTTGGTCTTAACCCATAGAGTAGTTCCCTAGTTCTAAAACCTTAGAATAGTTCAAAAGTACGAGATAAAGTCATAGCAAGCACTGGCTTTAGTTACGTTGAAAATCGCTGCCTCCTTTGTCTATCCGTATCCAAGATAAAGAATCACAAGGATAGTTCATCCGAATCGATTGCAACAGTTATCAATACCCAATATCGAAAAGAATGACTAACAACGAAACTTCCATCAAATGCATGGTATATTTATTCATCATTTACAATCAACTCAAGGACAAAGAAACAGACTACAGTCCAAAACTTCTTCACATCCCAATTTCAAAAGATAGATTGTCCAAAATGTTGGTATAAAACACTATCTATCTGTCTTTTACTGGAGTCATTCTAAATGTAACTTCCGCTAGCTCTTGTAATGACGCAATTTCGTACCGGTACCATCAAACTATTGAGAAGTTTAACTTTTTTTCTCCAAAACAACACTGGATTCAGCTCTATAATTATTATCTTCTTCGAATAATTTCCATCAATTATTTTAATTGCAGAATTCATTTTGAAACCAATTGTGGTACGGTTATTGATTGATACCAGGATTAACGATATTATCCAATTCCTTGGCCTTTTCAGTCTTGTACCATAGAAAAACACCATTCTCTGTGTTACTATGTAAGATGACTCGTACTATCCTATACTATTAAACGAGCAACTTCTGTTTATAGGTTTATATGCTCAGATGTTTAGATGTTTGGATGTTTAGATGTTTAGATGTTTAGATGTTCATATGTTTGTATCTCACCGGATCTCAAAAACGGCTTATAATATAAAGAATAGTAGGTTTATAATATGAAGATTCGATTGCACTAGGACTCATCCCTGGGAAAACTCGCTGAAGGACATTAAAAGGATAATTATTATTCATCCTTGGAAAAACAGCTGATAATAATTATTTCGTCGTCTGTTGGTGATGGAAGTGAGTGAGCGAGTTCATGTGTGTGGAACTGTGTCAAAATTATGACTCAGCTGTTGAACTTTTGTAATAATTTAATCAGGTACTCTGTGCCGGTTGCAAAAAAGCCGGGTTATTTTCAATCCTGATTAATTCCAGACGATCCATCTTTTTGAAATGGTCTTCTCTTATTTGGTTCATGTGAAGTTAATCAAGATTAAAATTCAACCGACTTTTGTGCAACTGGGTGAAGCTCGGTCCCCGATATTACGAAATAATACGAGAGCAAGTTGTGTGTTGAAACAGCTGAAGAAGGCTCAATTTCTGGACGTTACAGTAAAAAGATTTCAACGTCAATTCAGTAGAGAAACTGTTCCATTATTGGAATCGATCAATAATCAACTATCAAAGCAGTTCAATCTGATTGTCAGCTTTATATCTAGCGCATAATTGTTATGTTACTGAGTTCATACAGCAACCGTCATTTCACACGATACATTTTACTATGATGGAAGCATATTTTACCCAAAAAACTATACATTTTGAATCTTATATTTGAATCTACAAGACTTCATAGTCTGCTTTGTAGAGTATTTGCTACCATACGATAGAAACTCTCTCAAACAATAGGCATATTTGAGTTGAGCCAACCTCAACCTCTAGGCGTAGATGCTTTGCCTTAGGCATTATCAGCATGCACTTGTGGAGCACATTCCCAACATGGCAACTAACATTCCACCGCCCTTCACCAGACATCAAAAGCAAGCAAATCCATGAATCTGTTGATTTTGAAGTGCCATGAAGAAGCTTAAAAGTTATTCACTAAGATGAGAACAAGTTTTATCTCGTCAGATGAAGAACGCCTGGTTTTCAACGGTTTTTACTCCCATCGTTCAGCAACTTATCTAGTACTTTGCAAGCGCTTGATTCTTGGAAAACAATATTTGAAAATTAAAATACTGCCGGTTTAACGTCTGTCAGAATGTACTGAAGGATGCTTATCAAACTCAAATCCAGACGAGGAAAGTAGCGTTCTGAAATACTTTGCTCCTTCAGTCAGTCTCTGTAACTGTTAAAACAAGGCAGAAATTTATAACAAAGGTTATGGGTTGCAAACTTTGTTAACTCAAACATTGAGATATTTCTTGGAGCCCATATTAAAATCTGCAGCTATTGTGAATCTCGAACGTAAGCCTCCTAAGTGCTCATTATAGAATCTCTTCACGCTTCATTTTGTCTGATTGAATAATCTGATAAATATTTGTTTTCAGACGAGCTGGAAGATTTAAGTACTGAGTCATGAAAATTATTGATTTTCAACAGATTTATAATCTGTACTCTAGTACCCGAGTTTCTCTAGAAGCTATGGAACTCAGAGAATGTTGGTATTATTTGTAGATAATATTGTGGAAGGGGTTGAAATATATTGTGTTCCACACTTTGCTGAGGTCAAAAAGTTACTTGCTCCCCAAAGCTAGCGCCAATGTTCCTGAATGAATGTAACACTATAACAATTATTATTGATGTTAACAATTCTTCGAGATCTTCAGATCATGGTCATTGTAGAGAATCTGTCCGAGGAAATTCCTTCTTCACATAACATAAAGACTCAATCCAAGAAATTCAAGAGACCTTTCTTGGACAAGAACAACAATATTGTACAGTGAAGGAGAGAACATAACAACATTGAACGGATCCAGTTGACTTGATGATTCCGTTCTCTCTATTATTTTCTGTGAGTGTGCTGTTGAGAAAAGATTTCTGAGACAAAAGGTAACAAGTTTTCCCAAGTTTTCCGCGATAAGAGTTTGCTTGTACGCTGTTTGTCAGTCGTTTATCTCACTTCTCTCCCTTCCCCTCCTCATCGGCATCACCACTTTTTCGCACTGTTACCAACTGAACACAATCGAAACCAGATTGGAGTGGAGCGCATCTGTTGATCTGGCGTTGACAAGTCGGAAAACCTCGCCTCTACGTTATTGGCAAAGGGAAAATCTTGTTGTTACTCTCTGTTAAGTTTGTTGTGAACGAAAACACATCCCTTGCCGTTTTCCTACGCTGCTTTTTACAAGAGCCTTGCCTTTATTAAACGCCTCCACACAGTTGACTTGTTTCATATATGCGAGTATATTCTCAGAGCATAAAGCGCCTCAAATCCAACAACAGCTTTCCTGAAATTGTTGCGAATCTGTTTTGGAGTGCTTTCCAGCCTCATCTTCTTCCAATAAAAGAAAAAATATGAAATTTGATTTTCCAGATGAAAAGCTGGATACACGAATTTGCAGAAATATTGGGAATGTAATGGAATGAGACATCACTTTCCAATACTGTACAGAAAGTGGGATGGCAATTCATTTCTATAGTCTCAATAAATAAGACTTATAGTATGGCGGTAATATAGTACACCGAAATTTGTGATATTTTAATGGACGAAAATCTCAAAGCGAACAAATCTAATGTGTTTTCTAATTGGAAATTGAATTTGGGATTGGAATCGTCAATTGAATTGGATTTGTGAATTGTATCCCATAAGTTTGATGGAGTGTGCATTTGTAACCTAACACAAACTATAAATGAGCCAATATAATGAAATATACGATAAATGAGTTTATCTCAATTTTAATAAGAAAAATACCAGAATCAATAAATGGTCTTATAAATGGTTCATGAACTTGACCTGTTACAAAAAGCTTTCATTTCCGAGTCCAATATATTTACTGATATTATTCACAACAGTAATCCTGGAATGAATAAGTGAATTTAATCGGGTTTTCACCTCTAATGAATTATATTGAAAAAACTGAGAATTTTTATGACTGCTTCAAACTATTTCATAGATAACGATGTGGAATCAAGGAAAGGTAGAGATACTTTACAAAAGTATAGTAACAAAGAAATCAATCAAACATACCAGTATAAATTACATTTTCATGAACAAATAAAATTCTATACCAGTACAATACCAGTACCAAATTGTTTTCGATTTACGAGTAGCACATAAGTATACAAATTCCATATGTATAGTCTACTGACGAGATGAGTTTAAAACTCTCAACTCTTAACACTTGTGAGTATCTTGAAACTATTCAATTTGAAGTTACAGTGATTTTTCACGTTCATGAAAACAATATTGAAGTTCGGTCCAAGTTTGAAGTGGCCAATCAATTTTGCAAGATCGACACATCAAGACTGGGTCGTTCTTATCGCTGCTGGTGACAAACTTGGAGTGCACATTTCTCGATGACTGAACACCGGCTGAGATCAGCGTAAGTTTTCCTTTGTCGCAGGATTCATTCTACAATTTCTAAGACCAACTTTCGCAGCACCGCAACATCTCCAAGCTGCCTTTAAAAACTCATACTGTATGAGCCAACCATTCTCTTTCTGCAACTTGAGACAATATGAAAATAGTTGGTGAACGGTGAAGTGTGAAAAGGCAAGAGCAAGAGAAAGAGGACGTGAGAGAGCGAGAGAAAGACAAAGTTTGGAGCGCATTGCAGTCGCTTTTGTTCTTCATCTCGTCTCATTTCCCGAGCGCTAAACTTCAAGTTCAAAGTTGGCCTCAAGTTGGGGCTTGAGGGCTTTGTGCACTGCAACAAGAGATGATTGTCGATAAGTGATACTGCCGAAGATTTTCTTCTCAACTATTTTTGGTGCTAGACTAATAACAAAGGAGGGGCAACACGATGAATAAAGTTTATCATGCGAACAAAAAGAAGCGAAGATCAATAGTGATTGAATAGTTAGTGTTCAGTGGAAAAAAAATTGTAATTGGATTTATTTATACAAGAGGATTATGAGGAAGTTTGAAAAATGAAATATGGATAATTTGTAATAGCAGTTACACATAAAGATTATTGGCTATGGAGATGAATTAATGGAGAAGATTTTGCCAGCTGACCTTGAGAGATAGGGTGAGAAATGAGGTTATAAGGGAGAAAATGAAATAGGACAGGTCAGTGGTGGATGAGGTGGAGGAAAAACAACTGCAGTGGTACGGACATCTCAGAAGAAAGAGCCCCAGTCGCATACCAAGGAAGGTATATGAGTGGATTCCGGCTGAGAGGAGGAAACGAGGACGACCACGAACGGTTTGGCAGCAAAACATAGAAGAGGCCATGGAGAGCAGGGGCATCCAACAAGACGTATGGAGAGATAGAGGCAGATGGCTTGTTGAGTGCGGGAAACGGCCGGGAAGGCTGTAAAAACCCGCGTATTAGGTATTAGGTTAGGTTAGTTACACATAATCTTTAACTGAAACTCAATTTTTATTCTTGCAGTGTGTACCTTCAATGCTTCCATTTTAATGATGAGGAAGGGAAAATGAAAGGTTGGATGATGAAATATGGATAATTTGAAATAGCAGTTACACACTCATTTTTAACTGAAACTCAATTTTTCTTCTTCCAGTGTGTACCTTCAATATTATCATTTCAATAATCAGGGAGGGAAAAAGTGTAGTGAGATTAAAATTATACCTGAGAAACAAATTGTTTAATGGCGTCCGTTTTCGTCCATTCACTGTAGACATTGTGTTGTGTGCTGTCCATACTCCTCTGAAACGTAGATGGTATCACTAGGATTTATTTTGTTTTTATCTCATTCAGGGCTTCAAGTTTCCATAATTGCATTCATTCATGGAAACATTACGTCTGAAACATTCAAGGCTTGTTACTTGGAAAACATTACATTGGGTTCACAATCGGAAGGGTTGAAGATTCCTCGGAAACTACGATGGATTACAAATTCAAAGTACTTGTAAAACCTTATTCATCCTCCTTCCAAGAGGCAACTTAACATTTTAATAAGTAAGCGCAATGGTTGGGTAACTTTCTTGAGGGGAGATGTGGTACCGCGTAAGGCCACCATCTTGTTCCTGCTTGTTATGCGCATAAAATATCCTGTCAACCGACACAGGGTATCAAACTGTTTCAAAGACAGATCATGTATTACGACTGTTGCAGAAGTTTACCGCAATATAAGCAGCATCGCTTATGAATACGATGTGACTTGTCTTTGGTGACAACCGAAGACCGAATAAAAAGCATCGGCAGAATGAATTCAATTCGGGGAATCGGTGATCCTCTCTCTCCTTCCCACCCGATAAAGATCCGCTCTTCTTATGAAATATTCTTCTTTTCTCGTCTGACAATTTTTTCCCATCAAATCGCTTTTGTGAATTTCATGGCAGAGAGAAAAGATACAACAGAATAGGGAATATGGCGTTGAAATATTTATTGGCGCGAAAGTACTTGGAAGAGGAAACGAAAACAAATTGCAGGAGAAAATAGAAACAGAATATTTTGCAGTCCTACCCTTGGCACGGATGAGGAGGAATTCGTTCACTGGGGAAATACTTGCAGCTTTCTTTGCGCTTCTTTCGCGTTCCAAACACATTCTTCGGCGAAAAATTAATAACAGTGAGAACTTACGGAAATTTATTCGTGTTTCGAGAATTCGACAAAATCTTCAACGCAATTCTCTTCTAACTTGGAATTTTAGGAAGCACAGACTGAAAGCAATCACTAGAAGTTTGACAAGAATAACACCTGAATTAATAGAACTTTGGTATTAAAACTGTGGAAGAAGGCGTACGTTCTTTTTCTTATCTAAAGGTGCGTACAGATTTACGCGCCGCGAACATGAGCAATTCACTTTTAATCAGCTGATGCCAAGCTTTTTATATCAGAAACGGTAAGATACAGATACAAAAGCTTGGCATCAGCTTGTGAATTGCTCATGTTCGCGGCGCGTATATCTGTACGCACCTTTAGACAGCAGTTTACTGAATTTTAGTGCAGTCTCATCCCCTGTGATTCAAAGCTACTAACATACTGATTTCAGCACTGATTGAATCAGGGTAATAGTTTAGAACAGATCTCAGAGAAAAATAAATGTGGTTAATCTCCTAGAAGCTTATAATCTACTAATACTGATCATTCAGGAAATAATCTGTAAAAAACGAGAAGTTAAGTATTGTTTTGGAATAATTTTGATTATCTCATGATGTCATTCTACGTCAAGCAACCACAGTTTCATTGGCTAAATTAGTTCTAAGGAATCATTGTGAATACAATATTGATCTTTATGTGGGCCTCATACTTCTTGTACGAAGCTTATACACAAACTTTGCATGCAGGAATACAGCTATCATCATTACATATTTTCATCAACATATTCCATAGTTTTCAAAGTGGAATTATGAAATCATGATCCCCGTTTCAACTTTTCACTTTTCTCAAGGACTTCTGTTGGGGAAAAGTAGTTTGAGACTTGGAATCAATTTAGTTTCCAAATTTGATTATTGAATGAGTAATTCAAATTTAATCACTCACGTGTCGAAAATCTTCTTGTAAGCCGCCGATGTCGATCCAACTCCATGTGGTCCGGGAATATGGTAGCCGGAATCGTCTCCTCCAAGGGTTATAAGTTTAATTCAAAATGAAAATGACTTCTGCTTCACAATAGCATCACGAAGTCTTTTAAGAAATTTAATAATTTACTTTAACTTTAACTTTTACAAAAACATTAGTAAGGTACTACGCTCTAAAATATTTGGGTCCTCTTATGGTGGCATTTGGCTGGCGAGTGCTGGTTCTTCTTTTTCAAGTTTTACAGATCCTCTTTCCGACTTTCAAATTAGCATAAAATTTAAATATCTTAGTCCTCCGCCATTAGGTTCAAATAGATCTTACAAAAAAATGCCAAAATATTGCTTAGATTGTATGATTAATAATTTCTTTGCATTCGAGCCATATCGATAACATAGACTATACAAAGTTTTAACACAAAATCTAGTACATTTATATAAATATATAGAAATATTTTTGTATTGGCCTACAGTTGCCGCCTATTAACTGCCGTTTTACTATTGGTGCATGCAAATTTTATTCGGTATTCATGCGCCTGGTAACTCTTATTTCCTGAATACATTAAATTATTTTTATTTGGTTTTTTATTTATGCTCTTTACATGCTAGTTAATATTCTATACATTAATATTAATTCCATGCTACCTAATAATTAGCCACGTGGACAGGTGTTTTTTCACATTGCACACCATCTGATTGCAATAAAGCTCTGCCAAGGGGTTTTGGTCAGATTCTACGTTCCTCGGTTTGATCGATCTCTAGGTCACCGATCCGTGAATACATGTACATAACCTCAACCTTCAATATTTTATATAATAATCTATTTATGAGCAATAAACTTCCTTCAAATCCTTTTTAGGTTCTTGTACCATTTAGCCAGAACAAGCTGATGCTATCTAATCTTAGTTATTATCTATTTGGCGATATTAGCCAGTTACTTTATTTTCAGACCTATTACTGTTTCTGTTAGGGCTTTTTATCTGCCCAGATTTAATATTTTACACGCGCCCCTGGGTTTGAATTCAAAATATTTGAGAATCACAATGTTTTTAATGAAAACCCACCCTTCAATACATCGATATACACTATACTTTATTTATAAATTATACTCTCATACTTCTATCACAGTTCGCAGACATATTTGCTGCATCTCCTTTATACCTTTATCAAATACAATAACAAATTCTCCTCCTCAACACACATAAAATATCATAAATATAAACTTCTAAACGCACTCCTCCTGACAACACTTAAAACATAGTAATTTTTAAATTCGCCGCTTGCAGGGCCGCCAACCTAACTACACACATTTCATAATTCTCATAAATGATTCCTTTTAGACAATAATTTCGATTCACAAAACTTCTGGGCTTATATCTTATAGTATTTCTTAGGTCTTAATATAAATAATTTTTTATACATCAGGTACAATACTTTTCCTTTGCTAATGGCTCTTTGGTTTTTTGGTAGCTTGTATTCACTTTAAGTCTTTTCAGGTAACAAACGTGGCATAATTAAAAGTAATAAATATAAAACATATAAATAAATATACCGACATTAATAAATATGATAAATAACAATAATAGATAACTTTTTGGGTTACAATGCTTTTTCATAAACATATGTTTAACAGACGTTACATATTTGATTTAGTTGGCTTTGCCCAGCTGGTCACTGGTTCTACATTTCATACTGCTACATGTTACATCAGAATTTTGCTGTCGAATTTCATAACTAACCTAACTGCAGCATTTTTTTCTCTTTAAAGGTAATTAACAATTTTTAAACATACTATCCTCGCTTGTGTCCTTTTTTATCTGATGTATATTATTAAATTACATATTTAAAAATTATTCTTTTTCTTATTGCAGGCTTCTAACGGTTGGAAGGAATTAAAACATTGGATTGTTGCCACGCGGTCCTATGCCAAGATTAAATTTATTAAGGAAGGTCAGTAATCGGTTTGATAATAATGTTTTCCTTGATTTCTTATCATATTTATTTCAAATTCGGCTAAGCTCTAGCCGGTATGCTCCCCCTATTATCTCAGTTATTATTGAAGATATTGACTCAATTTTTTTTTTAAATGAAAGAGGAAGACAAAATAAAGCGCGCTAGCATATTTTTATACCATTTGATTCAATTTTAATATTAGAAATAGCTGTTTCAAAACTAACCTTATTCTATAGAATGGACGATTCTAAATTATAATGATTTGTATCAACTATTATTAAAGATATTATGGGACTAAATTTTTTTAATGAAAGAAGAAGAAAAAATACGTGTCGGTAACTGAATAACAATTCTAATCAATGAAATTTAATGTTATTAATATTTACAGCAAATTTTGAATTTTGTCCAACCTATAATACTATCATGTTTTTACTAGCACCATAGAGTTGTAGAGTTATAGAGTTCTACTCTATGAACTTTGATTAAGGTCACAATATATTATTAATAGAATATCGTACTTGAGTTTCTACTACTCAAGATCTATTACTATGTTAATATGATTGATGGTGACGATTCCAATCTTGAGGTTCAACTCATGCATGGTCGGATATCTGAGTTGTAGCTCATTTTAATAATAATTATTTTTGAGTCTCTTCATAATTAATGAGCAGAATACAAGCGGAGAACTTTGATTACACTACGGATTAGCCTGCTTTGAAAGTGAATCCGATTCACATCCTGATTCAATAGGATAGAAAAGATCATGCTGACGACAAAACTCATGCGATTCCATTTGCAAATTGAAATGCAAGTCAGCCACACGAGACGATTATAGCAGAAGATATTTAATGAAATGGAGAGCTCAATTTCAGCTCTTTCCTGGAACAGTTGTCTATTACAGTAGCTTTCTTACTCTCACTTCATCTCACTCTCTTCCTCACTCCTCCTACTGATATGCTCGTTTTCTCTCTGCCTAGTTTTCGTAATTGATTCTGATGGGTCTGAAATTGGAAGATCGAATTATTTTTCTTCTGATTGGTCGAATATTGGCTTGTAATCTATTTGAATTACATTAATGATATATATTTTTTACCTCAATAAAACAAAATAACAACTAGTTGTTCAACTATTTAAAGTTTTTTAAAGAATAAAGGGTGCTATAAGATTTTATTTTGTTTTATTAATTTAAAAGTAGCCCATGTCAATAAGTGTTTTATTTGTTACCTCCTACGTATTCAGAGTGTCACATAAAAAAGGGTCGCAGTATCAACGTTCTTGTAAATAATTATATCATATTTTACGTCTATTTTATACATCATTTACTAGTCTGTGCCCATATTTTTGAACAAGGTGCAAAAATATGTATTTAACATACATATGTATGACTCCTTGTAATTTTCACTTTTCAACTCCTGGTGCATTCTAGACTACATTACAATATATTAAACTTGATCTCAGCCAACTGGTCAAGAAGTGATCATCAATAACTACTATTAATAAGAAGACCAACATTTTGCTTCAGATCATGTTTATCCACAATGTTTGAGGGATGAAAATATATAATAATCAACTAATCAAGTCCTCTCTTGCAGTTTAATTGAGGCTTGTCCACGGAAAATCATAGTAGAAGGGTATTGAAACTCCTGAGATGGAACTCACTTCAGCTTACTTACTTGTTCAATGGAACACGAAAACAGTACCACATGAATTAAACTCATTGAAAACATCTTGCGATTAAACTTCAGAATGGAATCTCGGCTTTACTGAATGTTTCCCTCACAAATCTCTCCAAACCAAGTTTAAATTCGATTTAAACTACAGAATACTTGTTCGATATCAAGTAGTAAAACTCATTGAACGTCAACTTTTGGCGGTTAAATCTCAGATATGATTACTATTAAACATATTGTCCTTCTCTAGCAAGCTGCAGAGGGATGTAACTATGATATACCTGTACGTTACGTGGTGAATACGGACATATACAATACTCTCATACTATCACTGTGTATTCTGCTACCCCACATAAATAGCTATACTTCTGTACATGTGTTGCTATACATAACTAACTATATGTGTATCCATATGAATATATGTTTGATGCTGTTTGCAGTCATAGCCGCGGTGTATTATGCAAATCGAGTGATGTAACTGCATGAGATTAGGATGACATGAGAGTCATTTGCCGATTGCATAGGGACTGCTCGTCTCCTCTCTGCCTTCCACTCATGGAAGAACTATAGTTCCTCTCTGTTTCACCCCTGTGGAAGAATTAAAGTTTCTCCCTCGCACACATGGATGAACTATAGTTTCTCTCTGCCTCGCCCCCGTAGAAGAATTATAGTTTTTCCCTCGCCCCCGTAGAAAACTGTAATTTCTCTCTGCCTCGCACCCATGGAAGAGCTTTAGTTTCTCTCTGCCTCGCACCCACGAAGAACTATAGTTTCACTCTCCCTCGCACCCTTGGAAGAACTACAGTTACTATCCGCCTTGCACCCATAGAAAACAATCGTTTCTCTCTGCCTCCCACCAATTTGCTCTTGCTTCGCTCACTCTGCCGCTCGGTTTGTTTCTAACAAGAAGTTTTCGATAATGGCGCGTGACGAATCTCGAAGGAGTCGTTAACCTGGGCTGGCATTAGGCAGCTGTAATTGCCCAGAAGTAATTGTAATTGCTTCGGTAATTGAACTCTGCGATGTCTTTTACGGCCTGCAGTCGTGTAGGAACAGATGGGAGCCGGGTGCACTCATCCGCGTCTCTCCACCACACTTCAACAACAGCAGCAGCAGCAGCACATGCCACAGTTAAAGGTGCACATTCGATGCAAGCAATCCTGCGATACTCGGCCACAACACCTATTCTACAGTCAGACACCAACAAATTCCAAAACAAGTCTAGAGACTTAAAATGGTAGAGATTGAAGTTTAGACAAACAAGTTTAGAGCTCTGAAAATTTGGGAAACAAACAACAAGTATATAGACTTGAAATGGTATTTTATGAGGTTGAAAACAAACGAGTCAAGATCTCTGAAAATTTGGAGAGCTCATGTTTAGTGATCTCTGAAACAGGATCAGGAACATGTCTAGGGGCTGGAGACTAGTTAGAAATGTCTTTAATGGAATGGAAAACCAAACAATCTTATGGCTCTGGAAATTTGGGAAGCTCATGTTTATTGATCTCTGAAATAGAACAACAAAGATGTCTAGGGACTAGTAAGGAATGTCTCTAATGAGATTGAAAACAAACGCTATTTTAGCCCTGAAAACTTGGGAAACAAAATTAAAAACCGGAAAAAGGAACGGATTAAAATGCTGAACTTACTTATTCCACTTTCATAAAAGAAAGGCCGCAATTTTCTTTTATATTTGTAACGAATACATTTGGCCTAGAAATGCATATTGGAATCATTTTGATCATAATTCAAGTTGTAAAGCATCTTGTAACAATAACTTTCACCATCTTTGCAGTTTGAAAAGAAAGATCTTTTAAGATATTTGTCTAGAGCTCAATCTTTGTACCAATAGAAGTAGTTTGCCTTTTACGATCGTATTACACTGAGAAACCATGCTGGGACATGCCATCTATTATTATAGCGGAACATAAGTTCATTAGACTAGGGATACCAGATTTTGGTAGAGGTAAGTGTTTTTATTGGTCTATCCGCCCAACACTCTGCGGTTTCTGCTGTGACATTACTGTTGTTTAAGAATTTTCAATCGCAGGACCTTAAACCAAATTGCCGCAGTTATATCGCTGTGGATATCATTGGTGTCCACTTGCTAGGAAACCGTTGTCCCGACAAAAGTCCCAGAGTGGTATCCTAGTGTGATACGACTGTACCACCTGTTATTGTACCATCTGTGGTACCTAAAACATATTTATTTAAAAAATGTTGGTTTTTCAAATCTTCAACATTTTTCATTGTTTGTGGATCAAACATTGCTTGAGGATCCTTAAGGAACTTGCACAATTATGGAACAATAATATACTTGTTCATTTCGCCCTCCATAAGGTGGTACAAAGGGTGAGCTCTGAACAGATTCATGAATTTTTTTCATACTTTCAACATTTCTCAAGGCTATTATTAGTTTCAATGAGCTTGCATGATTATGAAACGTTCACAATAATGCACTTGTACTTTTTGGCCTCTATTAGCTTCGTCAAAACGTAATAAGCATCATTTTACATTCCACAATACATGAACTCTCCTGATAAAAAGCTATTCACCACTAAATAATGATGAACTGTTTTTCGAAAAGTACAAAAAGTCGATGAATAGAATTAGTGGTAAATTAGGCTGGCGGCATTCAGTTGAAATGAGCACGATAAGTTGAGTGGTGGTCCTTTAGTGCGAATTTATTTGCTTTATTTGATTCGGTTTGGGAAAAAAGGCGGGTAAAGTGGTGGGTTCGAACGCCTCGAATAAATTGGCTCGATTCGAATCGCATGGAGAGCAGTGCATCATTTTTGCTGAGCAGTCGAGCGCGAGTCAAGCTATTTATAATCCCGCGCTTTCATATCGGTCGGAAATATGCTGCGAGTTTTGATGCTAGGGGTGCACAGCTAGTAGGGGTGAGTTTTACGAGGAGAATGAGGGATAAGAAGAGGGTGAGGAGTAGAGGGTTGAGTTGGAAGATGAGAGAAGAGAGAAGAGAAGAAGAAGAGAAGAGAGAAGAAGAGAGAAGAGAAGATAGAGAGAGAGAAGAGAGAAGAAGAGAGAAGAGGAAGAGAGAAGAGAAGAGAGAAGAGAGAAGGAGAGAAGAGAGAAGAAGAGAGAAGAAGAAGAGAGAAGAAGAAGAGAAGAGAGAGAAGAAGAGAGGAGAGAAGAGAAGAGAAGAGAGAAGAAGAGAGAAGGAGAAGAGAGAGAGATAGAGAAGAGAGAGAGAGAGGAGGAGAGAGAGAAGAAGAGAGAGAGAAGGAGAGAGAGAGAGGAGAGGAGAGAGAGAGAGAGAGAAGAGAGAAGAGAAGAAGAGAAGAGAAGAAGAGAGAGAGATAGAGAGAGAAGAGAGAAGATAGAAGAGAGAGAGAGAAGATAGAAGAGAGAGAAGAGAAGAGAGAAGAGAGAAGAAGAAGAAGAGAAGAGAGAAGAAGAAGAAGAAGAAGAGAAGAGAAGAAGAGAAGAGAAGAAGAAGAGAGAAGAAGAAGAAGAAGAAGAGAGAGAGAGAGAGGAGAGAGAGAGAGAGAGAGAGAGAGAGAGAGAGAGAGAGAGAGAGAGAGAGGAAGAGAGAGAGAGAAGAAGAGAAGAGAGAAGAGAGAAGAGAAGAGAAGAGAGAGAGAGAGAGATAGAGAAGAGAGAAGAGAGAAGAGAAGAAGAGAGAAGAGGAGAAGAGAGAGAGAGATAGAGAGAAGAGAGAAGAGAGAAGATAGAGAAGAGAGAGAGATAGAGAAGAGAGAAGAAGAAGAAGAAGAGAGAAGAGAGAAGATAGAAGAGAGAGAGAGATAGAGAGAGAAGAGAGAAGAGAGAAGAGAGAAGAGAAGAGAGAAGAGAGGAAGAGAAGAGAAGAGAGAGAAGAGAGAGGAGAAGAGAAGAAGAAGAGAAGAGAAGAGAAGAGAGAAGAAGAGAAGAGAGAGAAGAAGAGAGGAGAAGAGAGAAGAGAGAAGAAGAAGAGAGAAGAGAAGAGAGAAGATAGAAGAGAGAGAAGAAGAGAGAAGAGAGAGAAGAGAAGAGAGAAGAAGAAGAAGAGAGAGAGAGCGAGAGAGAGAAGAGAGAAGAGAGCAGAGAGAAGAGAGAAGAGAGAAGAGAGAGAGAAGAGAAGAGAGAAGAGAGAAGAGAAGAGAGAAGAGAGAAGAGAGAGAGAGAAGAGAGAAGAGAAGAGAAGAGAGAAGATAGAGAGAAGAAGAGAGAAGAGAGAAGAGAGAAGAAGAGAGAAGAAGAAGAGAGAGAGAAGAGAGATAGAGAAGAGAGAAGAGAGAAGAGAGAAGATAGAAGAGAGAGAAGAAGAAGAGAGAGAAGAAGAAGAAGAGAGAAGAAGAGAGAAGAGAGAAGAGAAGAGAGAAGAGAGAAGAAGAGAGAGAGAGAGAAGAGAGAAGAGAGAAGAGAGAAGAGAGAAGAGAGAAGAGAGAGAGAGAAGAGAGAAGAGAGAGAGAAGAGAGAAGAGAAGAGAGAAGAGAGAAGAGAGAAGAGGGAAGAGAAAAGAGAGAAGAGAGAAGAGAGAAGAGAGAAGAGAAAAGAGAGAGGGGAGAAGAGAGAAGGATAAAGGGAGGAGATACCAGTGGAGGAAGATGTTGACAGCTTTTCTGCTTCGTAAACGCTCCTACTGTATGTGAAAGAGGACGATTTCAATACATGGCACACGGTGATATTGTGCCAGCATTCCATTATGAACATGTTTCCCACCGATAAGCCACATTCAATGACGTGGCAAGCGAAGATCCATGCCGTGGATAAATTCCTTGTGACTTCAACACTGTGAAACTGCAAGGAAAGTGTCTTGACATGTGAAATATATATTGGTAACTTAGGTCTTTCAAGAAATTTGTGTATGAATGCAGAGAGGCTATGAACTTTTATATAAACTTATGATCAAATCGATTTTACCAAGTTGATTGTTTCTCAAGAAGAGTGAATACACGGGAAATTCAATTCAAATTCAAATTTATTCACACTCATAAATACATATACAGAAACCAAATAGAGTCTAGCTTGACAAATACAACAATAATCCATCTAAAATTTAATAAAAGATTGTAAGTAATAGTATATAATATAATAATATATAATATAAAATTAATGTGAACAATAACTGCTCACAAAGTGCTTCATGAAGCACTTGTCCGTGAGCAGGAGTTGAGGTTTAATCGGATATAGGAGGAGAAAAAAGCCTACACACACACACACACACACTCAAACACACACATTCAATCACCATCATCAAGTAATTTTATTGATTGATTGTAGCATTTCCTCTCTTTAAATATACTTATATTATGAAATGTAGTTTCAAAAAAAAAAAAAAAAAAAAAAAAAAAAAAAATGGGAGGAAGAATCACCAGTATAATTTTTTTCAACCTGATTCATGACAAGAGCGGGAAAAAAATGAAAAATAAAAGATGAGACATAACAGTGATAAATAAAACAATTATTGCAGATCAAAGCTCAAAGCAGAGGTTAAACTTCAAATTATCTATAAACCCGGTAGTTTTTTGAGCAATTGGGTGATACAACCCAGGAAGACAGTTAAATCAAGAGGTGTACCATTGAAAAATGAGTAGTAGTGTGAACTAAAATTGTTATGTAACCGTAAAAAGTAATATGTATCCTAAATATTTAAATTACAGCCTAAGACTATGATGAAAGTCCTGGAAATACAATAATTATCACGGTATGTGATCTGGGTGAC
The DNA here is from genome assembly GCF_014356525.2 of Nilaparvata lugens. Classification (NCBI taxonomy): domain Eukaryota; kingdom Metazoa; phylum Arthropoda; class Insecta; order Hemiptera; family Delphacidae; genus Nilaparvata; species Nilaparvata lugens. Next base: position 17,540,374 of record NC_052508.1, read on the forward strand.
AAAACTTGATAGACAAGGATATCTTAATGGTCCATAGTTTGTGGTGTAACTCGGGATTCTGCCAGTAGACGGCAGCAGATGCTGGGTAATATAACAAACTCCGCCTACTCACTTCTGATTGGCCGACAGTCTGTTTGTAGTTCTCAACTGTGCCAATAGGTAGCAGCATCAGCTGGGTGATGAGTTCAAATAAAAGGGTTGCACTTGTAAATGGTTCCTATTACTAGAATTTGTATTGTATTTTGGAGGAATTGGGAATGGCAATAATATTAACAACTATCTCTGTAATTGAAATCCAATCGGACATTTTGATTACATTCCACTCCATTGAATTTCATCGAATTCTGTTCAGAGCTCATGGAATATAATACCCAACATTTGACTATCATTGAATTTCACAAAATAACCTGAGTTGATTAGAGCAAGGGCTTCTAAGCCTACATATAATAATACATGGTGTTACATGAACCAAAATGTTCAACACTACATGATAGAGAGGAATTAAGTGAATTGATATCTGCGATACTGTATTATCAATAAACGTTATCATCAACTGTATTATCAATAATGTAGTATCAATAAACTACTGTAAAACGATGTTATATTTTCTAAGAAATACCTTATCAATTTATTTTCTTCATCATTTTCATGGATCATTGATATGATCCTTATCAACTAACAGCTGTAACTTACTAATAGTTTGTAGGTTTGTAATTTTGTATTCAAATTTTTCGAATAAGTGCAATATTTCATAAGTTTTTTATTCATAGTGATAAATTCTGTGATTCATTTAAAGTATTATGTCAACCTTCAAAATCCAAAATCTTCAAATCATTATTCCTGGACCAAAAATCAAGTGACGAAGCAGTGTGTGATCATAACATCAAACTTTGGACAACATTAACTTTTTATTAAAATTTTTGGAGAGAAATAGTACAGGCTCAGCCTAGTTCTTCCTCCAATCTCATGATTGTATTATGATTGTAGTATTTCGTACAATAAATGAATGAATGAATTGGAAGTTGATGATAAGCCCTGTTGCAACTCAATTGAATGGAAACCAAAATAATCCCTCACAGTGTAATTCTATTTCCACCGATCATTCAGTGCAGAGTATATAAGGATTGAAACAAAATATAATGTTTTCGATAACCAGCAAAAATAAAATACAGGCATTTCACGAATTCTTAAAGCATCATATCTGGTCGCTATACATGACATATTCTTCTTGTACATGGGCATCGTTGCATATTCTCAATCTTTTTTGAAACAGAACAGTATAGTTTTGAAGTAATTCGTTTCCCTTGCCCCTAGAGACAGCCATAATAACATGATCCTAAAATGCAAGATAAGACGGGCAATTCAGCCACCGCACATATAAGATTCCTATCTTCCTCCCGGAAGTCGTTTGGAGTTATAAATCAGGGCGATTACTTCATCTGATGTGCCGATCTAAGATAGGCCTTGGGACAGACAGAACCCCCACTGAAAATCACATCAGGTCTCATTATCCAACTTGGTTGCAATCCATGAATAGAAATCCCATTTATAAAACCAAACGACATTCATTCCACTATCCTGTGTCATCTTATCAAAATACTTAATCTGAATACTATTTACTTTGGCGAGGGAAAGTGTAGACATGCTGTACTTATTTCTAGATGGGAACTTGAAATATGGTGGGTGGATAAGTCATTAATTTTCAATTTCTGTAAGCTTTTATCAGCGATAGTCAATATCTCCTTCTCAAGTAATATCACTCAATGTCAATCCAATCCATACAAATTGAAACGACTTGAAATTGTCACGTTCTATTCACAAATAAAAGTGAAACTATTTTCGGTTGTTGAAAACAGTATGAATTTCTAGTAAACAGTGTAAGATTATAAATTTGAATAACTGGAAAAATCACTAAATGAAAAGATTTTATAGGTCTCAAGCAAACAGCTGCATTGCTATCGCCGGGTGCGATATCCAAAGACCTTAAAGAGATATCTTAAAGATGTGGAATTCAACAAATCAGTCACAGGAACTGTGAACTGTTAAAGCGGCCGACGTTTGCAACCAGCAAAAGCAGAGAACTGTTTGAGCTCCTGAGAGAGCTGGTAAGAAATTGGTACTATTATTTTTCCAGGAACCACAAAAAGTGTTATACATTTTTCAAATCTTAGCTCTACCGACTGCAGCCAAGCAGGGCACACGTTATAGAAAAAGATAACGTTACAACAGTTACCAGTGATCTAGTATTCTGACTTAAATAATTTACTGGAAATTGATTATGATAATGGTATAGCATCTCACACTAGTTTCTTGATAAGTATTGGTAAATAAATGGTTGTGACAGTCAAACATCGTTCAATTGAATTTGGATACGATAACAGCATCACCTTCTCTGAAAATTGGAAAGGCATTCTACAATAGTTATTTGTGCAACTAGTGCGCAAAGTGACAGTTTGCTGCACCGAAAGAAACGTTTTCGCCACACTTGGATGTAATGAGCTGGTTTACGTGCGTCATATGGAGGCCGAAAGTGATTGTTTTCCGACCAGGCCGGTAAAACTTTACGGCCCTAGGGCTGTAAAATGACCTTGAATAACAGCTGATCGTGTCCGATCTCACAAAAATCATAGAGATAATCTCATAACGACTGTAATAATCTATATAATTATGTATCGTGAATCGCGGTATCATGTCTATAATATATTTTATGAATTACTGTTTCATAATTTAATATTTTATTGTGTTTTTGATATCAAACAATAGAATACGATGATATCTCCATAGCCTCAACAATATAATGTTGGCTGCATTGTCCATTGTCAGAAAGGTAAGTATCGCAAGTCTTTAAAAGTGAAGAATCGAATTTGAAATCAAAGTACAATAATTGTATCAATATTTAAAAGTGAGGTAGAGTAATAATTGTTTCTTTTTTATTATCGAATTCCACTTCTTAATGCAATACAATCAACAATAATAATAGGAAAATACAGCAGAGATCTAAAGTTTAAGGTAAGCCTACTGGTGAAACTCAGCCTTGACTGAAAAATTCCTAGTAATTTTTTCGTAATTCATTAATAAAACTTTTAGATAATTTTTCTTCAATATCAAACCATATAGAGAAAACATTAGGCCCACTCAAGATTGAATCTTCGAATGTTTTCTCTATGATTTAACTATTTTCAGAGCAATATTTTGTTGTGAAAATGCCGGCAAACCGGCTTCAAGTTTGCCGCTATAGGCCTACACTATATTATAGTAGCCTACATACGTTACCTGACTTACAGGCCTCTGTGATCAAAAATATGCAATGGCCGAGAGCGTAAAGGCGTAATACATCAGAACTCAAAGCTCAGTGAATTACAAACATGATCTAGGTTCGAACCTCGGTCAGTGACATTTTTTTTTGTTGATGAATTTCGACTTTTATTAGCTATTTTTTATATTAGTTACCGTAATTTAAATTTCAATCAATTTTTTAGATATATTTTGAGACAAGACTGTGAAATATGCAATTATATTAATTTTTTAATCACATTATTTCAAAATAGTAATGAAAATTCTATTCATCCATCTATCCATGAGATATTGCACCAGGCGCAAAGCGCGAGCTATAAAAATTCAAACAATTATTCGAAATATTAATAGTATAAAAATATTGTCACTATTGTAAATTATTAATTAGTAATATTGAAATTAATTGACAGTGAAAGTTGTCATAACCAAGATTCAAAATATCAAAATAGGCTGTTTGAATTTTATTTATTTTTTAATTTCTTATATATTGGGAAGTTTTTTTTTGGTGTGGCGAAAAATAGCGTTCGCACCATGGGCAAAAATGTATTTCCGGCTCTCAATCTTTTCTAGTCCTCGGCCTACGGACTCGGACTTAAAAACCGATTTCGAGCCGGAAATATCTCATTTTCGGCCCTAGGTGCGAAATATACTATTACGCCCGAGCCGTAGGCGAGGGCGGAATGGTTTCTTGAGTGCAGCAGAGGAACTTTGCGCACGTATTTCACATTAAGTTTTTCCTACAGTTACCATTGAATATGAAAAGTGGGTAATTATGGGTAAAATTGCCTGAAATGCATCAAATGTTTTTCTGTGTAATTTCATTATTGATAAAAACCTTAATTTATTGTCAAATTAAAAAATATGTTGTCCTTGGTTATAATATCTAATACTAATAATTTGCGCGTTGTGCTTCGTTGCACCTCTGCTCACTATAGCAGCCACAGCAGTCACTGTTACCAACTTCATTTTGATTTTGCTGCACTGTTGCTCCATATAACCTACTAAGTATTTTGCGTTGCCATGTTGCAAATTTGGAGTGCAGAAAAATTTTTCCCGCACTAGAGCGGAAAAGTGATTCTTTGCGTTCTGTAATCAGTGCAGCAATGGTCACTTTTCAACGTAACTGTAGGAAAAAGTATAATAGCAATCAAATTTTCATACACTGCATGATTGATTACTCCTCTCATTAAAACTACCAAGTTATCTGCACTTGGCAAATCTTATTAAATCAATTGATTTTTAATTCTTGGATTATTTATGAATGAGCGTTTCAAAAATAAACAGAATCCAATATTATCATCTTGTAAACACCCTCATATTAGGATAGGATATTTATAGATTTGAGAGTATCCATTGGATTTAAATAACTTACAGAAAAATGTGTTTTATTTGATGACTTGTATGCTAACATATCGATTTCAAATGATGAGGTTCTAAAAATATTATGTTATCGAACTAAACTAAGCTAAAGAACTAATCAGACATTTAATTATTGTTGTAGTGAATTTCCAATTAAAATGATGTTATCTTCCATGAACCAGCTCTCTACTACCCCCTGAAATAAAGTTGATACACTACAAACCCAAACAAATGTTTCCCGGAATATTACAAGGAAAAACAGTTTGAAGCCGTTCTCCTGATTCATCGTTACGTGATTATAGACTGTTAGGACTGTTGGACCAGAGAGGATAGAACTTAACTTCTAGTGTATTCACTTTGTCTCTGACAGTCTACTGGGTCCTCTAGTGTATAATGTAATAATAGAGTGTATATAATAATTGTCTAGTGTACTGAGGTACCTGAGGTAATTTCTAATTCTAAGAACAGGGTAATTGAAATATCATAACATTATCGATTACCAACTTTATTCAAAACAAATATGAAGGCCAACATCCGGTCTAAAAGCTAGGCTTTCACCAACCTCACTGGAACTCACACGTAAACTAATATTGACTTTCCTCGGTGAATTCAGTGGCCCATTCAAAACGTTTCTCATGACGATAAACAACAATCTATACAACTGCTGCAAAACATTGTTGTCACAAACCCAAATTATGTTGCATTTGTGATGTTATTGTAGCGGACATCCAAGCATTAAGTCGTTGTTTTGCTCAACAAGCACATTTTGCATGCGAGCCAGGTAACAGGCAATGTAGGCTACCTATATTGCTCAATGACGACCAGCGAGTATAGAATGTACATTATATACTCACTGATGTCGACAATGTAGGCTATATTATCATGCCTATTGTTTCACCAAATGGGAGCATTTCACTTTCAGTTGTCATCATCGTGTCAACACAAAACGCCGGCTCTTTAAATGACGTCAATTGAACAATGGAGAGCTCACTAATTCACAGCTGCTCTCACCGTTAAAAGTTTCTGCCATTTCGAAAATATTGTACCAATTCAAATGCAACTCATCGATTGGGAGTTGGGAGGTAAAAAGTGTTGAGCTTTTGAAGAGCTGAGAATAGTCATGAAGATAAAATAGCTTCAACTGACGGCTGCTCTATCTCAGAGAATTAAGACACATTAGTGCAAATTCAGATCAGAAGAAGGACTTAGAAATGTTTCTGTTATAATAGTTATTCAAATCAGACGGATAGGCTATTCAAGAGGAAATGTTAGTGTGTAATGTAGGATATAATGAGAAAATAAATTTAATCTTGTTCTATTATAGATAATGGAAAAACTATACATTCTAATAATATACTATGTCTAGAAGAAACTCATGACTTTTCAAAGATTAGTTGAGACGATAGGAGCCGGTTTAAGAGGAACATTGTTCCAAGGTATGGCAACTTCATTGTTTGCTCGAATACCTGTTCAATTAAAGCATCATTGAGTTATTGAAATGTCGTGTTTCAAAACTAGGGTTGACCCATTTCGTCTAGAGACAGAGCTCGTCCTGGTTTCAAAAATGCATTTAGATGGTAATAATGGTATAATAGGAATTTTGACTAAACCCATTAAAGTCATGTTTTATAGAAACGATGAATTTGCACATAATATATGTGAACGCTAATTTCTGCGTTGAGGAAAGTCTCATTAAAATTAACCGAATTTTGACGACACATTGGATGACATTCGTTTTGGTAGATGAAGTAGTATTGACGAGATTAGATAGTGATTGATGGAAGCATGTATGTTAGCGATGTATGGCTATCGTTAGAGGTCGCAAACCAGTAGCCTACGCAATACAATATCGGTTGAACTTTGAAATTGATTGACTCGGAAGGAATGAGAAACTGTTGACTGAGTGTTGACTGAGGGATTGAAAAGAGAGGCTTTCAATTTGCAACACGATTCACCACTTAAGACTTGCTGCATTGACACCAAGCCGAGCGAAAGAGACGGAGAGAAGTGGGTCGGTGGAAACAAAGATGGACAGACAACTAAACGCTAAAAGGACTTGACGGAATAACGAGGATTGTTGGCATGCTTTTAAAGGTGTTGAATTGTTCAATTGAATGTGTCATAGATCTAATCAGTGAGAAAACTGAGTTGAATGTTGGCTAAAAGCTATGTCAAAGTTCCTCGTGTGGATACTTATTCTCATTTGAGATATCAAATTAATGGAAGAGACGGAAATATATATTCCAGGAAATATAAGAGCACCAAGTTTGGCTGTTGCCTCCACCATGCAAGATTCACCTTCTTGCATACGAATTTGTTTTAATTCAGTAATGAATACTTTTGTTTCGCCAGAGTTATTTGAAGATCTATCTAATCCAGTATTCTTTTCAATTCATGTGAAATAGTATTTTATTGTTTCGTTCTTGATTTACTGTATGAATACTACTATTGTTTTGGCAATTGATTTGATTAATTGTCTTTTAGACAAAATTTTGACTTGAAGTCTTCATCTTGATCTTGAAGTCTCAACATAAGTGATTATAACAGAATAAGTCACATTACAAGTCATTATAAGTCACATGATGGTTTCAATTATAATGAATTTTGATGTTTTTTCCATTAGAGCCATCACTGTGATATCGCTGGAGAGTTTTGGACATCAACTGAAGTGTTAACTTGCTCGGATAAAATGTTTTCGCGATCTTCAATAGAGCAATGGATATAGGCCTACTTTATTGGATAATGAATTAGAATATCATGAAATGTCTATCCATGTAAAAAGTTGTGTTCTGTAGTTACAGTTGACAGAACCAGAAAGTTAATGAGTACACATCCAGAATATAATTTGTAAACCAAAATCACACACAAAATTCAAATTCGACCGAGCAAATGCAGAATAAACGTTCGAAATCCAACTAAAGTTTTCAGAAGTCACTCAATGAAAGTTTATACAAATCAGTTCCAAACTGAATCATGGAGGGATTATAGATTTGCTAAAATAATGAGTTACTGTATCTTGATTGATATTGTTTCGATGAAAATATTATCCGGTTGAGAGATGCATTATGTAATGTATTGTGCAGTCAAGTTTAAAGTTTAAGTGCAGTCTTAGCTCTATTCGTAGCTTCTCATAAATAATTGAACATCTACGGTATCTCCATAATATCTATATCTAGGTACTTCTCTTTATCTAAATTATTTTATAGTATGATGATTTTCAATTGTCTAGCTCTTCAAAGCTCCACTGTTTATTTTCAACTTGTGCAGGGAAAATCGTATTTTCTATTTAGATCTCTTGTACACTCAAAATATGATTTAGTTTCTAATACATTGGAATTAAAAAGTCATTGGTTCAAGCAATAACTTTCAAAACATTTTCTCATTATTGTTTATTAATAATTCGTAGAGATACTATTGTAACTGAAACTGGATGATAACTATTTCTAATTAAATAATAATTAAAGTTATGATTTGATTCATCATCCATTACGGACGCACAAACCCTATGTTTATGTGGGCATCATCATCAGCAAAAAAAGTGATTACCAGAAGAAGGGATAGATTATCTTAGTTTCAGTGATTCTCCATTCCCAAAGTAGTGGAGATCCGATTGCCGAGAATGCTTCTCTATTGTATTCCATATTGAACGCAAGCAGTTTGTATACAACATGAAGCATGATCTTTCACACCAATATTCGCTGTATTACACCAATTCACACAATATTACAATAGACTCACTGATGAATATTACAATTTACACAATATTACATCAATATTTTCCCGATAGCCAGAAATGCTTCTCCATTGTATTTCACATTTGTTTAAGACATGTTTGTTTAAAACATGAAGCCTGATCTTTTACACCAATATTCGATGTATTACACCAATTCACACAATATAACAATTTGACTCACTGATGAGTATCACACAATATTTTCCCGATTGCCGGAAATGCTTCACCATTGTATACAAATGAAGCGTGATCTATTACACCAATATTCACCGTATACTAATTCCACTTACTCGAGATAAGCAGAATCATCAATTGCGTTTCCCAAAGGTCAGCAGTATCAATGTCTAATACATCAACCGAAAATGACAGCTTAGTGCCATGAATAAACATCACGCTATGAGAGAGATTGTATTCTCGAGGGTGTTGCCATGTGAATGAAGTTGATCAGTAGTTTCAGTTCAAATCCCACCGGTCTGATAAACTGCACCTGCAAATAATTACTGCTGCTCTTTTGGAAGAATCGATTGCTCTGTTCAAGCTGCTTCTGTCATCTCTATAAAGTGTTGTTCCTAAACCAAAGTTGGATGAGAATATTTGAAAATTCTCTATTATTTTTTATTCCTTTCTTATTGGAACAAGAAACTATAGGGCCGGTTTCCGAGCTCGGGATTTGGTGTCAGAAAATTGGTTTTCCGAAACGCGGCGTAGTCGTAGTCATTGTCATAGTCACGTTTGAGTTAAATTTCGAAAAAATAGAAAATTGAACACAAAAGAAAGTAGAGAGAAAATAGTGTAAAGTTTCAGCTGTTTTGATCTATTTAAGAATGTTTAATATCGTGAAGGAAAAACGTTTCCAATTATAGTAATGAGAAAATAAAATCTGTGAATACTGTGATAAAAACTGCGGCTACGCCCCGTTTTGGAAAGTCAGTCTTCTGACTCCAGGTGTTTAAAGTCTAGAACTTATAGCTAAATCCCGATCTTGGAAACCAGCCCTTAATACTATAAATTTGTGCTCAACATTCGGATTTTAGATTTGGAGTTAAGTTTATTCTTATAGTTGGTAAAGTTACTCTGACTGGTGTTATGTTAATCAACTACCATTACGACTCGTGAATTCATTTTTGCTGAGGGTGATGCTCACATGTGCTGTAGGCTTGTGCATCGGTAATGAGTTGGATGATAGTGAGAGATGGATGGACCTGAAGTTTTAGGTGGGTTCCGAGACACCGGAAAAAAGACTTATTATAAAAAAAACTGAAGATATAAACTTTATTCGTACCAGTATGAATCTTGGCTACTTTGAAAACTCTGTTGATTATGTTCAGTGGAATGATATAAGTTTTGAAAATGAATTCCATCAAATTGTATTATCATATGATAAATTGCACGAATACTGTTTACAGAGAATTGTTGAATGGCAGATTGAATTCACCGACACAATACTTCACAAGTTTAAAATGATTCGATTGCAAAATGGATTGGATTCAGAAAGTATCTATCTGATTCATCTGAGAATCAGGGGACAAAACTTATCGAGTTTTCCTGTGTACAATAGTATAACTCTTCACAATGCTATCCATTTAATTTAATGGTATCCATCTGATTCATCATTACTTTCTTGAGAGATTCAAAAATTGAGTGCAGTTTGTTACTTATTGACTTATATATCACTATACAATACTAATATACTATATCACTATACTATACTAATATACTTATATACTATACTAATCGTGATTTGCTTATTACACCATCACTCATGCTTCAAAAGCAGGAATACAGTCATAAAAATTCTAAATCGATATAACATTCAGTTTTGAGTTGCAAATGAATCTGATTCATTGTTTTGAATCGATTCAGTTAGGAATTTGAAACAGGAATTCTGTTGCCATAGGATTTCAAATAGATATATTTAGAACCAGTTAAAATCAGAAATGAATATCAGTTATGTTTTGATAAATGTTATACAATCTATCAATATAATTTTGAGCAAAACTTTTGAGTGATGGTGTAATCAGCAGTTCACAATCATAAACTGAAATATAGGTCACAAACTGCTCTCAATTATTGAATATCTCAAGAAAGTAATGATGAGTTAGATGGATACCATTGAAAATTAGATTGAGCCAAATGAATAGATTTGATTATCATCTTTTCATGCTTAATGAATCTTTTGAACTAGAAATCCTCGTGTCAATAGATTTGATATAGGTGGGTCGGAAGCAAAATTAGGTGGATGATTGAGCGATCCTGCTTTGTCTTGGTCACTACTCAGCATGTCACTTGAGTCCACACTAGAGCTGGATGCAATTAGAGACATAATTTGAGGGTTCCACCTGAGTGAGTCCCTCTCATGGCGTCCGAGTCCCTCTCATGACGTCCCATAGCTCAGCCCGCCATACATCACTTCAAATGACGGCTCCGTCCTCTGAATAAACATGAGCATCATAGCAAGATGGATCCTGTTAGCCTACTGAATATATTTGATTAATTGATTGCACTAGCCTGCCTTCCAAGCAACTCCAACTAGACTAATAGTTGGGGAGTGAACTGTGTTAATTATGTTGCGAAGAATTACCTTAACTTTTTGAATCAGTGTTTCTTGAAGAGAAACTAACTTGTCAAAAGCAGTGCCTTATAGCTCATGATGATTCCTATCTCATTTGCATACTGACAATGATTAGGTGTTATATTATGTCACAGGGTCCCTTGCCCCTAATGGGGAAACAGGACTGGTCTTTTCAATATATAGAATTATCATTCTATGATTTGTGTACTATCAAATGAATAAATACTGTATTGCTGACTTACAGAGCTTCATAATTTAGGGCTCTTATTTATTACATAAGGCGAACCACTAATGGTAGAGCATGCATGATAAACATGTGTATACATGTCTGGTTACCATGCACACACATACACACACATGTTCATCATGCATGATTTATCATCAACAAGAGGCTTTGACCAAAAAACAGCTGTTTAACAGCAGCTTCAAACATAAAATGAACAACTAATAACAATAAATAAATCATTGGAGAATTAGAAATTATGATAAAACATTTAACCTCAATAAGGAATGTGAATGTGAATGATGAATAGCGTTTGAACTGGGTGAGGTTTCATACAGCATTAATTCACGTGGCAGGAGCAGGAGAACTGATCATCGGCAATATAACTCAGAACATTCAACTCAACGAATAGGAGTTATTCACCTGGCCATAAGCCATATCTCATATGAGAAGAGGAGGACAAGTTATACACGGTAATACAAATGTAGAAAAACTGTAAAGAATGTTTTAAATCATGCTCCATCACGAAATTTGTCGATGTACTCATCGGAACAAAACGTGTTCCTGTATTATAAAATACTCTAGAGACCTACGCTTGGTCTGTTTTCAGGTGAAAATCATAACCAATCGGGTTTCAGTTTTTATTTGGAGCAGAAACTCAATTCAATGGTGAATGTTGAAAAGGATAACAGGCGAAATGATTTTTTCTCGAGCCCGAACCGGAAATTGGAGCCTCTCTCCATTTTCATTATTCGAAAAAGTTACGAGGGTGATGGAATCAGTATAATTGTTGGGTGAGCTCGCTCCGCTTCCTTCAGTGTGGAAAATCTTCCCCTTTCATTGGTGCACGGTGTATTGAAAGTTGTGATGGTGTGCTGTGAGGGGAGGGGGGTTTAGTGTAAAAGAGGGAAAGGGATGTTGTGTGAAAAGCTTTCGAGCCCTTCTGGCACACGTCATGCTCCCAGGGGGTGTGTAGTGTAGGGAACAACCAGTCGAGGGAACGTCTATCTCATTCTGTTGACGGGGTTATCTAAATAACGTAGACATCAGTTAGAAAAGTACAAATAGAGTGGGGTGAATAGAGTAGGAAGCACCCATTGTGCTCTAGGAAAAGTGCGAAGGGTGGTCTAGTGATTGTGTGGGTGTGAGTGAGAGGGAAAGGAGCAAGGGATTTGGTTGAAATACCTTTAAAAGAAGGGACCGACGCTGAAATAAAGTTGTGACATACAAAGGCTTCAATTCGGAGCAAAAGGATGGGAACCCGACTAAAGCTACACAGAAGTAAAGGCGACATCAGATTAAACTGAATTAAAGTTCTACGTAATTAGATTTCGTATGAAAGGCAACATTCCATTGTAGTGAATCTCTCTTTTTCTACCCGGTGCTCTGAGAGAAAAGGGCAAAAAATGAACGCGTTCATAATTTAGTTTTAGTTTTTCTTCTCAAGGGAAAAATGCTACAAAAACTGTTTGTTTTTCTTCACGGCATCCCGTTGTTCCTTTATTATCCGCCAGCCATTCACATCAAAAAAGTTCGTTTTGATGAAAATGTACTTTATTTTTCAGCTTTAATTGCGCGCAATACGGTTTGTCTGCCCAGCAATAGTGGATAGGGAAAACAGAAACAAAATTTAATAAATGAAACCCAATAAAATTACGGATTAAGGTTCAGTCTACCTCTACCTTCATGAAAAGTTCAGAAGAATGCTGCAGATTTAGGATTACATTTCTGATTCCTGAATGAATACTTTTACAATATAAAAAGGTGAATGTACTCGTAAAATACTCCTGATAACGGCTATCCATTAACTTTCTTCTGTTTTTTGCTCAACCTAGATCTATTCAAAACTTTTCAGTAAACTGAATTAGTCTTCATCTCTGATATTCAGTATGTTTTGAAAATGAAGATGAAAACTAAAACCAAAATTTCAAAACTCATAAATGTATTTCAAATGCTACATAAGATGAAGTTATAAACAAACTTCACCTTTTGGACAGATACAATTTTCTTTCAAACTAGTTTCTCACTAAAAAAGTTTTGCTCTGCTATGGTGGAAATGCTATCTTATCAAGAGATAACATCACTATCCCCTTATCATTAAACAAACTACATTCGAATAGATACAGAAATTGAGTAAGTGACTCAAAAGCAATTTATTCTCCACAGAAATTACCACCAAATTACTCGATTACTCATCAAATAGTTTAACTGTATTCATATTTATTTACAGTAATATCACTCTACGATGCAGTCTGTAGAACAAATTCCAAAGGCTGTAAAGTTTTAATCTGAATAATACACATGAGACACAAATTTCACAATAGTTCTATATAAAAGCTTCTCAATTATTATCAACACCTACATGTCGCGCTCGCCTAGTGCTTTTCAACATTGTGTTTTCCTGAATGCATATCAATTTGATAGTAAATCATCTGCTCACATGTTAGTACTGTACTTATAAAAGAATCTCGAGATTTCGAGAACGCTCTTTTAGTCAAACCCGCTTTTTTAACCAACAAACAGGTACTTGATGATTCCGATTAGGTTTGTGATAATTGTTCAATCTTGACAATTATAGCTTGTCAAGTACATCCAAATCCCATTAACCTCTCATTCTTTTATCCCATATTCTATCATGCATGGGTAAATTCATTATTGTATTCATTTATAATATATTCATTGACTACATAATGTACTGAGACTTGTCTATGTTGATATATAGTTTTCCGGCTGTCGATTGTTTAAGCAAACTGTAAATATGGGTGCATATTGTATTGTGTGGTCTTGAATAATAAAGCATCTTCTTCATTCCATTCGATACTGCTCTGCGAATAAAATAAATAAATTGATTGAGGAGGATTTCTTCTAGAAATAAACAGACAAATTAAGCGTGAAATATAAAATTTATTGGCAACATCTTATTGAAAGTTTTAAAAATAATATGCTTTATAGACTTTAGCAAGGTAGAAGGGAAGAAACGTATTCGTTAGTGAATATATTCGGCGTTCTCAGGATGACAGTTGCGTAGTTGAAACGTTGAGTGGAAGCATGGAAGGTCACGTGACTGGGTTGTTCATGAGACTGCGCAACTTGCGCAAGTTGCTCAGAGTGGTTGCATCGTTCGGATGCAGGCGTAGAGCTTCCCGGTATGCGTCGGCTGCTTCAGTGTACTTGCCGTTCAAGTGCAAGATGGCTCCCAAGTTGCTGTGACTAGTTGCGTCCTGTAAACATAGAAACAATACTTTCTATTATTAAAACATGTAATTTCCAAATTAAATATGAGTGGGAATTTTGCCAATGAGTAACTGGTTGCGGCCAGGCCAGAGAGTATAGAATGTAACATTCATTACATTCTATCCTAACTGGTTGCGGCCTGCGAACATATAAACATGAATAGTTTTCCACTTCAAATCAATCATTGAGCCGACCTTAGATAAGTTTGCAGTATCTTGGATATAGTTTAACTTCAAATTTATCATTGAGCCAATCTTGAGTATTCTAAAGTGAAAGCTACTTAAAATGAAAGACTGCATTTCTTCATTGAATAGTTTGCCTACTCTTGTCAGAAATTGTCGGAAAGGAAAAATCTCTTATTGAATCCCATTAGGGTGAAATAATGAGTGAGCCACAAATGGCGACCACGTGCTCTCCTAAAATTTAAAAATTGTAGATTTCTGTTATTTGTTGCAACACGTGCTCTGAACATATTGTATTGTAAGAATATGAACGCTCGAAGAGCTAGAATAATAAAAAGAACCGTTTCTCGAAACTATTGAGAATGCATTTGAATAGCCTACCTAGCCAGATGAAAGGGGTCATTATTCTTTTCAAAATAGTTTGAAACAAAAATCATTCTTTCATAGAAACTTGCTAACAGGATTCTTAACGTCAGTCACAGACACGTCTACAATAGAAACCACATGGCCCACTGTGTTTTTTGTTAACCCTTGTATATATCTATAGCATAAGTTGATGGCAGGTAAATGAAGATTGTGTATAGCAATATAGATATATAGTTAGGAGAGAAGTAAATATAGATATGTAGTTTACAATGTAACCACGTGGTTAGCATATGCTACAATTTTACCACGTGGTCAGCATATGAATATTATTGAAGCAATTATTTGAATGGTGATCACATAAAACCATAAACATGAACCGAGTACATGTTTATGAAAACTAGGGCATGAAGTAGATTAGGCTATATGTATAAAGTATTCAACAAATATAATGTTGTACAATAAATTAAAATTTAATAATTATTATAAGCTAATTAAGTTAGTTGAATCCGAATTCATAGGCTAAGGACAAATTTGTAAATAGAGTAAATTAGGTATATTTGATTGAAACATGTTGACAATGAGTATAAGAAACCTGCTTAATTAATTAAGTAGTAATTAATTGGTATCTTATTAATTTGATTTATTCAACTCAATTGTAATGATATACTGTATGAAATTGTGTTTTGTTCTTCATTTAATGTGTATATTATTGAAGTATTTTCCATATTAGATTTATAAGATTGATCACTGTATTAATCAAATTCAATGAGAATGTATTCAATTGTCAGTATCCAAACTTTAGAGTTTAAGTATTGGTAAAATGTATGATATCATTTGTTTTAATAATGAAGGGGAGCCATAGTTTAAAATGATATAACATAATAAACATTAAAGTGAATTTAAATTGATATTTGAATTCAATTTGTAAGCAGAATATTAGCTGATGAGTTTGAGGGTAGGCGGAGCTAGAGGGCGAAGGGTGATGAGGGGTGGAAAATCGTGGTGCTAGTATATATGCAGGCAGCCATGTCTTGCAGAGTTAGTTGCTGTGAGTCTCTCTTAGTCTCTTGGATTTTGGACAGTGTTCAGTGTAGGAGTGAGTTTTTGGTTTCAGACTCCAATTATCCTATAGGGAATTGACTGAGCCAGGTAAAGATTGTATTTAGAATTTTCAATTTTCCTAATTTCAAATCCACACCACCCCACCCTAAAAAGCCCAAATAAGTATATCAAATTTTATAGCATTATAGTAAAGAGCAAACTTAATTATTACTTCTTTTTAAATTCATATCTAAGGACACAATCTTAATTAATTTCTTGAAGCTTACAGTTTGAAATTCACTTCTAAGCACAAATAATAGTTTTTTAAAGCAAGGCTCCCCTAATCATATTCATTCTTTAAAATTTATCAATTCTCTTTTTTTTTACTATAATCATATTTTAACAAGAGTTGTTCAATATTTTGATTTAACAACTTACTTTTCAAGTAACCTGTTAAAATAGGAACTGTTTGTTAAATTCTGTTGTATAAAATTAAACTTGAACTGTAATATTTTCGAAAATTCAATAATCTTGTATATTTTGAATCATTACTATAATTAAATCAATTTTATAAATTCTCTTAAATTTAAAGTTTACTAATAAATTCATAATTAACCTTTGTTTTGCCTTTCACTTTATACATTCCCTTACACACGACCCTGATCTATCTCTCTTTATCTTTTTCTTCTATACTATTATTAGTTCAGTGAGTGAAGTCACAGTAAAGTAATTATTTTATCGATTCATAGTAATTGATTGGCGCCGGGCAAAATACCGTATAGAGTGAGGGAGTTCGAAACCCACTCTAAACAAAGACCGACAGTGGGAAAGAGTTCATGAGACTCAACTGTAAACATGGCAGTCAACAATGTATCAAGGAATAATCTCATAATCCATGATTTGTCAGGTTAACAATCATGATTTTTGAACACATTTGTCATGGAGTCCCAGTAATCTCAGATCAAATTTGATGTGGGACCTACTCTCATTAAGCATACCATGAATTCCTTTTTTTTCAACATTAAAATTAGTAAAGGTGGAATAATGATTGATCAATCAATAACACTCCGATTAACTACTGGTGTTAGATCAGTGATAATAAATTGAGAGCATTCTAATACGCTTTCAGGAATAGTGAATGTGCTGATCTTGAGTTCAGATTAGAAATCGTCGATGAGTATCTTCACAGTTGACACATTTACATGGAGAATTATGATGTAGAATGAACGGATGAAATGGATTTTGATAGATTTCCGATGTATTTAAAGTGATGTCAATCAAATGGCTAACATTTTATTTCTCCCGTAAACCAAATGTACAAGGCGCATATGAAATTATCTAATCCTAGTTTCCACAATAACAAATTAGTCCTTGTTCTCTTCACCCATAAAAGTTAATATTTTAGTAGGCCTATCGATCCAATTCTTATAGGAATTCCAGCACTGTGCTCTTCTAGCACTCCAAAAAAGTCATCATATTACAAATTACTTTTTCATATCATATACAGTTCAATAATTATTTTCTTAGTCTATATTATGTAAATTCATCTATAATTTTGCTGTATTGTAAGCTATTGTATATAAGTGTATAAGCCAGTATATATTGTAATCTACATAAATAAAGTACTCAATCAATCAATCAATCATTCTTCTACTCCAACTACTCTTCCTCATCCTCCTCCTCCACCACCAACCACTCCTCTTCCTCCTCCTCCTCCTCCACCACCACCTCCACCTGTTCCTCCTCATCTTACTCCTCCATCTTCTCCTCCTCCTTCTTCCTATCCTTCTAAAAGAATCGAAAATTATTTGTTGAAAAACCGCCGATTTATGAACTTACATCACATTATTATATTTATTATCGTTATTCTAATTGCATTTCTATATTCATTCTCATTGATTAATAATTTATACTTTGTGAAATTCGTTGAATAACTAGCATTATCGTCATTTAATGTAAATTAGTGTATAAGCCAGTAAGTATTGAATTAAACACACATAAATAAAGAAATCTAATCTAATCCTTCTCGTCATCCTACTCCTCCTCCTCCTCCTTTTCCTCGTCCTCCTTGTCCTCCTCCTCCTCCTCCTCCTCCTCCTCCTCCTCCTCCTCCTCCTTCTCCTTCTCCTCCTCCTCCTCCTCCTCCTCCTCCTCCTCCTCCTCCTCCTCCTCCTCCTCCTCCTCCTCCTCCTCTTCTCTTCACATTTCACTTACTCCACATCCTTCACCACCACCTCCACCTGTTCCTCCTCATCTTACTCCTCCATCTTCTCCTTCTTCTCCTCCTCTTCATCACCTTCTCCTCTCCCTCTTCATCATTCTGCTCTTCCTCCTTCTCCTTCTGCTCCTCCTCCTCCTCCTACTCCTCCTCCTCCAACTTCTCCTCCTCCTCCTCTCTTCACATTTCTCTTACTCCACATCCTCCACCACCACCTCCACCTGTTCCTCCTCATCTTACTCCTCCACCTTCTCCTCTTCCACCCCTTTTACTTATATTACTCCTCATCCTCCACATACTTCTCCTCCTCCTCTTCCTCTCATTCCTCCTTCCCTATATCCTTTTCTACCTATTTCCCTCTTCTTCCAGCACCAACATTTCATTCTCATCCTCCACCACCAGCTTCTCCTCTCCGCGAACCCAATTTCAATTCGGCCCAATTCTCACCAACTACAGTATCGATACAGTACATGGTTTGGAGGGCATTTGGCAGTTCTATTCTGAAGCCGCAGCTGACCGCAGGTTTGTTTACATCCTGTTTGTTATCTGTGCTCTATGGGCTCCACATTCATTGTCACTACCACCACTACACCACTACACCACTACACCACTACACCACTACACCACTACACCACTACACCATTACACCAGTGCGACCAGCTTTCCATCGTTTGTTATTGTACGCTGGACGCGCTTTGTCGCATGCATCTCTGATAACAGAAACTTCAAATAATATCCAATAGCAGCTATAGTCAGAAATATATTGGAAAACTGAGAATGCACTAAAATATGATTTTCTTCATGTTTATCATATTATTATCATTTGTTACAATATCATAATCATGCTTTTTTCATGTTGAGTTGAAGAATACATTTCAATTTCAATGTAATACATTGATGATAATCGAAATTCCCCCCAAAAAATGTTTATTCCCAAGAAAAAAACTAAAACTACTACATCAATTACAGAAAAAATGAGATGAAGGACAATTACATACAATAGTTAGTTACAAAAAATTTCTTATAATGGAAATTATTGACCTACTCCACTATGGCGTACCATGTTCTAGAGTAGGTATTTCCCATTCAAATACATTGAAATATTGAATGGGATTTTTTTAATAGTGCATTCCATGTCAGCTCATGTTAGATTAGTATCAGCTCATTAGTATGATTATGAGTTATGTTCATATTGATTTAGGTCAATGTCCTATAATACATTGTTTTGAATAATGTATTCTCGATACACTGATTTGGTTGGTTCATTTGATTTGATAATCTTAGGGAATATCTCATTATATTCATTATATCCTAATTGAGCAGATTCAGTTTACCTTCTAATACAGTAATTTTGAATACAGTTTTTTAAGATCTTGATCATTGAGTGATTCCATTGAGATGAGGTATAATTTCATATTATGCATTACATTGAACTCTCAATTATTGATTCTGAAAAATCTTGAAGGGAAATTAAAATTATTCTATTCATGATCGGTCATTAATATCGATAAAGCTATTATATATAAGTGTATAAGCCAGTATATATTGTAATCTACATAAATAGAGTACTCAATCAATCAATCAATCATTCTTCTACTCCAACTACTCTTCCTCATCCTCCTCCTCCACCACCAACCACTCCTCTTCCTCCTCCTTCTCCTCCTCCTTCTTCCTATCCTTCTAAAAGAATCGAAAATTATTTGTTGAAAAACCGCCGATTTATGAACTTACATCACATTATTATATTTATTATCGTTATTCTAATTTCATTTCTATATTCATTCTCATTGATTAATAATTTATACTTTGTGAAATTCGTTGAATAACTAGCATTATCGCCATTTAATGTAAATTAGTGTATAAGCCAGTAAGTATTGAATTCAACACACATAAATAAAGAAATCTAATCTAATCCTTCTAGTCATCCTACTCCTCCTCCTCCTCCTTCTCCTCCTCCTCCTTCTCCTCCTCCTCCTACTCCTCCTCCTCCTCCTCCTCCTCTTCTCTTCACATTTCACTTACTCCACATCCTTCACCACCGCCTCCACCTGTTCCTCCTCATCTTACTCCTCCATCTTCTCCTTCTTCTCCTCCTCCTCTTCATCACCTTCTCCTCTCCCTCTTCATCATTCTGCTCTTCCTCCTTCTCCTTCTGCTCCTCCTCCTCCTCCTACTCCTCCTCCTCCAACTTCTCCTCCTCCTCCTCTCTTCACATTTCTCTTACTCCACATCCTCCACCACCACCTCCACCTGTTCCTCCTCATCTTACTCCTCCATCTTCTCCTCCTCCTATTCCTTCACCTTCTCCTCTCCCTCTTCGTCATTCTGCTCTCCCTCCTACTCCTTCTCCTCCTCCTCCTCTCTTCACATTTCTCTTACTCCACATCCTCCACCACCACCTCCACCTGTTCCTCCTCATCTTACTCCTTCATCTTCTCCTCCTCCTCTTCCTCTCATTCCTCCTTCCCTATATCCTTTTCTACCTATTTCCCCTCTTCTTCCAGCACCAACATTTCATTCTCATCCTCCACCACCAGCTTCTCCTCTCCGCGAACCCAATTTCAATTCGGCCCAATTCTCACCAACTACAGTATCGATACAGTACATGGTTTGGAGGGCATTTGGCAGTTCTATTCTGAAGCCGCAGCCGACCGCAGGTTTGTTTACATCCTGTTTGTTATCTGTGCTCTATGGGCTCCACATTCATTGTCACTACCACCACTACACCACTACACCACTACACCACTACACCACTACACCACTACACCACTACACCATTACACCAGTGCGACCAGCTTTCCATCGTTTGTTATTGTACGCTGGACGCGCTTTGTCGCATGCATCTCTGATAACAGAAACTTCAAATAATATCCATAGCAGCTATAGTCAGAAATATATTGGAAAACTGAGAATGCACTAAAATATGATTTTCTTCATGTTTATCATATTATTATCATTATTACAATATCATAATCATGCTTTTTTCATGTTGAGTTGAAGAATACATTCCAATTTCAATGTAATACATTGATGATAATCGAAATTCCCCCCAAAAAATGTTTATTCCCAAGAAAAAAACTAAAACTACTACATCAATTACAGAAAAAATGAGATGAAGGACAATTACATACATAGTTAGTTACAAAAAAAATTCTTATAATGGAAATTATTGACCCACTATGGCGTACCATGTTCTAGAGTAGGTATTTCCCATTCAAATACATTGAAATATTGAATGGGATTTTTTTAATAGTGCATTCCATGTCAGCTCATGTTAGATTAGTATCAGCTCATTAGTATGATTATGAGTTATGTTCATATTGATTTAGGTCAATGTCCTATAATACATTGTTTTGAATAATGTATTCTCGATACACTGATTTGGTTGGTTCATTTGATTTGATAATCTGACGCTAGTGTTCCCGCGCATCTCAAGTCTACTGTTCAAAGATTTGATCCAGCTGGTGACAGGGCAATAACGCTGGAGACCCACGAGGTCTGCAATCTCTTAATCTCTTCATAGTGAATCATTTAATAGAATCAACAGTTGCCAAAAGTTTGCAATCATTGGATAATCACATATTCTCGAATTTTGAGCTTATTTTTAATTTTAGGTGAAAAGGTGAAAATGTTACTGAACATTAATTATAAAGATTCTCATGTTCAATATTTTCCACTCAATTTTTTGTTTAAATCGTATCTGAAGCCTGATAATTGAGAATCTAAAATCAAACTTTGCAAAGATGGGACGGAGCTCCTGAAATTTTCACAGATATGGGACTTGTGGCAGTAGATAGAGCTAATCGATGACTATTTCATGTATAACTTCAATCAGAATCGTTGGAGCCGTTTTCGAGAAAATCGCGAAAACCCCTGTTTTTGACAACATTTTCGTCATTTCAGCCGCCATCTTGAATTCCATTTGATCGAAATTGTTCGTGTCGGATCCTTATATTGTAAGGACCTAACGTTCCAAATTTCAAGTCATTCCGTTAATTGGGAGATGAGAAAGAAAAAATAACGAGCAAAGCTCGGTGCCCCGATATTTATAAAATACGACCATGCATTGATTAAACGGGTTCAATAATTGAACCAACTCTGGAAAAAGCGATATCGAATATTATATATAAATTGAACATCATCAGTCCTCTGTATCCAGTACATGACTGAATGAACTTGATGAATATCGCCCGATGACGTGATTATTGATTGTATAGTCCTGATAATAATGGAATGGTGGTATAATCTGGGCGGATAATGCTGCAATGAGCATGACGCCACTAAGCCCACAGGTGCCATGGCTACATGCTGCCATTTCGATTAACCCCGCTTAATTAGAATATAATGTTAATTGATTTGTCGGTAACAAGCTGAGTACATGAGGCATGTCTTGTGGCTACACTGCATTAGAGCTGTTTTAGTAAATCCCCTAATTCAACACAATCTTTCACTGAAACATATATAATAATATTATCTCATATTTATCACATTTTCTAGTTTCAGACTCTATGGATATAATATTTCGAATAGAATTGAACTTTCTCAGTTTTCTAATGATACGGTAATTTGACATCTTGGTTTCAATCTTTAGTTTGTTTTGTCTCTCCTATACATTCTGATTTTGACTATCTCTATGCCAATATTAGAAATGACAATATCCAAAAATGTACTGTATTTAGGTTATCAAACTCCAGTTATAGGCAGATTATCCAAGAATACTGGCTTTTCATGAGAAAAATGTCATCTAATTCACCGTCTATTTACAGTCCAATTTACTGGTTTCAAACTTTTGTTAATTTTGTCTGATCTCTCTTATATCTACCGACTCTGTCTATCTCTGTCATTACTAAATATGACAATACTCGGATTATAAATTGGAAAAACTTATACAGACATAAACATAGCCTATTTATTTACAATTTCTATCCGAATTAAGGTAACAGTTGAATAAATAAATAAATATTTATTCAATTACAAGTGAATACAGAATAACAATAGTCAAATATTGAATTCAACAAAAATGCGAAGTGTACAGTCAATGAATACAATACTGTTTGCTAAAGAGTGAACTTTGTCTGCAAACAGGAGCATATCTCATAATTGAAAATAAAATCAGGAATTCGCTAAGCGTACACACATGAGATATTATAAACTTAAAATAATGCGAGTTTAAGACTAGAGAATACTCATTCGGCAATTTGATAGTGTGCTTAAAGTCCCCTTCGCTATCAATATCAATAATTTTAATGTGATTTCTCCATTATCGGGAAATGTACCTTTTGTTCTCTAAACCAATCAAAAGGGTAACAATCAAAACCCCAATTGACTTGCTGGTCTGCATCAATTGAGAATTCATTAAAACTTGTGCAATCAAATAACCAGTCATTTTTTCGTCTTATCAGCTCGAACGATTAGAACCATTAGAGCTTGAGTATGTTCCCCAAGTGATATAGGTCTGAGGATATCTATACCTATTTTTGGATATGCTTGTTCATTCTAAATTTACTATAGATATTCTCGGAGAAACACTTTACAAAAAAATAACGCCCGCAGGTTTGTACAGCACATAGAAAATTTCAATATAAATTATTCTTTGAAATTTCTTAACTGTCGGGCGGAAAGCAAACCAATTGTATTAATTTGCAATCAATTAATTTACAGTACAAGTTATTAGATGTAGTAATATGCATTCACTCAGTATAAAGATGTAGAAATATGGATTCACTTTAACTGGCAGTATAGGAAGGCGGGATTAAAAAGGAACTCAGTTACTTGTCTGATTTCTCTTTCACATGGCTTTCGTAATAGCAAAAAGGAATTTAGAAATATGGTGCGAGTAAGTGAGAATAGGAGATAACGCATGGGGCCATCTGTTTTTTCCACCTAGTAGTTTGCACAATCTACAAGTAATGCTTATGCGAGAGACAGAGAAACGATGGGTGTATCACTCTCTCTCTCTCTCTCTTGTACCCTCCGAATTATTCAATTTGCAATCACTTTAATTTTACAGTATTATAAGTTATTAGATGTAGTAATATGGATTCACTTTAATTTGACAGTAGAGAATACAGATTCACTTTAATCTGTCAGTAGAAAGGGAAATTATTTTTTCCTCACGGGAATTATTTTTTTCTCAGGGAAATTATTTTTTCCCTCACTGAGAGAGAGAGAGAGATCACTCTCTCTCTCTCTCTTCACTCCCCCTCGCCTCCCGCTGGGGGAGGGGAAGAGATTAGATTAGATTAGATAAGATAAGATAAGAGAGAGAGGGAGAGTGAGAGGGAGAGGGTGAGGGAGAGGGAGAGGAGAGGGGGAGTTTGCACAAACTCTGGGGGAGGGGGAAGGGGGAGGGGGAGGGGGAGGGGGAGTTTGCGCAAACTCAGGGGGGTGGGGAGGTGGGAGGGGGGAAATTGCGCAAAAAAACCAGTCTTAAATCTCATATTGTATTTACTATTTCACCTTCTCTAAATTAAATTTCATCTTGTATACTGTATTTTAAAATCTTGATCGTTAGGTGATTCTATTGATATGAGGTATAATTCCATATTATGCATTACATTGAACTCTCAATTATTGATTCTGAAAAATCTTGAAGGGAAATTAAAATTATTCTATTCATGATCGGTCATTAATATCGATAAAGCTATTATATATTCGTCAACAATATATATAATCTCCTAGCAATAATATAAAGAGCTATTATATATTATATATTCATAACTTGGTGTTTCAAATAATTAACGTTTACTTGGATTCGAGCCTCAAGTAGATTCGAATAGTATCACTACTCAAGTGGTTCACGAATAGATGAAGATACTACTCTCTCACTCACTCTCCCACGCAATATATAGCCCTCTCTCAATTTCTTCATCACTCTCACTTATACCTCTCTCAATTTCTATATCACTCTCACTTATCCCTCTCTCTCATGATAAATCTCATCATACGATCTCTTATGATATTACAGATTAATCTCTCTCAAAAATTCACTTCCTCAATGAAAGTTGAACCTAGATTCTTGTTTAGAGCGTTAGCAGGCTCGATTGAAACACATCATATTATATTAAGCGAGCCATTTCTGTATATCTATTTATATGTTTATATCTGGTTATCTGGTTATCTGTTTATTTATGTTCAACGGATCTCGAAAACGGCTCCAACGATTCTCACGGAATTTGGAATATAGTAGGTTTATGATATAAAAATTTGATTGCACTAGGTCTCATCCTTGAGAAAACTCGCTGAACGACATTAAAAGGATAATTCATCCTTGGCTGAACAGCTGAGACCTTCGTCGTCTGTGGATAGTAAAAAGTGAGCAAGTGATTCTGCAAAAAATCAAAATATCGCATCCTTGAAATTCATAAACTGACGTATAGCCAGCTGTAAAATAATTATAAACACGATAATTTTGGAGAATTGTGTTCTGTTTATCAATAGATAAAAATCTGGTGTGGCGCACTCACAGAACTTTTTTTGCCGTTATGAAAATTGATCACCTGACGCTAGTGTTCCCGCGCATCTCAAGTCTACTGTTCAAAGATTTGATCCAGCTGGTGACAGGGCAATAACGCTGGAGACCCACGAGGTCTGCAATCTCTTAATCTCTTCATAGTGAATCATTTAATAGAATCAACAGTTGCCAAAAGTTTGCAATCATTGGATAATCACATATTCTCGAATTTTGAGCTTATTTTTAATTTTAGGTGAAAAGGTGAAAATGTTACTGAACATTAATTATAAAGATTCTCATGTTCAATATTTTCCACTCAAATTTTTTGTTTAAATCGTATCTGAAGCCTGATAATTGAGAATCTAAAATCAAACTTTGCAAAGATGGGACGGAGCTCCTGAAATTTTCACAGATATGGGACTTGTGGCAGTAGATAGAGCTAATCGATGACTATTTCATGTATAACTTCAATCAGAATCGTTGGAGCCGTTTTCGAGAAAATCGCGAAAACCCCTGTTTTTGACAACATTTTCGTCATTTCAGCCGCCATCTTGAATTCCATTTGATCGAAATTGTTCGTGTCGGATCCTTATATTGTAAGGACCTAACGTTCCAAATTTCAAGTCATTCCGTTAATTGGGAGATGAGAAAGAAAAAATAACGAGCAAAGCTCGGTGCCCCGATATTTATAAAATACGACCATGCATTGATTAAACGGGTTCAATAATTGAACCAACTCTGGAAAAAGCGATATCGAATATTATATATAAATTGAACATCATCAGTCCTCTGTATCCAGTACATGACTGAATGAACTTGATGAATATCGCCCGATGACGTGATTATTGATTGTATAGTCCTGATAATAATGGAATGGTGGTATAATCTGGGCGGATAATGCTGCAATGAGCATGACGCCACTAAGCCCACAGGTGCCATGGCTACATGCTGCCATTTCGATTAACCCCGCTTAATTAGAATATAATGTTAATTGATTTGTCGGTAACAAGCTGAGTACATGAGGCATGTCTTGTGGCTACACTGCATTAGAGCTGTTTTAGTAAATCCCCTAATTCAACACAATTCTTTCACTGAAACATATATAATAATATTATCTCATATTTATCACATTTTCTAGTTTCAGACTCTATGGATATAATATTTCGAATAGAATTGAACTTTCTCAGTTTTCTAATGATACGGTAATTTGACATCTTGGTTTCAATCTTTAGTTTGTTTTGTCTCTCCTATACATTCTGATTTTGACTATCTCTATGCCAATATTAGAAATGACAATATCCAAAAATGTACTGTATTTAGGTTATCAAACTCCAGTTATAGGCAGATTATCCAAGAATACTGGCTTTTCATGAGAAAAATGTCATCTAATTCACCGTCTATTTTACAGTCCAATTTACTGGTTTCAAACTTTTGTTAATTTTGTCTGATCTCTCTTATATCTACCGACTCTGTCTATCTCTGTCATTACTAAATATGACAATACTCGGATTATAAATTGGAAAAACTTATACAGACATAAACATAGCCTATTTATTTACAATTTCTATCCGAATTAAGGTAACAGTTGAATAAATAAATAAATATTTATTCAATTACAAGTGAATTACAGAATAACAATAGTCAAATATTGAATTCAACAAAAATGCGAAGTGTACAGTCAATGAATACAATACTGTTTGCTAAAGAGTGAACTTTGTCTGCAAACAGGAGCATATCTCATAATTGAAAATAAAATCAGGAATTCGCTAAGCGTACACACATGAGATATTATAAACTTAAAATAATGCGAGTAAAATAATAATGATACTAAATAATAATTATAATAAATATGAATGATACCAAATAAATTCTGGGCTTTAAGCCTGTTGTTCCTCTCCCAATCATTCATAGATAAGAATGATATTGTATCCATCAATGTATAAATAAATAAATAAATTATATAACTTACAACTATCGTGATAAAGTAAACTTAATTAAACTTCAATCCGGTAGTATCATTTCTGGACGGAAGTAAAATACGTTTCATCAATATAGCGATGCTACTCTGACTCAAATAACGAAATAACGATGTGAGCTCGTTATTTCCGGATTCTTCACCAACAGGAAATATCCAAGAGGTTTTCCGGGGAATCACTGATAATGCCACATAGGACGACTGCAGTGAAAACTAACTTTAATCCTATTGATGGCTCTGGAGTTGATGCCAAAAGCTGAGAATAATTGGATGTTTTCATGGAGTTGCTATATACATTGTTTTTATCCCCCTTTAATCGGTAGGTGGCAACTAGGGTGAGAATAAATTAAAACTGTCAGCATCTATTACAATGCTGCCAGTATAAAATGAGTCTCACTAACAAATTCAGTGAGCGTTGACAAGCAGATTGAATAGAGGAAGTTTCTATTTTTGTTTATCAGCTCTAGGCTTTAGTGGAGAGATATGGTGAGAGGTTATTTATGCTGCCTATCAAAGGTTGTCAGGTTGTTCTGATTTCAAGGAATTTCTGAATTCAGCCTTGTAGATGTTTGTTCAAAATTACTGTTTTTCCATCAGTTTTGTTCTGGAAATATTCAGGGAAATGAGAAGTACCTTAACTACGTTAGTACTGTAATAGCGTGGATGCACCATACTCTTATATGTATACTTATTCACTCTTATGTGTATACACCATACTTCCTGTATACTTATTCTATATAACTAATAACCAGGCCTCACAGAACTTGACCGTAGGTCACCATTTTAACAGTCACTGGAAAATGAAAACATTTTTATCCATAGGAAATTACAATTTAGTCATTCTAAGTGGCTATCCAAGCTGCATCATAAAATTATGAATTTTATCCATCAGGGAAGCTTTCTGTCTTTGATCATCTTTTTACTCTCAAAATTACAGTGGGCATCCAGTATATAACAGCTTTATCGTGATAGCTTCATCATTTTCGTGTATGTGGAAGCTAGAACTTTATAATATTTACGAGATTCATAGAACAATTTCATATTTTTCTGCTGCACAAGTCCAATTACTCTCAACTAATATTACTATTTTCAACTTCTACTACTTCCACTTTCAACTCCCCATCCCCATCCCATGCATGAATTTGTTCTAAGAGAATTGTCATGTCAGGAAATTGCTAATATAGTCTCTAGAATGAAATCATCTTCAACTAAAGATATTTATCACCACTCCAGCTCTATGATGAAAACTGTCATAAATTTCATACTGGCACCATTAACAACTTGTTTCAACGCATGTATAAGAGATTCCATTTTTCCACTGAAACTCAAGCATTCCAGAACAGTGCCTATTCATAAAAAAGGTTCTAAAGATCTGCCTGAAAATTTTAGACCCATCTCAATTCCACCTATTTTTAGCAAAATTCTAGAATATGCTATTGCCGGTCAATTGTACGAGTTTTTCGAGAGTAATGGTTTGTTCTCAACTTCTCAATTTGGCTTTAGAAAAGGAAAGTCTACAGTTGATGCAGTCACCTCTGTAGTGAGCGATGTTGAAAATAGTTTTGACAATAAAAACTTCACAGGAGTTGTACTATTCGATCTGAGTCGAGCTTTCGATGTTGTCGATCATAATATTTTATCGAAGAAACTCCATCATCTGGGTGTACGCAACAAGGCACTTAAACTTTTGAAATCATATTTAAACAATAGAAGTCAGTCTGTATGTATAAACTCCAATCTCTCAAATCCATTATCTGTTCCTCACGGGGTCCCTCAAGGTTCCATTCTTGGGCCTCTACTTTTCATAGTTATGATGAATGATATTGAGTACAACATTGGATCAAAAGTTGTATGCTATGCTGATGATTCATCCATAATTACAATAGATAAAGACCTGAATACTCTCCAACAAAAAATGAACAAGTGTCAGGATGAGGCTGCAGTTTGGTTCAAGGCAAATGGTTTGCTGCTTAATAAAGATAAAACCCAGATATTATTGCTTGCACTGAGACAGGTTAGTGAAGGTGCAAAAAATGCTAAGCTTCTTGGTATTACACTGGACCAAAAGCTTTCCTGGAGTTCTCACATAGATAATTTATGTTCAAAACTCTCCAGGGTAATTTACTTGTTACGCAGTCTCAGCGACTCTGTTCCCAAAAAATACATGAGAACTTGCTATTTTGCTTTCTTCCAGAGTGTGTTTCTGTATGGCCTGGAACTATGGGGGTGTGCTCCAGATGCACAGAAAGTATTCTTACTACAAAAGAAAGCTCTTAGGATAATTTCTGGTGCAGCATATTTGGATCATTGTAGGCCCCTATTTGTTGGAGAGAAAATCATGACTTTGCATGGCATGGTAGTTTTCAGGCTCTTGATGAGTGTAAAGAGAAAGATAGGCTTGTTCCACTGTAGGGATGAAATACATAGCTACAATACTAGGAACAAATCCAAAATTGATGTACCCTACTCAAGATTAAGCAAGGTATTAAATAGTCCAAGTCTCATATCATTAAAGCTTTTCAATGCACTACCATATTCGGTTAGGGTTTTACACGAATCAAAATTTAAATGTTGTTTAGAGTCTCTCCTTTTGAAAACCCCCTTATATTCTATTTCTGATTTTTATCAAGTAACAGTGGAAGATTTTGCCTAATTATGAAAACCTTATTAATCTTTGAAGAACCTCAATTAGAAGATATTCTGTGATTTTAGAAGATAAGAACATTATGTGATCTTACCGTACTCGATTATATTGATATGTTTGTGTTGAAAATCAATTAGCCTATTCTCAACTTATGTCTAGTTTTAGTAATATTTTACATGTTTTGACTGTGTATTTATTTGACGTTTCCAATTGCAATGTAAACAATGCTTGAAGGAATAAAAACATTCTTATTCTTATTCTTATTCTTATTCACTATCCTATCTCTAATCTCATACCGGTTAGCCACTAGATGAACATCATTTATACTTTCAATGAGCATCAAAGCATGTAGTACAGAGGTCTATTTAGCATATTTTGTAGTTTATACTTTCGACTGATATGACAACAAAGGTTTATTTAGCATATTTGTAATGATGTTTTAGTTATCACTGGAACATCACATGCACGCGTTGTGTGATAAACTTTATTACCGCCAGGCGAAATTGATAGCCAAGTTACGTATCACCAGTTGCAATACATCCACGTTTTTGTGACGCAGACTTTCGGTGTCAAGGTGTATCACGCATAAATTACCCGCGGGTTTATTTTTAGTTTTGTTGTGGACATTTTAGGGTTTTACGACTGTGTCGATGAAATTTGAAGGCATGCTTTTATGGGCCGGCCACACGGCTTTTGTTGTCGGGCGGGTGCTGTTTTGCGGTTTATAACGGTGCAGTCTGTGACAACTCATAAACGCTACGAGACGGGCGTGACACACCTACAAACTCTCACGTACAACTGAAACCTTTCCTGCTGCTTCCACTCCACTTTTAACTGTCAGAAACCCTTGGAAACAACACCAATGCATCCCATTTAAACAATGCTGAAGTGGGTCACAACTGCACTGCCGACTTTCCTCGTCTGACACTTCCAACACGTCAAATTAATACACTCGCGCTTGTCACACTGATGAACTATTCTGTTCAACTGTGGCAATGATAGTGTTATACTTGAAATACCGAGAAGAAATAGGTCATTGTGTGTTTGGGATTTTCGTTGGTTACTGTAAATGATGCGAGAGGTAGCTTGTATACTTGATTCGTACTTGGTTAAGAGAAAATAATACTCCTTGTCGTCGTCCTGTGCTCAATGTCATCAATAATGTGAGTCACATTGCAAGATCCAACTCCTAAAATATCCTTCAAAAAGTTGAAAATATACCCACAAATAATGTATGCATGATGCAATTTTCTGAAATTTTCCTTAAATAATTTATGATCCATGACTACTCTTACATTCAACACTAGTAGGATAATAGCAGCGTTGTGTAACTGAGTTTAGTTAGCTTTTTACACTGATGAGTTAAAGAAAATAGAAGAGAATGGATTAAAATGCATGTGGAATGAAATATTTACTTTAATATAGTGTTGTGTGTGTTTATGAGTTGTGTGTAACTGAGTTTAGTTAGCTTCTTTTTACACTGATGAGTTATAGAAAATTGCATGTGGAATGAAATATTTACTCTAATATAGTGTTGTGTGTGTTAATGATTTATGTGTAGGTCTAACTGAGTTTAGTTAGCTTTTTACACTGATGAGTTATAGAAAATTTAAGAAAATAGATTAAAATGCATGTGGAATGAAATATTTACTTTAATATAGTGTTGTGTGTGTTTATGATTTATGTGTAGGTCTAATTGAGTTTAGTTGGCTTTTTACACTGATGAGTTATAGAAAATTGAAGAGAATAGATTAAAATGCATGAGGAATGAAATATTCACTTTAATACAGTGTTGTGTGTGTTTATGATTTGTGTGTAACTGAGTTTAGTTAGCTTTTTACACTGATGAGTTATAGAAAATTGAAGAGAATAGATTTAAATGCATGTGGAATGAAATATTTACTTTAATAAAGTGTAGTGTGTGATGTTCACGTGGAATCAATCCAACTGACATCTGAGCCCAGACCTAGTATTACAAGCGCTTTTCAGTCGAAAATGGCTTTCAAGTTGGAACATGTGGAAAATAAAAGTTCAAGTAGGAAAGGATACATTGATTTTTTATTTTAAAGCAAATTACAGCGTAGATTGCTTGTTTGGTTTGGCTTGATGGAGAGATGGTTATGGTCATGTGGTCATCTTGCTAATGTTCTAACAACAGTTGGATATATTTCACAGTGATTCTGCATTGACGGTCAGTATATAGTAGCTGCGATTGGCTGGTTAGGTGCGTTTGGCTGATATCGACCAATAGGCTTGCTGGATTCTCTAGTCGGCCATTTTGTGTGTGAGTGGGATTAACTGTGATTGACTAATATTGACCAATAGGCTGGCTTGGACTCTCTAGTTGGCTATCTTAAGATTGGGCTGGCGTCTGTACAGAGAATATCTATGATTGTAGTATAGTCACGGTATGCGTCTGTAGCCATAATGGTATAATGTGAACTTGAATCGACATGAATATCATTCACTCAAAGTGAATCAGCTTTGTGTGATGACTTGTCAGTGTTCCTTAATACGTTCTCAAATCACTTTCAAATGGAATAAATCCGTGACATGACAACAGTAGATATATTCCACTATCATAGTCCTCATCAAGCAATATTTTGTTCTATTGCATTGAAATCATTGAATTCAATGGAGAAAACGGCTCGTTTCTGTGCCGCTTCAATAGTGGTGAGACACGCCATACTTATTATCCCAATCGCAGTGTATATTTACGTGCCATTATCACAAATTGACTAGGCTACTGCTTTGAAATTGGAAAACTTTTGATGGAATGGAAAATATTGGATACACCAATTCCTACTTATCCAACGCCAATTTGTGTGCTACGGTATCGTTAGTAACAGCGATATTTGCACAGAAATAATTAGCGAATGCGGAGCGGAATGAGGAAAGTAAACCACTTTTCGTGCTGATAAATATGTAGCATGGTGCATACGATCAACATTGCTTTTCAATAGAAATAATTATGGAAGCGGTAAAAGTGATAAAACATCCTATTATTAATAAAGTGATGAATGCAATGAACATGGGATGGAATTGAAAATTATATTAAAATCGAATCAATTAGATTTTATGATTAAACCGACAAATTTTGACAGATTTTCCGACAGTCGTTTTGACAAAAAATCAGAACAGAGTTAAATATTTTCAACAGTTTTCCTTTCCCATTACTAGTTTATATTCTCCGTTTTTTACTTTCCTTGCCCTATTACCATAGGTAAGGAAAGTATTGCTTTCCAAAAAAATTTAAGGTACCCCAATTTCAAGTTTTCTATACGTTTCAAGGTCCCCTTAGTCGAAAAACATGATTTTTGGGTGTTGGTCTGTGTGTGTGTATGTGTGTATGTCTGTGAACACGATAGCTCCATTCCTAATTAACCGATTGACTTGAAATTTTAAACTTAAGGTCCTTATACCATAAGGATCCGACCATAAAAAATTCAATTAAATTCAATTCAAGATGGCGGGGAAAAATGGCGGATAATTACTAAAAAACCATGTTTTTCTCGAAAACGACTCTAACGATTTTCTTCAAATTTATACCATGAATAGCTATTTATAAGCCCTATCAACTGACATGAGTCTCATTTCTGGGAAAATTGCAGGAGCTCCATACTATTCTTGAGAAAAATGGCGGATAGTTACTAAAAACCATGCTTTTCACGATTTTCTCAAAAATGACTTGACCGATTTTTTTCAAATTCATACCCTGTATAGTTATTCATCAGCTCTATCAACTGGCATGAGTCTCCTTTCTGGGAAACCAATGGGGGGGTTCACCCCATCCTTGAGAAATGGACTTAGTAACCTCCTTCTAATGCATGAGGTAGGTAGGTAGCGCAGTTCATAAAAAGAACACATAGTCGAGATATTCCATCTGTAGAACAGCTGTTTTTACGACTTTGAAAAAATGACGACTAAAAAACATAATCGAATTTCACAATTCACACAAAGAAAAAGTTCTCTGAAAACAATTATATATACACATATATACAGAAGTATGATCGTAGTTTCAAATATGAGCAAGGAAAGTTGTGTGAGTGTACCACACCAGATTTTTTCTATTCTTCCAGTTCTGATTGAGAACTAGCAATGACAAAAAAATAATAATTTATAGCTCTATATTATCTTTGTTCCCAATCATGGAAGTTTGAGTTACAAAGGTAATTCTTCATATTAGATGTATTAAGCAAATATAATATTATATATGAATTCATAATATTACATCATATCCAATAACTAATTACATATCACAAGATACAATTGAGCAACTGGAGATTGTGTAGTCGATCATGCTGTTTCTGTTCCAATACTAAAGTTTTATTGATTCAAGTATTGTTTTCATTATTCCACGATATTGGTGTTTCCAGTAGTTCTCTACTCATTAAATCCAGTAGTTCATATAATTATTTCCAAGACATTTCATTGGAAAACATTTGCTTTATTACACTTACTTATCACATTTACACTGGGAGAAGAGATGCGTTCATTTCCAGAAAATTATTCACTAAATCTTGAACGTCAAAACTATTGAACGTTAAAATTTTGTACCCGGCTGAAATGCAATAATCGTGAGGCTCATTCGTGGATTGATGTTTATTCAGGTTGGGTGAGACTTCCTTGTTAAGGACTCATCATAAAAATGTCATATAAATTTATTTCATGTAGTTTTCGCTTCTGTAGATGATTTTCCAAGTGAAAATGGAATTAACTTATCCAACTTTCTAATGAAGGACTTTTATCCAACTTTCTAGTTGAAGAGATCAATAGATCAACAGATGAACCAACAGTTCAACAGATCTGTTGGATCTGTTAGATCAACAACAATAAGTTATAAATATTTATTTCAGGCCTATACATTTTTTGGCTTTCGTGATGATTTTCAAAGGGGGGAATTGAATGTATTTCTCTACTCGTTCTTTCATGAAATAATATCATATTACCCTTTTTAAAAAAATAGTAGCCCTCAATACATCTACATTTCAAAAACTTATGAAACTACTTATATACATTCATATACATTTATAATTTTACATACATAGTTTTTTATACATCGTTCATATACATTTATAATTTTTTGATTTATTTTATGCATTTGCTCCTGTAAATGTTTTTGGAAACTAAAGGAAACTTTATTCAAGTATGCATTCTGCCATATTTATTTAGGAAATGAGACTCACCTTGGGATTTAGAGCGAGAGCTCTCCTGTAGATGGACTCAGCATGTGACAAACGCCCTGCCTGCCTGAGAGCAGTTGCCGCTGCCGAGACCAGAGGAAGTTGCTGACTTGCAGAAACCATCTCTGCCCCCCGCAGCAGCACCTTAGCTGCCTCCATGTGCCTTTCTAGTCCTCCAAGGAAATCACCTACGGAAAATTAACAATAATTATTAAAACTTTTTCAAATGAAAGCCGATGTTTAAGTTTGATCTACATTTTGTATTGTAATGGAATGTATGTTGTGGAAGATATCTCATAATATATTAATGAAGAAATGCTAGATAACAATCATGTTTATTCTGAAAGTGGAATGTAGGCTATGAAAATGAGTTAGCCTTTTTTTTAGTAGTGAATGTGAAGTAATGATGATAATGAATAAAGCCTTTATTGTTTCTCAATACTATACAATAAGTAAAAAAGAGAAATGAAAATTTAAACATCTCTGCTAAGATAGTACGTATTTTTTACAATACTTATCACGACATTACTGAATTCAACCGTACATTTTTTCTTTTCTTAGTACTATATAGTGGAAAATTTGATTTTTGAATGCAGAAATGTTTGCTTTCTTTTCTTATGGAAACATGCATGGTCCTCTTTTTGGACATAGGCCTCTCCCAGGTTCCTCCACCAAAGTGTTCTTACATTGAGTGATCTAATTAAACCTGGGAGATTCTGCGCTTGTTTCCCTTTGATGACCAGTCGTTCCAGGAAATAGTTGGCATTCCCATTTTCGATTTACAGTTTTATTTACTTTCTCCCTTTTAGTTGGTATCCTGGTTTCCACTTTGTCCTAGGTTCAAAGTTGCAATAGGTATTCATAAACAATAAACCGACTTGTAATTGTCTAACCCAGTTATTTGAAAAAAATTGAGATACTAGCTTACAATCCTCTAGAGATTGATACAAGGGCAACGATCAAAACTGGTATTTAAATTTCTTAATGAATAAAGTTCAATTCTCGAATTTTATTTCAAATTTGAACAACCAATAGATGTACAATAGAACAGTGTAATATACTGAAGGTGTCCATAATGTGCAATATCTAAATATTGTAGAAGAAAGTATTCACTAAAAACATTATTTGAAAAAATATAGGAATTTTGACTCACCAAAGTGTGTATAAACCGCAGGATCAGAAGGGGCTAACTCTTGTGCTCTTTTGAACCACAGCTCTGCTTCCATTGCTCTCGTTCTCTGTGGGTAGAGAAAAAAGAAACGTACAGAGTAATCCAAGTTTTCAAGTTATATTAGAATTAACTTATCTAAGTTAGTATAATGTTGAATGAGAACTACAATGATAGGTCTACTATTATTCATAGGATCTTACGTATCAAGTCGAACTAGTGAGACTATTTGGTGGGTTCCATCATTTTTTCAATATATCTCAATCAACCTAACAGAGTTAAGTAGGGTAACCATCTCATTAAAAATATCTATCAGCAAATATATAGTTCGTTTACTCGTATGATCAGTTATTCTCATACGCTCAATTTGTACTGTCCAAATATCTGGTGCCAATCCTATAATGGGATATTTGTGAATAGTAAAATCTATAATCTACTCTCTATCCGATTATAAAGAACACTGAATATTTTTATTATCAACTCGTTCCAGAAAAAGAGTTTCTCCATGAAAACTGAGTTGCAGAATAACGCAGAATGTAATATGCTTCTCTATGTTAATACTGTCGTTTCAATAAACATCGGGTTATACGTAACAGAGTATACAGCAGACAACCAGCCAACTCTACGTTTATATGGACTCCATAAAAGCTTGCTTATTTCCTTAGATCCCTCGCTTCTCCTTACAATATTATTAAACAGAGGAATATGTTGTCTCATGTTTTATCTCAAGCACTTTGAAAAAGTTTCACAGTTTTATTGGGATGAGTTGGATGTGCTCCAAAGTTGAATTCCTATAGCTACAGTACGGGACCGTTTTTCAGCAATGTGAAATTTGAACATTTCTGTTGTACTAAAATGTTTTGGCTCAGTACACTCGTATAAAAGTTACTCGACGATCTTTCAAGAGTTTTCAAGGGCAAGAAATCAAACGGTAAAATATAAAATAACTTAAATGCATAAATATTGATTGAATAAAATTCGAATACACGGTACGTGGAGAAATATTCTAACAATCGCCCATTCGACAGTCATCATTCATTTTCAACAAGGCTAATCTGAATCTCAATACTTTAATATTCCAATTGTGGATGCAATTTCATAGGTTCATCATAGTAAGCAATCAATAGGTGTAGATGTATATTTATGTATTTATTTAATTCCATTGACAATCTCAAATCATAATTTACTATGATATGATTCGTAGAGAACAACAGGCATAGCGCAAAACTGCCTCTATTATTAACTAATATATATGCATGTCATCGATTGAAATATAAGCCCACATTCTTCCTTCTACAGAACATGTTATTTGAATATTCTTTTACCATTTTATTCAACTCATGCATGATTACGATTAGGATACATGAAATAATTTATAAATTATTACACAATTATTGATATGTTGAAATGTAGGTAATGTGGAAGATGAAGTGGGAATGCATTAGTGGATGTGTGAAATGATGGTTTCTTGGTATTCTCGATTTACCCAACACCAAGCTCCAAGCTCCAAGCTATAGTTCATGTTCTAGCAATTGGAACTCCACAGTGGATTGGACACTACATAATACACAGTAATCCATGTATTCCATTATAATTCTAACTGAATTTGGAAAGTTCATTCATAAAATGAGGTTTCATTGATTTGCAGTGATATAGAATGTATTAATGAGGTAGTTTTATTCGGCACACCCCTGTGCGGCCCCAGATATTTCCTCTCAATACACACCTCCACACTTTTTTTTCCGGTGGTAGTTTTCACGAACCCACCACCAGGTGTGCGTTGAAATATGCAAAGAAGCATGCTTCCCTTTTTTTCGACACGATTTTCCGAAACGGTCATCGGCAAACAAGGGCTGCCCGGCAATGGCGGACTTTTTAAAGTTTCAGTCCGGCGAGATCGGTGTTGGACATTGGGCCATTTCTGACGCACGCACTCGCACGTTCTAGCACGAGCAAGTGTACCCTACAAGGAATGGCAACATTTGCACCGGTGACTTGGGGAAAACCAATAACACTACGCTTTATAAAGCCTATAAATTTTGTCACGCCGAGTTTTGTGTTGTGCGACGGCTGCCTACGCTGTGTCCCTATCGCTGGAAAACAACTCCCGGGAACGATTTTCAAATTTGGATGGAATTCGACGTTTAGAACTCCCAATAAAGAAATGCATCTTCCAAGTGAATGAATAAGTTACAATTGTGTCTCGATTGATATATATTTTAAGAGATCCATGGCCTATACCTAATCGGTATGAAAAAAATTCTTACATGTAGAACATACAGCGTCTGTGATTGAACGGCAATAGAATAATGTAACTTGGGAAAATTTCATCATCATCATCATCATTCATATTCTTTATTAATATTATTACGCAATAATTTGATGAATATTAAAAAAAATTACACTTCGATTTGACATTCTCAAATTTTCATTTTGAAAGATTAATTTATCAATCAATTATTGGGGTACTGTGTTGATCAACAACTACTTATTCTACTTGAAAAGAGGATGGTAGAAAGAGAAAATTGACTGAGAGAATGAGAGATAGTTTTTACAAGTGACATGATTGCTGTTCTTTTATTGAAAATTCATCAGTTCTTTTTGAATTGAACTTCAATTAAAAATAATACAGTATTAATAATGTTAATGAATTCTGTCAGTTGTAATACTCTTGACGATCTCAAGATCAAGAGTCCTCTACAATAAAATGATTTGATTGAGCTGCTTTTACACCACAGTTATTAACTAGATGTTAATAACTCAATCCTTATAGATTCTATTGGATATAACTTATCATACATATTTATGTGTTTGTTAAGTTCCGTTCAATCTAAAAGAATCTATAAGGATTAAGTATTAACATTTTGTTAATGTAAATGTTTACTTCTGTGGAAATTGAAAAAAGCGAATTTTGAATACTTCTGTTGTTTCATTTTACACTTCCTTCATATTATATTCGCTCCAGATTCCTTCGATGCAATGATCTCAACTGATCTTAATACAGAACTATTGGAAGTTCACTTACATTTTTAGCTAGTAGTTTCCCGTAAGTGAGATGAGCTGGCACATGGTCAGGACTAGCATCCAAAGCGGCTTTGAACCACCTCTCAGCCTCTTCATGGTTGCCTATTTTACCCAACTCTTCTCCGAGTAGATTATACAGCGTCTGTAATTGAACGACAAATTATTTATTTATTCAACAGAGACAAAAATACATAATCATGAAATTATGAAAAACAGGCTTATTGCCCTTACTATTCCATCCCCGAATTTCGATAGGATGAATAGTATGAATACATTGATGAAGACTGTGTAAAATTTGATACACTATTGACATCGTTTATTTGATTATATGGCTTGATAGATGCCAGAATCTGAACCTTTGAACAAATGAATCAGAATCATATATCATCTCTATAAAAAGATGAGGAGGTTTATGTGTATGTCCATGTGTATTCTGTACAACTGTACTATACTCTAATATTTCAATAACACTGATTTAATTCAGTAAGTTTATTTTCGTCTAAAACATCCTCCTATCGCCAGAGTTCTACCCAAGCTCCATTGTAATCGTGTCAAAATGTTGGGTCTGAACGAATGCTGGTAGAACAAAGAAGTAGGAGGAAAACATCTGGAATTGAATTACAAACCAAAATTTGAAAGCTTTTCAGTCCATTCTGAAGTAAATTCCGCGAAAATATGTTTTTATACAAGGAAATAACGCAGGAGGAGCAATACGGAAAAAGCCTTGGTTAGTATCGAATAGACAAATCATTCTTGTCCGTGCTCACTTTTCTCTTATTTAGTAACGGGAAAACTGGAGAAAACTCTGAAATAACTGTCTATTTATATGAAATGGAAAGTTCTGTGTAGGAGTAACATTCAGAAGTACTGAGATGTAGGAGGTGGTAGGAGGAAGTAGGGGGTTAGTGGAGAGTAAGTAGGAGGTTTGAGGTGGAAGGTATTCAGAGAAATTTTTGTCCATCTCCAGAAGGGATCTAGCGCTTCCAACGTTAGAATTTGACTTACATTAGAATAATAGTACACAGTATGAAATTCTGTTATTGTACTATATAATATTATTATAAGTATAATTATTATTATACGTTAATCAAATACTGCCATTATATCGTGGACCTCACTATAATGGTTGAGCTCTTCCATCATTTTCATCGAGTCGTTGAATGATACGTTAAGGTGCGTACAGATTTACGCGCCGCGAACATGAGCAATTCACTTTTCATCAGCTGATGCCAAGCTTTTTATATCTATATCTTACCGTTTCTGTAAAAATACAGGTATAATCAGCATATTAAAAGTGAATTGCTCATGTTCGCGGCGCGTATATCTGTACGCACCTTAAAATTAACAACTATGCTCTAGATACCATTGTGATCATCTAGTTACTTCATGATAATACATCAATGTGCCTTAAAATTTCTTCGACTATGAAACCAATTTTTACGAGCCATGATAATCTGGAACATGAATGTACGCCAATCTACTATAGTGAGGTCCACGTTATAATGACAGTGAAGAAAGATACTAGGAGAAAAACGTTGCCGATTCTCTGTCTTGTCAATGCCTTCTATAGACGGTAGCTGATACAGGTTTATTGATGTGATATTAACGGTTCATTTTCGTTTGAAATAGACAATTATATATTTTTTCGTCTTTTTTGGCCACATAGGACCACTTGAGTCAATCAACTAAATTCGACCTTCTTTCTGAAGTTGTCTGGCTTTTCGATCAGCCCAATATTTCTTCATTCTCTCGGATCGTTGTCGTTTTTTTGCATCGGTGATTACAATCTCCCTGTGCATCTTTGGCGAATTGTTTATGGGCGTTTTAAGTAAATGGTTTATTCTCACTTTATCAATGACATCCTCAACTTCAAGCTTATTTCTTGAAAATCCTAGACCCAAGCCTAGTTCATCAACATACTTGCCACATTTTTTCTTCTTCAAATTACGCATTACAAGCTGTTTCAGAACTCGATTCTCAGGCATTCGCAGAACATGGAAAAAATGAGAATTTCTTTGTTTTTTTCAATATACTAAGGATGGGCTCTACTTCCTTATAGAATGTCTCATTGGTTGCAATTCTCCAGACTCCATTCTTTTGATAACTAAAATTATATTTTATTAGGCAAGAAATTATATTTTTCGATAATTTCATAATTAAGATGAAATATTTTGTTAATTGATTATCAATTCTACAATGTTAAAAGACGATCTGGCAACAGAGCAGAGCGAGAAAGAGATAGTGTAAGAAATGATAGAGAAGGATCGCAATACCATTGCTAATGAAACACTGTCATTATAACGTGGACCTCACTATAAATGAATGTACATAGATTCTTTTTGAATATGTTACTATTTTTTAGGAGCGCACCTGCGGTTGATAGTGCTCAGGCAAGTTGTGCACCGCTTCCCGGTAGACGCCGACCGCCCTGGAGTGTTGGCCGTGGTCGGAGAGCATGCGTCCAAGAGCCAACATGGCGGACACGCGTGTGTGGTGGTGCGTGCGTTGGTCCTTCAGTCCGACGCCGTCCAGATGCCAGCAGCGACGCAACACCGCCTCCGCCTCAGGGCAGCGGCCGCGCGACGCCAGAAGCTGGCCCAGGTTCAGGTGGGCCACTGCCACAAAAACAAACATCAAAATGAAATAATTGTCAAATAGGAAATCCGTAGTTTCTTCAGACTTGAGATGATAAAATCGCATTACTTTTACTCCAGCTACAATCTCAAATCCTCAGAAACACAATTATCTTCACAACCATGGAGAAAGAGTGTAACTTTTCCTCTTAATATACAGAGTATTCGGAAAAAAATTGCCCATAAGTCAGGGCGTGACTCCTCACATCAAAAGAAGAAAAAAAGTTCTCATTAACATAGGTCCGAAAATGCTTGGTTACTATGTTATACAGAGTGGAAGATTGCAGTTCCCCTGCCGAAACGAAGCCCCACGGTTATTTGTTGGATGTTAATTAATATGTACAATTTAGCGTTCTTCATGTAAAATGAACTGAAAAATTGAATAAACCCGTTTCCAGACGTGTAGCATAGAAGTACAATAGCGTAAGTATAGATATCCCATGGTATAGGGCATTTATGTCAAAACTTTTACTGTTATCTCAAGCCAATTACTGTCGATTATTGTCGATTTTTACTGTTTTGACCGGGTAAGAGTGTATGAACGGCACAATATGAGAGACTACCAGCGTCATGAAGCTTCGCAGGAAGAATTACGTGGACTATCAGCTTGAGATAACAGTAAAAGTTGCGACATAAACGCCCATGGGATATCTACTCATGCTATTGTTTCTCTATGCGTGTAGCTACTGTAATTTTTAAGATATGTGACGTAATACGCGAAACTTGGTCTCAAAAAACAAGTTCCTTCAAGGTTTGAAGCAGATTTACCATGTTAAATGTACAATAAACACAAAATATGTTTCATAGAACTTGTAGAAAATTTAATTTCGGAGAGAAAGATGTAGAATAAGTCTAGACAAACGCAACCTTCAAAAAATAATCCTTTATTATATACAAAACGTATGAAAAATAGATCTATTTCGTTTCGTTTCGGCAGGGGAACTGAAATCTTCCGCCCTGTATAACTTGATAACTAGGCATTTTCGGACATGCATGTTAATTAGAGCTTTTTTTCTTCTTTTGATGAGAGGAATCACGCCCTGACGTATAGGCATTTTTTTCAGAACACTCTGTATACTTGAGGTGAAGCATGATGTACCTAATATTATTCTTCCACGAGAAAATTACAAAGTTTCCTGAATTAAATTCTTCAACTTCACTTCATCGTCATCGTTAAGGCGAACGCTCACATCAGTGGACAGACAGAGAAAAAATCAAAAGCATCATGCATGAAATGAGCAGAGACATTCATGGAGACAAACGGACATGTGTGTGCATTAAACCTCTTGAACACCTTGGAAGGGATTTTTGTTCAAACATATCCTACAACCGGTGATAATAGAACAATCTACAAACTGGTTTATTCCAATATGATTAAAAAGGAAA
This sequence comes from Nilaparvata lugens, assembly GCF_014356525.2. Taxonomy (NCBI): domain Eukaryota; kingdom Metazoa; phylum Arthropoda; class Insecta; order Hemiptera; family Delphacidae; genus Nilaparvata; species Nilaparvata lugens. The sequence continues at coordinate 17,584,062 of NC_052508.1, forward strand.
TTAAATTATTTTATGATTATGAAATTGAATTTCAAGCTCATAATGATACAAATGAAATGAATATTATAAAATAATTATTGGGGAAGCGATTTAGTTTCTTGGTCGCGCTGATGAGATAAGTTGAGTAGCCTAGTGCCTGCTACTCTCATTGCAAGGGTGGCTTAGAGCCGAACTCCTGTGAATACTATTTATGAGTTTGAAAAATAGCAGGTAGTTCGGAACCCACCTAATGTTGCGGGTGCACTCATATCTCGTCATAATCCGTCTCATTATCCACTTACAAGCTCAAAGATCATGCGAGCATCATCCTCAGCAAGAACTTGAATAAATAATAATAAAATAAAAAAAGCTTGAAGAGGCGCCTTTTAAAGGTCGTATATGCAATCCGCACTACACTATTATTATCGCTTTGAAATTTGAGCGGTGCTCAGGCGTAGAGAAATTAAAAAACAAATGGTTTCGATTATCGATTTGAGCCCCAGGAAAGTCTTAAAACCCCACAAACATTATCTTTTTCCACAGCAACTGATAGGAAGAAACGATATGAAGTAGCCTTTCGAACATCATCTATCAATCCTTTGTCTAGTCTGTGTGGCTTTTTTACCATGGAATAAGGTTATTTTGAGCTACTCTCCTTCCAGTAAAAGATTGTGAAGAATCTAAAGTCAAGTTCATTATCACAATAATTGCATAAGCTATTCACAAAGATTGGATTGTTTGAACCTTATATATCATGAATCAAAACATATTCCTCCAATTCAAGGTTTGAAGGAAACAAGAAACCAAAGACTTCTTTGAGCCACAAACTAGAAGACAATCTTCTAGATAGTGACTAAGCTTGATCCATTCAGCTTCATTCCGAAGTGAGTAACTGATGTTTACCTTCATTCTCATTCCCAGGATGTAGTTTCATTACTGGCACGAGCTTTAAATGCTTCCCTAGGTTAGAGTCCAGTTTAATGGCTGACAACGCTCTATGAGCTAGTCGTGTCCAGACAAGATAAAGTCTCAAATCTTGTTCCATTTTCCAGCAGTCAAGTACCGACCATTTAACATGAGACGTTATCCTGCAAGCTATTAAACGTCAACCATCTTAATCCTGTTGATGTCGTCTAGTACCCGGACATGAGTCTGGCAAGTATAGGAAGGAAGTTCCAAGTGAAGACTGGATAACTATAAAGGATCTTGTAGTCTGAATTTCGCTCCGTAATCTTTTCCAGTGATGATTAATCCCGTTTGGCTTCAAGGGAGAATATAGAAAACATGCAGATCAATCCATCGTTATCATTAAATTTACCATCTTCATCCTAATAATACAATGAAAGTAGATTTTCTGTAGGTTTTGAAACGCTCCGGTGTTCTAAACTTCTTCAGTGATGATTGATCCCGTTTCCATCTAAGATGAGATATATATAGATTGAGAAACAAATCAATCTAGCGATATAGATCATCTTCATCGAATTAATATTTCTTTCCTGTTAGAGATGAATAAGTTATTCTATTTTGACCAAAATTGATAACAATATCATTTATGGAGGAATGACCCATTAGTTAAACCATCTGTATTAGTTGATGATCAAATTCACGGTTATTCTCCAAACATTCTCATTATGAAAAGTTACTCTGCTTCACTATTATTAATGGAAAAAACTTGCTTTCCTGAACCTTGTAGAACGCTCATCGTTAATAATATTTATGTTTCATGGAGGTTGATAATCAATACTCGAAAAATAATGTAATCATGAAAATTTGTAGTGACCAACTCTGTACTGTAAAAGTAACACTAATTAAACAATAAGATAAGAATTCTACAGTTAAATCTATTCCAAAATACATCAGAGATCCTTTCTTCAAGTACAATGGATTTAATAAAATTGGTAGAATTGATGGTGATGTTGTGAAATCTCTCCATAATAAGAAAACAAAGATATTGTCAAATTTCACTAGAATTTTTTTGTGAAATTTGACAATATCATTGTTTTCTTATTATTAGAATGGATTTCTTTTGAAATCGGTAGCTTGTTGGTTTCTCACTATCATGATATAACCTCTTGAATTGCTCCTCCAACATCCCTACTTATTTTTAAAAGTATTTCTCATGGATTTCATCCTGGACACTAAATACGATGAAATCGAGTACAAACAAGTTTGTTCAGATAAGAAAGTCTATTAAAGATTTAAAGTAAAAATAATATATATAAATAATAAAGTCTATTCTATTCTATTCTATTCTATTCTACACAATAGGAACTTTGGAAAGATGTAATTTATTCACTTGTTTATTCAATTTCCAACGGTTACACCAATTTGCAACTCAAGAACAATGATGAAATAGAATGCAAAATAATCAAACATCATAAATTAAATAAAACAATCCAACATCAATCAAAATCGATAGTAAAAATATATGATAAATATAGAAGTAATAAAAAAAGCTAGCAGCAAAAATTTAACAATTTTAATCCAATAAACACCAGACTATGATAAAAACCATAATCTAAACCAATGTGAGAACCATCCAATATTATTGGCCTCTCCATAACTTGATCTGCAGTAGAAGCATTCAGAAAAAATCCACCAGCATATTCTCCTTTCTCGAACAGAGCTTCCTCTGTTTATGATACTGAGATGCCGGCTGAGAAGCTTCAAATGGTGGCATTTAAAGGAATAGTCTGCCCGCGGAGAAGATAAATTTGCAACCAACTGGTGAGCGTGAATTGAAAGCGAGAGCTCTTGCCACTACCAAATCTGTGAGAGCAATGCTTGCATAACATCCATACATATACCAACACACTTATATAACGCGTTTCTCCAGCCGACTGGAAGGGTTTAGTGGTATATTGGTAGACGCCACCAAGGCAAGCCAGGATGTTTTTCTAGCGAGATATTTTCGCTTTTTCCTCGACGAAGAGGGGCTGATAATTTTTCTTGGGAAGCACAGAGATTTCCGACCGCTTTCTCGCTCCTTATTTTGACTTCTCTTCGCTCCCCCTCCTATTTTTCTTCACACTCTCGACTCCTCACTGTATCATTGTTCAACACACAAGCCTACCACACTTCTCTCCCACTCTTTTTCCGTTTTCTCCTCGGCTTCCTGCCTCTCTTCTATCTCATCGTTTTCTTTTCCGGCATTGAAAGATAGCAAGAGTTATAAAGGTCAAAAAGGGCTAGGAGTGCAAATTTATTTTTATTGCTCACTCTCACCACCATATCACCACCCACATCTGCTGTATGATCAACCCGCCTCAACTGTTGTTGATAAATAAAATCTAGCTGCCATCCGAATCGACACTATCTTGTTGATAACAGCTTTTCGCGCCTTCCTCTCTTCTTTCAATCCTACTTCTTCTTTCCTCTTCTTCTTCTTTTTCTTCTTCGCACCATCCCCCGCAGATGTTCTTCCTCCATCCGCAGTATAAATAAAATATATTCATCCTCCGCGCTTGAAGTGGCTGGTTTTCTTTTTTCGATACCACGTCAACGCTCCCGATGCTAGCTGGCTTTGGCTGAGGGAGAGAGAGAGTGTAAGTGAGTGAGAGAGATTGTGAGAGAAGATGAGAGAGTGAGAGTGAAAGGGTGAGTGGGAGTGAGTGAGTGAGTGAATGGGTGAGAGAGAGAGAGAGTGAGAGTGAAAGGATGAGTGGGTGTGAGTGAGTGGGTGAGAGAGAGAAAAAAGAAGAGAGAGATTGTGAGAGAATGGGTGAAAGAGAGAGGATAAAAAATAGTGAGAGTGAATGACAGAAATAGTGAGAGTGAATGACAGAAACAGAGAGTGTGAGAGAGTAAGTGTGAAGGAGTGAGGGAGGGATTAAGAGAGATAGAGTGTGGAAGAAACCTTCTTTCATCGCGGCAGATAAACGGAAATGCGAAAAATATTACCGTTATATATAGTGGTTGTATTTTGGCAGCGATAAGCTACTTGTTGTGCGTTCTATTCGCAGGATAAATTTTTTCTGTCACATAAAAGCGGTTGGATTTATAGTCGGCCACTCATCATCTTATAATATTGTTTGAAGTGGGCAGATGATTGTATCGAGAAATGACGATGCTCTTGTTACATGTGCGAGTATTGTCGAGAATTGGTGTTATTGTAAGATTGTAACTAGAATAACCACAATCTTGTCAAATGAACATGCATTGTTGAGGATTGGTATGTTGTTAACCTTCCTCTGGGACGATAGTCATGATTTGCTTGGATATTCTGGCATCAATATTTTGGCACCCTGTTTGATTGGATTGTAAGGTTTTCTTTTATGAAATTGGGAGACATGTATCTCCGTGAATTTCAAGCGTCCTGTGCGACACATAACTTCAAATTTTGAGTTTGCACCAAAAATTACTAAATATTTCCATCTCTACATTAGAATAGCTAGATTTGTGATTGTTTTTTTTTTAATTTAACGTGGTTGAGTAGTAGAGTGTATATACGGTCCAAACTTTGCCACATCATCAAATAAAAAAGTCATACTATTTCAAATACGAGATGAAAATCACATGCATTTTCACAAGCAGATAAATTATGATGAATATGGGAATGATATGATCATTCCCATGATCCAGATCCCCTAAATTATATGATTCCTTTGATTCAGAGAATAGATATCCTGTTGATCCAGGAGATAATAGAGATGTCAATCCTGGTTTACTCATTATTCAGTATATTTTACTTCTTGTTATTGTTGAAAATGAATGATACAACGTCAAATAATGATTTCTCATAAGAAATATGGAAGAAATTGCCAGAGGATGTATTTTGTTATTGTTGAAAACGTATGATACAAAGTCAAATAATGATTTCTTATTAGAAATATGGAAGAAATTGCCAGAGGATCTATTAAAAAATCATATCAAATGTTAGAATAGGAGGGCTTCCGATGTGTTGATCGATAGGGTTGGTAAAAGCAAAGTAAGGACAAAACTTGTAAGATCTGAACAGATCTGTAGCTTGATATTTTGATGTGTTATTGATAATTTCAATATCGACAGTACATACACCAGATACGGAACTGTACTTCTCAATCATTCAAAACAATCAATAGAAGATTAGGGGATGAATTGATTACACGATTAATTGTGGATTGATTAACCTTCCCTATAACGTCAGTGTGTTTCTGTAAACCGCGAATAAAAATGAACCTTTGAAAATTAACAATATTTTTCAAACTATTAATATTGTTAATCACAAGAAATCGTTCATCCTTCTTGAATTGAAATTTTAAATTCTATATCTGAAGCATCACTGTCTGATTTCCGGAGATGCGATGCTTCTTGATAATGAATAAGTACATTCTCATGTTATTCTAGAGCTATAGTAGTTGAAAATTAAAAAATGAAAGAGTAAATTTAGTTGATTGATGGATTCGTCGACAATGGACAGAAAGATAATCGTTGGTTGTGATGTGAACGGAAGAAGATGGCAGGAAAAGACTGGAGAAAAACGGAAGTTACAATAACTCTTTGGCAGACCGCAAAGTAATAGAGCGAGTCTGCCGCATCACTGCATCGTGGACTCAGATGTCTGCTCTGGTTTCATGCGCCGTTACCAAAGCAATAAAAATATATTTGCACTTTCCGCTGTCTTGACCTCTGAGCAAAAACTGCTGCACTGGAAAGGGTAAATGTATGACGATCATTCTTTCTTTCTTATTTCTACATTTTTCCCCTTCTATCCACAATTTATAAAAGTTGCTTTTTTCACGCTCAGTGGGAATCCCTGAAGACAACTCTTTCCCCGATGTTTGTACTATCACATCTGATAATTCAATAATAACGTTCGCTAAAAATATTCCGTCTCGATTGTAATAATTTTAAAATAGTTTATGCACCAAAACAAAATGCTAAGTTTTTTAAAAATTGTTGAACTATTATTACTCAATTCAAGGAACTAACTAGCAGTTGAATTTTGGAAATGGAAACGCAAGGGTGCCCAATGTCGCCTACTCTCTTCAATATATACACTGACGAGATTATGGAAATTTGGAGTCGATATGTTGACGCAGGGATAGATCTCTGCAATAATTCTTTTATGAATTCTTTACTATATGCTGACGACACTGTGGTCATTTTCAACACTGAAGATAAACTACAATATGCTCTTTTCAAGTTAAACGAAATTGGGTTGGACTTTGGCATGAAAATCTCACCTCAAAAATCCAAGATAATGGGGAAAGTGGCCAGTCAGATCAAAAATCGTGATAGACAATCAAGCATTAGATCAAGTGAGAGACTTCAGCTACTTGGGATGCCGCATTTCATTCGATAAGGATGAAGATGTTGGTGAAAAAGTGGTGAGACTCAGTGCGGTCTGTGGCACTATAAGACGAGCTATAGGAAGGCGAAAGAGACAAGATACCCAGCTGAAGTTTCACAAAACAATGGCGATACCGTTAATAACATACAGTAGTGAGGCATGGGTCTTGAACAGACAAACTGAATCTCGTATACAAGCTGCTGAAATGAGATTTTTACGAGCGGTCAAAGGTTGTAGTAGACTGGATAAAATAAGGAATGACAACATAAGAGCTGAATTGAATGTAGAACCGCTTTTGGATATTCTGAAGAAATATCGGGAAAATTGGTCTACTCATTTATTCAGAATGCCATCCAATAGGCTCCCAATATTAGCATGGGAGTACAAACCCGAAGGAAAGCGAGGCATAGGAAGACCAAGGAAGAAATGGATGCCGGTACAGGCCAATAGAGCCTAATCCTTGTAAGACGATGATGATGATAATGATGAAATACAGACAGCATGAATGAAAGAGTTGAGGAGAATCGGCATAAATGAAGAGAGCATTTTCAAAGAATTTCAGCTAGGTCCATTAAAATTCAGCCAGTAGGCAAAAGCGACGCTGGCAGACCACACAAGCGGTGGCAATAATAGGAATCTTTGCAATATTGTTGGTTAATTGAAGTGAGAAGGAACTGGCTATAGTCAGAGACAAGAAGTATAGCTAAGTATATAAGTTATATTTCGAATACATGCATAATAAATTTACAGTATATTCACAGTTTTCAATACAGATCTACAGTGACATTTTTACAAAATAAAGTAAGTATGAAATGTCCTATTCTTAGTGGAAGTATTATAGAAAAAATCATACAATGAATTATCATGGACCAGACAGATATAAATAAAGCATCAAGAAACACATGAAGATCGAATATAACTTCTTCTTCATCTTCATCAATACAGCAAAATTCGAAATATAACTTATGCTTATCCTTTATCTATGCTATAGCCTAATCCTTGTTTGTGAGAAGAAGTCAGATACCCGACTCAACCCAGCGTTGTCATTGGAAGCTTTTCTTTAGATGCAAAAACAATAATAATTATCACTCAATGTAATATTCAATAAGCTTCTTGATGAAAGTGCAAATTTTGAATAGCTAGAATATGAATACATCATACTACAAGTAGCTGGAAGTGAGAATTTTGAATGCCAGGATTATGAATTCGTCGTGAACTTTCACAAAATTAATAACTGGCAAGTGAACATCTGCCCAACAGTCCCACTCTGTTCTATCATTGAAAGTCGCTCTAGAAAAACTGAATGACTTTCAGCTGGGGTGAAATTTAGTGTGAAAAGTTATTTCCTTTTCAAAGAAGAAGAGTGAGCGCGCCCGGAAGGGGAGTGCGACTGCGGGGGGGGGGAGGAGTTCTATTGACTGCGAGAAGAATGAAAAGTAAACAGCTGGGAGAAGTTTGCCGCCACCTCACTCTTGCCCATTCTTGTTTGCAATTTTCCTTCCTTGTCGCTCCCACAACGTTTCTTCATCATAAAGACTCGGGAAAGCCTCGGGCTATTTAGCTTTCTCTCTGTTTACTTAAGCAACAGGTTAATTTGTAGAAATCTTTGCGTAGCGCCGGAGTGAGCGATGAGGAAGGAAGAGCAGGCCCAAGTTTGGGAGAGAAGAAAAAGTTTCTAATTCAGAAAACAGAAGGCAAGTTGAGTTGGGCCCTGCCCTGTCCCTGGCTGGCTTTGGCTACATGCAGCAACAGGTTGGATCTATATCATTCCGAACGCGAATCAAGAAGACTCTGCCGGCATTTCGTGCTAACGAGTTTCTCTCACTCAGTTACTGGCTCTTGTTTTCTTTGCTCATCTTTGCCTTCTCAGTCGACGATTCATTCCAAACTTGGCTGCTAATTCGACCCCCTCTCTCTCACTCTCTCCCGGAGATAGTTATCTCGCTAATTTGCAAGCATCGGACACCATTCGGCCAGCAATGGCTCACTTTGAAACTCGTCCCAACAATTCAATTATCTGGCTTGATGCGTACAAACATCAACATCGCATAATTAATTTTGTTTAGATTGCAAGTGCTTGGAACTCAGCTCTCAGTTTAAACCATGAAATAATTATACGCCACGTAGTTGTATTTTTGTTGGCCATGTTTTGTTGGTAATTCTGGCAAATTTCAAAATTTCATAGTTTATCCTGGACCTCGATTATTGTGAATGTATTGTTTACTTCAAAGTTCAATTTATTGTATTGATTCGATATTATTTTGTGTTACGATTAAGAAATCGTTGATTGATTTTTCGATTTAATCATAGCAGAAAATAAATCTCAAACACCATAGCTGATCACTTTAATAATATTCTCTTATATTTCCTCTCATCAACATCATTTCTATCGATTCCAAAGTAATCTTATTATTTTATCATTATAATTAGACATAAAATTAATTTATTCCTCATCTATGTAACTAGAAATACAGGATATTCGTTTATACTGGAGATTATTATTCTATTTGATATAATTCGATTATATAATACCACATACTCAAGCCTGTGGTATTTCTAGCTGTTTCATTCTTGTCTGTAGTGAAACGTTCATTCAGTACAATCCCTAGCTTAGTAAGAACAGTAGGGTTTGCCAGTATAACATAGTAGGCATATCTTTCTGGTCCCACTTATTGAAAAGTTGACCATAAAAATATGAATATGGTATTTCCACATGAGAAATATCAGATTACAGCCTCCAATTGATAATATATTGTGAAATACATTGAGTGAAGAAAATAGAATATTGTAAAAAAGATGCGGTACTGGAATTGGTCAGTATTCCTTTTGTGGAATACATTTTGTGAAAAAGTGGAAAATTGTGAAACAGATGTGGTATTGAGAGCAGTGTTTTGGAAAATATTGAAATGGAATGCACAATTTTATTCTAGTCACAGACGTTCACTGCACATTTGTCGGAGACACGATAGGTTTTCCAGAATAGCTAGGAAATAGAAAATTCCAGCACAATACACGCTACACATTGTAGCGGGTGGTAAATAATTTTTGATACACATGACTTATCGCGTTGTGGCTGCGGTTAGTCACTCAGACGGCTGAGATCGAATATTTCTTGTGGAAAAGCTGCAGTGAAGCGCATACCAATTGAATATGTAGTCGGATAAGGCTCACATTCTCATACAGAATGGAACGTGATTTCAAAGATAGCTCTGATACCGAGGGGGAATTGGCATATTCTTATCTCACTTTTCCCTGTTCCTTTTCAAACTGTTTCATCGTTGAATATTTTGATATAAAATTTGAGCATCGTATAAAGGATTTGAATGAGACATAAAGAATCTACAGAACGAGTTACATCTGAGCGATATCTTTTCAAACCGTCTCATCGTTGAATATTTTGATATTTAAATTTGAAAACCATATGAAGGATTCTAATGAGCAATGAAGGATCAACAGAAAAAGTTTAATTTTACCAATATTTTTTATTGATTTGATATTTTAAATCTATATCATCACAGATCTCACATTTCTGTTCTTTCTCTAAGAGTTTTACCGTAGATTGAACTGGAATGTTATGATATAGAATCTATAACATAAGAATCTATAGGATCTCAATGAGGAATAGAACATAAATTTGATTAAAAACTCATAGAGGAAACTTTTTCAATTTATTTATTTAGAGTATGGCAGATACACAACAGATATATAGCTCATAAGTCTCAAATGCCTAGATATACACTGTATATTTTCCAAATTCTTTGAGATGTTGTGTAGTTTTCGGTCAGGAGAACATAAGTTTGTCTGACCGCCATTATTTGCTAGTCCATTTAGCGTTACCCAATGTGCACCATGGAGGCGAACTAGCGTTACACATATTTAAGTTAAAAATCTGATTGCTGGAAAAATTTTGAGGTTGAAGAAGGTTAACTTTCAATTTTCACAGAAAAAATAATTTAGAAATCATCTTTACCATAACATAAAATATGTCCAAAATTGCTTCAAATTGTAATGATTTATCACATAAAAACAATCCAAATACAGAATTTATATTTAGCTATGTTGCTAAGCTGGTTGATATACATTTTTCAATGATACAGTATAATATAGTGTGTTTCAAAAGTAAAGCAATCCAAAAATCGATAATAACCATTTTTCATATTCCGACCAAAATACGATTTGAATGAGAAATAGAACAAAAGTGGAACGAGTTACACCTGAACGATGATTTTTTGTCGGTGGATCGGTTTAGAAGAGTTTAGAGGTTGCTGGTTGCTTTTTCAGGGGTGTGAGTTTATACCACATTTCGTCTGAGGTCCAAAACTGCCATGACGGAAGTGTTAGGTCTCCCGAGTGAGCGGTCTGTCACCACTCCGGAAATATCATTTTTTATTTTCCAATTTCCACCATCCTCACACACCCTCTCTCTTTTTCCTTTCAGGGAAAACCCGGAAAACATCCTCATTGCTCCAACTGGCTGCTAACTTCCAATCAACACGCTCCAATTATTTCTCTTTTCAGACTCTGTGAAGTATTTTGAATTATTTTTCAGTGCTTTGTGAACATGCTCCCAATAACTCGACCATTCAACTCGCCTAGAAAATAGAATGATGAAAGAGATTCCTAGTAAATGCCTTCAATGGTAGGCCCATATTTAGAAACATTCCAATTATGTTGACGATGAACATATATGAACAATAACAATAATAAATTTCATTATTGCTATTATAAAAAAAATTCGATAACATTCAGTTATGATCAAATTGATTTCTAGGAGAAACACAAATTCACCTCATCAATAATAGGTTATTGATTATGATTGGAGGGACCAGAATATTGCATCAACTAAAAGCAAATAGAATGAATATGTAATTAATTAGAGGATTCCCTGTTTTGTCAATATTGTTTCTGTATGCTAGTTGAGATATTCAGAGCATTCAATAGCACTTACTTGAATTCTCGTTCAATTAATTAAAATTCTCATTGTCTCCATGACCAAGGCTCAAGGCTCATACCGTAATAGTTTTATCAATATATTATGAACAAGATTGACATACTTCTAGAACATTTTTCCCGCTTCCTAGAACCGTAACCGCTGATTATAAACGAGACCCACTTGTAGTATTTTTGTTTGCTGTTCACTGCTTCACTCTTGCTCACGATATCATGAGGCGAATAATTATTCTATAATAATTGTGTCATAAGAGAAACAAGCCTGATAGAATGAGAACATTTTTTGTCTGTGTGAAACATCGACAAGCTTAGCCATTTGACATTCTAATCAAAAATTCCTTGTTGATAATCTCGTTAGTAATCACTATTATGTTATGTGTCCATATATCACTCGTCAAGCAAACTCAATATTTTCAACTTCCAATTTCCAAATCTATTCATTTATTCATCCTTATATGTCAAACGTTGCAAAATGTTAATATTCAGGGATTGTCCATACTGTGATAATCCAGCCTGATACAGCCTGCTATAGGGTGGAAATGTGTCATAAAATGAATAATGGGATTTAAAATATCAGGAGTAAAAAAAAACAGTGAGCCTTCAGCGATAGATGAGATCATCAGATACAAATATTTTTTATTTTGTGCTGGTAAAGCTCAATCCGATTGTAGCCTACGTGACGTCATATTGAGACAGATGTGGGATGAAATTCATAATTGAATTTCATGTGAGCTGCACTGCCTCCAGCTGACCTGCAGTTTTAGACAGCTGCACGATATGCGATATGCTGACTGACGAATGTGACTCAATTCACTGAATGTACAAGTCATGCACGGATCTGACACATCTGCTTTAATTAGCGGTGCTTCAATTTTGAATGAGAAATAGAACGAATTTTCAGTTTGTTACATGCATATCCGCTCGACGTGCCAAAAATTAAGCTGTCGAGATATCGAAATGCCAGAATCGACTACTTGACAATCGACGTTCCATCAGGTTGATCGTGGATTAGATTAGGTTGTGGTCGTCATGATTTGATAACTGATTTAAAGGATAGCAGAAATCGAGTTAAAAGCTACTGTCACATTTACATTCATTCTGGAGGCGCGTCGATGGTATCCTCAAATGACAACCAATTCTAGCTATCAATAATAATGCTATGAATAGAGAGTTTTTTGAGCCAAGTTTGAAATTCAAAAACCGTACAAGCGGATAATCCAGATTCATAAATGTTGAAATTTTCGGGTGGCCATTCGTATCAAATAAGAATACATTATAAAGTTTTCCAGATGTTTCCGGTGCATAATCTATCTAACGAATATTCAATCACCTCATTTAAGACTATGATGCAATAATTATTGTTACATATCCGTAATTAGCTTAAGACAGCTCTCCAAGCTGGAATAATGAAATTAATGATTGATTATTAATGATACATTAATCTTTATAATGTATCACCTGTCAAAATCACTTGACCTGTTACTGATTAACTTGTTTAATAGTAGCTACTACCATCAATATGGGAAAGATTAAAAATGCAGTTTCGATATGCAGCTGAAAATCAATTACACAGATTATTACTGTAGTTTTTTGAAAAGTGATGAGACTTTCACGATTTGAATCCTCAATACATATTTGCTCTAGTATTTTAGTCTTTCGATGTTGACCACAATTTATTTCAGCCATTGTTGTATATATAATATGATGTGATAAATTATAATATATTACCATTGATTAAAGAAATTACAGAAGATAATACTTCCAACTGTGTAGGCCTATTCAATGAAAACTCGAATTCTGACTTCCTAGATCCCACTCACTAGAGTTCATAGAGAATATTGCTTTAGCTGAAAAATTGAAAGCTTCATCACTACTTGTAGCTTTCACGATATTGGAAAAACAACTTTAATGGACTAGCCAGTACTATGGTGATGTAAACAAAGTTCATATTCTTAAGTGGTCGTATAAAACGAAGCATATGAAATGGATTATAAACTGTGGCACTCTAAAAATTGCACAGGGAGAATCGAATATAGGACAGCGGTGATCGTAAAATCAGAGATATTCGATTCCAATATTTGAAAGTAGCAAAATATTACTATTGGCTCCCAGTTATTGGCTAGAGCTCTTTTTTTGGCGGGAGTTTTGGTTCTCAGTTTGGCTTTAGAGTAGTTATGGGTCTCTTTGTCTATCGGGTCCAAATGCAATTTGTTATTGAACACTAATGGAGTTTTTATCGGCCATATTTCATGAGTCAGCCTTGAGGTCGTTCGATACCTCATTTTATAGCACCATCAATGCTTCATCAAATTTCCTTTTTATATAAAGGCCACTCGCCCTTTGCTCTAGCATACATGATTTCCCTTCCTTATCAAAGCGTCAGTGATAGTTTATGGGTTTGATTTTGAGATGAATATTCTACCAAAATATCATGAATAACTATGGAAGATATGGTTACAGCCTCCGTTTAATCTTTCTCCAGCTCTTAGTTTAAGATTGCGAGATGGAGAATATCTTACAAAAATATCATGGATAACTATGAGAGGCACAGTTATAACCTCACTTGAGTATTTTTCCAGCTCTTAGTTTATGAGTTTGAGCTTCGAGATGAATCTCACCAAAATATCATGCATATCTATGAGAGGCATAGTAAGTTATAGTTTCAGTTGAGTATTTTGTTAGTTCTGGTTGACATTTTATTCTTTTCTGAATCCAATAGATGGTAGTCACCAATTTTGACATTTAATATATGAAATTCTTTTTCCTCTGACAGAATATTTTAAGCAATTCAATAAGATGTAATAAGAATAGATCATCATGCTTAGGCTAAAAACCTGAATTGATTTAAATTATAAATTGAAACCCGACAAATAATTATAACAAATTATTAGGAATTTGATATGAAGCAGACACCAAGTAAAAACTTATCCATTCATCCATTATGATTACATGATCGTGTTATATTGTGAAAATGTGTCAAAAGATTGCAATCAATGTTTTTGAATTGGATTGAATATTGTACTCACATGCCAGTGAAGGTCTGAATTTTATCGCCATTTGGTAGCTGACTATGGCTTCGTTATATTGGCCTTTGCCCTGCTGAAGGATTCCTCTGTAACAAAATATTCAAATTGATAATCACGTTTTATGAAAACACTTAGTCGATTGTGAAACATTCTTGTTTCTAAAAATACATGGGGTAACAATATCATCATTTCATCATATTAAATTCATGTAATTGAATAATTAATTTATTATCATCATTGAACAAAATTCAAATATAAATATTAAAGCCCGTTTGCACAAAAGCCGGTTGAATTTTAATTGTGAAATTAATCACGATTAAAATTTGACCGGATTTTCTGCAACCGGTACTGAAGGCAAAATCCAAAGTTAAAGTTGAACTTAGATAAATTTATCTACCTTCACTTCGTGTAGCTCATGATTTATACGAATCATGGAAGTAGATAGTACAATCTAAACAAAGAAATTTATTCCAATTAGAAAACGTGAATGAAGTTATTCTATTGAACCCAATCCATTACAATCGGAATACACGAGAAGTAAGGCTCGAAAACCCCACTATCACCAGTTCTACTCACGTCAACTTGCAATCATCAGATGTCAAAATAATTCCACTTTCCATCCATAAAGCGAGGTGCGAAAACTGGTGGTGAGATGAAATTGATTGGCACCCAAGTTCCCGACAAGTCGAGCTAATTGTTATTGTTTCAGTTTGGGCCTTTGTTAGTCCAGGCGCTGGCCTCGAGTTTGCAGATCTACTATCGACGATGGTGCGAGATCGAATATCAACTATCGACTGTTGACCATCAACTATCGACTATCGAATATCAACAATCGACGGTTGACCATCAACTATCGACTATCGAATATCAACTATCGACTGTTGACCATCAACTATCGACTATCGATTATATTGACGACTATCGATGCATGGTTTTTGTTTGGTGTTCAGCTATAGATCTTCAGTTGAGAGATGTATTCGGCATCAATTTATTAAAAGGCACAAAGCATTGAAAGTTGAAAGACGTAATGTTAATCTTTAGATATCAAGTATCGACGATGGTTCAAGATCGACTATCGATACTATCATTTATCGACTATTGATACAAAATATAACTTTGGAGATCGACTACTGGGGATGGTGTGAGAGGAAACAATAATATAGAAGTTAGAGGAGAATGGAAGTTTGTTGGGAGAACTAGGCCTAACTTGAAGTTTGCAAACTGAGGCGAGAAAACGCCTGGAAGCTGCCTGTATCGCTTGCTAGTGAGGCTCACTCAAAACTGTCAGCTTAATTTGAAAAGGAAGCATTCAAGGATTGCTGACTGAATCTCACTGTAACAGACAGGTTCTCTCACTTTAATCCGTTGAATTTGCGCCACAGTTTACTGAACACGACGAATTGCCCCCTTTATTTGTTGCCGAGCCCATTGTCTTTCGGATGATTAGTCTATTAGACCTTTTAGCGAAATCAATATGTAGAGCAGCGATAAGCTTCCCTCTGGGAGGAACTCGGTTGAATATAACGTCAAGTTACTCCCCTCTCTCTTGCTCGCTCCAACATCCACAGCAAATCGCTTCCGCTATTTCCTCTTCTCCGTTGTTTGCATCCAGATCCGACTCTATTAACATTCATTAGTTTCAATCCACTGTGTCAAGTTTGAATAGATTATTTGGTTGAATTCTTTCGATTAAGAAGATAAGCGTTGGCTAATCTTTATGAGTAAATGGAGGATATAAGAATTGATCAAATTATGCACAATGTAAAGTTACAATTCTCTTCTTAATATAAAGTTGCACCTTTGATTATGGATACGTTAACTTAAACTAAATGGATACGTTAACTTAACGATTTCCAGTGAAAGTGAAACTAGGAACTTGAAATTGAGTCGTGAAATCTCTCACTGTTTTTTTCTACGAATGAAGTTCAGATCTATAAATCTTATGAAATGCGTTATCGCTATTCAAAGATTGGAGTATTTCAATATGGATTAACGGTGGGGTAAGTAGTTTATATATCTCACTGAGTAGTAAGATAACAATTCAATATGGCTTGAAAGTAGCGTTTAATGAAGTAGTAGATCCCAACTGCTTATTCTGTTCCATTTTTATTCTTTATTCGTCTTCTCTTGCTTACTGCTTGAATCTTTAAAAGAATATTTTAGTCCAATATTAATCAATCAATTCATCATTTATTTATCGATGGAGACAACAGGTAGAAACCTATTCAGACTAATTTATCATACTACTTTTGGTTATTAATTTTTCTCTCATTTATGTAACGAACAGCGTCAATACATGGAGCTTATGAACAGCGGCTTCAGAGCGGCTTCTACACTTCACACTAATATAATTAGATGCACTTCCTGATTCACCAACAATGTATCCTCTATAATGAGACTATCCACGGAAGATCAATGGACGATCCAAGCTACTGGTTCGATTACGCTACATAATAATCCAATCATGTTGCATAATACCACACTGTTCAATATGCTGCTTTAAACACCACCACTCTGGTTATGTTGCTATAGATCTTCCAAGCTTTGCTCACTGCAGCAGTCTAACTCAATTATGATTGGATACTGTTGATATTTACTCAATTATGATTGGATAATGTTGCTGCCATACATTCAAGTTAGCTTGCATCAATCTAGCTGCTCGCAGTGTAGTGGTATCCAATGTGAATATCACAAGATGAGGGAATTGGTTTTCCTTGAATAGCATCTAAGTTAATATAATTAATGATATCCGTATTTGAAACGGTAAGAATAGAGTATGGATTACCATAGATAACGGTTTGTAGTGCAATATCATGCTTTCCTCATATAAACTAATTTACTATATTAGGTAGAGTGACATGCTCACAAGCAAATCTATCTCAAGAATTAACTGTATTATCTACTATTCTGACCTCTCAAAACTGATGAATACATCCATATTAAGATCAGAGAGGAAATGAAAAAAATACACACACACACATTGTATATTCTAATAAAATATTCTTGAACAAGTATTCTTTCTGCTGAGACACCTGTATTGGAAATTGTGTGGAAATTATGGAAAACTGTAGGCTACTGTTTAGTTCTAGAAATGATTGGAGAGTAAGATTGAAGAGAACTGTGCTAATGCATCCACCAGAATATATAATGGATCAGTGATTTCGCTTTGTACGAGCAATTCCAGATGTAAAATTGGAATAAAATTTTTGAATATGTAAAGAGATTATGCCGACAAATACAAAAGAGATTCAGAATGAGGGAACAGACTGGAAATTGATGACATATCAATGTGGAAGAGCTGCATGCTTAGGCCTTAACATGAAAATATGTTATAGAAATCAAATAATGAATTTCTCTCGAGAACCTATTGCATGGCATGATATTGCACAATAATATGCATCATATATTTGATGCATGTTTTACAAAATATTTCAAAGACGAATCTATCAGAAGCTCACAGAATATGAACAAAAAGAAAAATCTATTTCCATAGTCAATACTCACTTTGGATACATCGAACGTACTGCAGAATTCGAAAATAAGAATTTAATAGTTAAAAATGAATGCAATATATGAGATTCCTGGAAGAATATCGCTCTCAAACAGACTTCCAAATCAAATGATTGGACAGATATTTAGAACGAACAAAATTAGTTTTCACACTGACTGTCTTCACAAAGAGACTGGGTCAACATGCAGTAGTTTGAATATTTGAAACAAAATTGAGTTTCATCAAAACAAAATGAAGTTTATGATGGACATCGATAATTATTCTATGAATAATTCAGATGTAGCTGGTGGAGGAGAGAGATGAATGGAGTATGTTGGAGGTGCAGACGAGTGTGAGGAAAATAATAAAATACAAACCAGCAATAGAAAGACTTTCCAGTCTCCATTCGTTAACGTCCTGCTATGTCACATGTCACCGGAGTCTAATAAAGGAATTTCATTCGCCCGTTCTCATCTCAATATACGTCAGCTGCTCCTCGATATTAGCGTTCCCCTCGCCAACTTCCACCCTAGCCTTTCATCCCTTGACAAACTGTGCCTACAACCCCTGACATACTATACAGAATCCGTCCTGAAAAACGTTCATTCATCTCGCTAGCGTTGCGTTTTTCAGGCCCCTTCACACCAGCGGCACCAGACAACGAAAATTGATGATGTCCGTGTGTGATACCTTCCATTCGTGCCCATTGTTCAGAATTTTTAATCTCAACTCCCGTTTGAGTAGGCTACAGAAGGGGAATACTGGTGCCCAATTATCAATGCCCATTCACATGTATATCCTCGATTAATGCTGGTGAAAAAATGAAATGATTAAAATACTCGAGTGGCATGTATAGGCTACAGTTCACATGGCATTTTGTAACGCTAGCGTTACAAAGTAATTTCTCGGGAGAGATGACTCATAGTTGTCCGAATGAATGCTTCCGGATTTTTGATTTAGGTTCCCAGATAGACTATTACAATAATTGTATAACACTGATTATCAGTTTCCCTTAGAGCCAGATACACACACATCGATTTCTGTTCGTACGATATTTTGTCGTCCTTATAAATTCTATTTGATTGAACAGATGATGTTTGTCAAGCTACGTTTAATCTGATAGAATTCTTAAGGACAGCAGAATATTGTATGAACAAATATCGATTTGTAAGATATAATGTAATGTTGTATGTGCGACTCTTTGGATTTTCTCCTGTTTCAAAATTTGAACGCACAGATTAAAAACAAATATATCGGATTGCTTTCTCAAGTACTGTAACTGAAAATTAGAGATTGTTCAATACTAATAGGATTGTTTATCCCATTCTAAAAATGTAAACTGTGGATCAATAACTTATTATGTCGTATATGCGACTTTTCAGACTTTCTTCTGTTTCGGAATTTGAACGCATTTGAGGAAGAAGCTATCCAATATAGATTACAATAGATAGTTTATGGTATTGATGGTCTGTTCATTGTAAAATGGAGAATGGTCTATACAAATGGTGTAACATATTTATTTGGATAGATAAATAAAAATCCCTAGCTGAAATATTTATAGGTCTAAGTGAAGTAATTGGCTAATATCGCCAAAGAGATAAGTAAAGATTAGATAATATCAGACGTCCTGGCTAAACTGTACAACAGCCTAAGAGGAATGGAAATAAAATTTGCTAATAATAATATTATATAGAATTTGAAATTGAGGTTAGGCATGAACATTTAGTGATCGGCGACCTAACAATCGACCGAGCCATACAACGTAGAATCTGACCAACACCTTGGCAGAAATTTATTGTGGCAAAACAGTATGCAATTTGAGGAACTAAAGGTCTCACGTGGCTAATTATTGTGATGTATGAAACAAATAATAGCCTATAAAAAATTACTTAGCATGTAAAAATCATATTTAAAACCCCAACAAAAATAATTAAATGTATTAAGGAAGTAGGAGGTTACTGGCGCATGAATACTGTAATAATTTGCATGCACCAATCAAATAGCGGCAATTGATAGGTGGCAATAGTGAGCCGATTCAAAATATTTGTATATATTTCTACAAATAAATAGAATTTATAAAAAATTTTTGTATAGTCTATGTTTTGGATATGGCCCGAAGGCAAAGAAATTATCAAATATAAACATAAGTAATAATTTAATATTTTAGTACGGTCAATTTGAGCATTGAATGGCGGAGGACTAGAATATTCAAATTTTTATGCAAATTTGGAAATCGGAAATGAGAATTGTAAAATTAAGAAACGAGAACCACACTCGCTGCCAACTGCCACCATGAGAGGTCACTAAAAATTATAGAGCGTAATACCTTGCTCTATCTTGTAAAATTTAAAGTTAAATTGAATTACTAATTTCTTATAAGACTTTGTGATGCTCTTATAAAGCAAAAGTCATTTTTTTTAAATAATTTGTAACCCCTTGGAAGAGACGACTCCGGCTACAATAATCCAGGACCACCAGGAGTTGGATCGACATCAGCAGCTCATAAAAAAATTCCGACACGTGAGTGAAAAATATTGAAATAGTGATAGGGCGCCCTCAGTGCTTCGAAATTACATAAGAATCAAAGCTAGCTCGTCGAAAGGGTTTCTTATAAATTAAGAATTTGGTAAAAAATACTTGCGCAAGTAAAGTAGTATTAAGGTATTTTATTAGAAAGTAACGAATCAATCCACATATCAGAAGATCTATCAATCAAAGAAGTATAAAATCTAGGCTGTTAATACAATATTCATATGATCATTAATTTCTGAAATATAATTTGTGATAATTTAATGTAGCTCTGATTCACTAGATGAATTGCTCTCTTTATTCCTTCAGGTGCCGAACCTCGCACCCTGAGATAAAATATATATTATTACAAAGAAATCTATTAGATACTATAGAATTTAATATATATATTTGGAATACTATTTTGTCAGTTTATCATGCTGACCTAAAAATCTATTCAATTGAACAGATGATGTTTGTCAAGCTACGTTTAATCTGATAGAATTCTTAAGGACAGCAGAATATTGTATGAACAAAAATCGATTTGTGTGTGTGCAAGACTTTATACATTGCTTTATCGACAGCAATGATACATTCTAGACTTAATATTGTTTTTATATTTTTTTTAAATCTCAAAAGTATATGTATCTCCACAGCTTGATCTAATAGTGACAAAAACTATTTTATGGTTGAATTGGATTTTCAAATACGACCTCAAAATAGAATTTCAACTTGTAATTTTGAACGGTGTGATGTTGTGTACTACTCAACTCAATTTTATGATTTTTTTGTGCTCTTATCAATTGTATCCATTGGGATCAATGAACTCAATATTTATGGATAGTGGAGTTCGATTGTGAAGGTAATGGAGAGATGAAAATACTGGGAATTTGACAAAAATATCACTTATCTATTGAAAAAAAAACGTGTTCCGACTCCAATGTTGTCATCATCAGAACCCAGAAATTAGAAAAAACTGATGATGAACCCATTGGTGTCTAAACATGTTTGTTATTTTCATTAAATAATTGGAATTTTTTTTAATAAGTGTTTTTATTATGGATGAATATCACAATATCTAACCAGCAACAGTATCTGAAGTGAAATGAAGTAATTAAAGTATATTCCAATAATGTCTCATACTGTGAGAGTCTGAAAATTGGACTGGGAAGTGTATCGAAGACTTAATCTGACAGTGAATTGCAATAAAACCACAGTAATTAATGAATTAACATCAATAAATTTATGAACCACTCGAGTAGATAGTCTACACGAAGAAGATTTGAATATGAGGTTGAATTGAATTGGTAACCCAGAAATATTAGATTCAGAGCCCAGAAATGTAAACTGTAGATTAGTAAGATATAATGTAATGTTGTATGTGCGACTCTTTGGATTTTCTCCTGTTTCAAAATTTGATCGCACAGATTAAAAACAAATATATCGGATTGCTTTCTCAAGTACTGTAACTGAAAATTAGAGATTGTTCAATACTAATAGGATTGTTTATCCCATTCTAAAAATGTAAACTGTGGATCAATAACTTATTATGTCGTATATGCGACTTTTCAGACTTTCTTCTGTTTCGGAATTTGAACGCATTTGAGGAAGAAGCTATCCAAATAGTATATTACAATAGATAGTCTATGGTAATTGATGGTCTGTTCATTGAAGAATGGAGAATGGTCTATACAAATGGTCGTAAGGCCCATTGACGGCTTAAATTATATATATTCAGGCGGTGGGACCTTCCCGCAAGGGACTCCCCACCAACAAAAGCCATACGAATTAACTTTTACTATACAAATGGGGAATCAGAAGATAATTCGTATTCAAGTACACTGTAAATTAGTCGGATGATAATTCTACGCTCATAACGTTTCCAATCTCCAATTCTATGAAAGCTTCAATCAGATTCCATGGAGTCTGAAATTAGTAGGATGACTGGTAATTAGCAGGAACTAACGTTTCCCCTTTTACTATTCTGACTATAGCTATATTATAGCGGTGATGATTCAAAAATTCAAATTCTATATTGCAGTTGCATCATTGAAGAAGAAGGACCATTAGAAATTGAAGATTAATCCGCAATTACTGTTATGGAAACTGCTGGCTTTTGTTTGTAAAGGATGGAGACTCTCATGAAAAACAGGAAAACAATCGTGAAATTGGAATGAGACGATTCGCTATTTTTCTCTGTTTTCCCGGTCCGGTGCTTACTGCTTACAGAAAACGTTCAGAGCAAGAATGTAATGCGATATTCCTCAACAAGCAGCCATTCTTCGTTGCAAAATCTCAGCATCATTCCACAAAAATGGCTCAATTTTCCAACGTGCAGTTGAAAAACAAACAAAACTCTAACTAGATAGAGATGGAAGAACTGCTTCGAGCTACACTTTTCCGTTTTCCTTGTTACAATTCCTCAGCGGATGAAATTCTATCTTCTTTGTTTCATGAAAAATTAAAACGACTGAATATTTCCATGCATCTGAGATAGCGATGTTTTTGTAATTGAAAAGTTCGTTCTCCCATGAAAATGTCACAGGAAATATAACTTCAGGGATTTTTGAAGGTGTAATGTGGTGAAAAACTTGATTGGATAACATTTTGCCAGTAAATACAAAAGTTAACGTATTCCATATCTCCTATAATAATATACACTTCTTCGAGTTAGAATATTGAACCCAGTATTTTTCTCTTGGGATATTGAGAAGTTGAGTTACACTTGAAGAGTTCTATTTGAAGAATGGTATTGTTTTTGAGATATAAAAGAAACAAAATCACTGGGAACTTTTAAATCTTGAAAGAGCTTGAGAAATCCAGGATTTTCCCTATTCTTCTTGAATGTCAATTGATGATCCAAATAAGAAAATAATCACCCTTGTTGTCAAGGGTTACATGGAATGCAACAACATTACTAGAAACTTCTAAATTTCGAAAGAGCTTGTGAAATTTAAGATTTTTGTATTCTTCTTAAATTTCAAGTAGAACTACAATAAGGAAAGCTTATTGAACTAATACTACTCATAAGTAGAACTACAACCTTGGTTACAAATTTTCTCTTGTATTTCCTCCACCCTCTACTCCATCAGTAGATCCAAAATCAAATACACCTTTAAAACTTTCTAATATTTGTAGAAGATATTGTATGATTCTCACAAAACTTCCTTATT
This sequence comes from Nilaparvata lugens, assembly GCF_014356525.2. Classification (NCBI taxonomy): domain Eukaryota; kingdom Metazoa; phylum Arthropoda; class Insecta; order Hemiptera; family Delphacidae; genus Nilaparvata; species Nilaparvata lugens. The sequence continues at coordinate 17,607,459 of NC_052508.1, forward strand.
CGAAAAATATAACCTATTCTTCACAGGAACGTTCTCTTTTACAAATTCTCATCTTACAGATTTGCTGCAGATCTCACAGATCAATTCCAATAACTGGTAACAATAAGGAAAAGTGATACATTTTCCCTGAAGATGGATTATTCATACATTTGTTCATTGTTCTGCTTCAGCAACTCCTCGATCGAAGAGTATCGATTCCTCCAATATGACAAAAGAACAGTATCATGCAAAGGCTTGATATTGCCTTCAAGGAATTATTCCTTCGTATGTAACGTTTCCTGGTATTGAAGTATGGTGATGTTATCGAATATGGGAAATGGGTTTATGAGATGGGAATAGTATAGCATTTCACGACATCATTCTACGTCTCTCTTATTACGGAAATTGATGACTTTTCCAAGTAACGAAGGGCTATTGAGTAATGTCTGATGTTTGAAGTTTGAAGAATGACTGACACGGATATCAGGGAAGTATCGATACAAGAAAAATGTAATAGGAAAGTTTGAGAGGAGAGTGAGAAGGCTTGGTTGCATGGTGGGTGCTTGAGTGTGAGCCAAAGGCACGTACTCAACAGCTGTCTTCAACAATTTCAATAAAACTCTCCTCCTTCTCCTCCCCCTCCTCCTACTCCTCCTCCTCGTCCTCTTTCGCCATACTTTCTCAATTCTTCTTCTCACTTTCACTTCCCCTTTTCACACTCTCTCCCTTCCATTTCCTCATTCTCACACACCCTGTTTCTTCTGCTCTCTCGCAAGATATCAATTTTCCCGCGTTAACGGTCAAACTGCTATAGCTTTCAACTCTTCCCCAAGTACATTACTGTGTCAAACACAATATGGCCGCCCTGCCCGGCGTCCAAGTGTGGGAGCAAAACTGACGTTAATCAAATATCTTCTCTCGGAAAAACCGCTCATTGTTAAGACATCGATTTGCGTTGCGGGTGGAAAATGGAGTGCAGATTGGAGAGGGTTTTCAGCTTGGAAACGATACAATTTTAAGGGTTGAGATTTCTTTAACGAAGGTTGGCATTGGAATTCTCAACTCCAATTAATCTCAGTTTCTAGAGTTATGTTTCAAATATATTGAGTAGTTTATATTTTTCATATGAAGTAACTATATATTAGGGATTGGGATTGAACTGAACATTCAATAACTTTTCAGTAGCTACAGAGTGATTTCCAGTATCAAATAGTATCATCTTTAGCCAATAAATACAACCAGTGATATAGCCTAGCTATATAAACTAGAATTTAATTAATAGTTTAATTTCCTACATGCATATGAACTTGAAAATTACACTTATAGTATAACTATAAGCTAGTTGATTCCAACTCGAAAATGACCTATGGTCGAAAGTAGTCGTTGTGATATTTTAAATAATAAAGGGTACTTCAAGTTTTAATATTGTTTTATTCACTTATAGTATGCATCCTATACAATTATTATACTTCTTCTCCTATTATATTGCATTTATAAAGGGATATTATACCCTCACAGCATCTTATTCAAATACGATGAACCAGAAAGGCATTTAAAACTATCACATATAAAGGACTTGAGAACGTAAATGAAGATTTGCATTGAAGTTAACAAAGTTAGAATTCTCTAATATGGGTCTACTGTTGCAACATAAAGATAAGTGCAAATGGGGTATGCTGCATAGAATGGAAGGAGGAAATTACCTAATATATTATAACAAACTATGGTGTACCATGGTAGAGAGTATGAAAGTGAGTAATGGAAGGTGAGGTGGACTAGAAGAGGGAATAATGGGAGAGAAAAAAGACAAGCAAAATTTCTAAGCGAGTCCACTTCTAACAAAAGTAGATTAGAGAAAAATGTCGTTTCACTCAATAGTTTAAGCAGAGATTTTGAGCCTCATACGTCGATATGAAAGAAAACGTTACTGAAAGTCCATTTTTTATATCCAATTTAATTTTTCTACCAATCTTGAAGTCTGAGAGAGTTAAATCTATAGTAGTTGGTTCTGTAATACAAAAGTTGTTTGGAAGAGGAACGTACAATTATCTACATGGGCATATCAAGAATTATACATCGAAGTTAAGTTGATAAGAGTTCACTAATAGTTGCCTGAGTAGAGGCATCTTCTACTATCTACGTGGGCATTTCAATAATTATACAGAAGCTAACTGAGCAACAGTTAGTTATACAACTGTCAGTTCCACATAGTTGGTTCTACAGTAGTTAGGTCTACGGTGGTTATTTCTACAGTAGTCAGGTCCACAGTAGTTAGTTCTACGGTGGTTATTTCTACAGAAGTTAGGTCTACAGCAGTAAGTTTTGCGGTGGTTAGTTCTCCAATACAGTAGTTGCATGGAAATGGCATCTCCAACTATCTACCTAGACATATCAAGAATTATACATAGAAGTTAACTTGGCAAGAGTTCACTAATAGTTGCATGAAGAGAGGCATTTCGCATCCATCTACGTGGGCATATCAAGAATTATACGTAGAAGTTAACAGGGCAAGAGTTGGCTAATAGTTGCTTGGTGTCCAAAATTGAATCGGGAAGTTGTTGAGTTTGAGAGAGAATCTGTGTTTCGGCGAACAGTCGTCAGTGTCTTGTCCGTGTCGTGAACCGCATTCGCACAACGGAGTGAGTAGTTCTCGGAACAACCAGCCGCAGTGCCACTATATACCTCCACCTCAGTGGCGCGTCAAAACCGCACAGCCGCGATCTTCAACAATTCAACCGAGAGTAACGCCAGCGCCACTGGCATTCAAAGTTGTTACTCTTGCCGCCGTTCTTGTTATTTCTGTCGGTGGAAAATGTTTAATTCAGAACGGCTCCGGCGTACCTCAATGATTTATAGCCGCTGCCCTAATACGTTTCCCTTGACATTTCGCGGCTTCATTTACGATTCACAGAATTATTCAGAATTCCAGTCGCGTATTCGGGCTGTGAATCACGGCGCTCTTTTTCCCCTACCATCCTCCCCTCCTCTCACTCGCACTCTCTGTATTAATTTTCTAGATTCGTTAGTGCGCCGATCTTATTCATTATGAATTAAAACAACAAAGCATGCACATTCGGCGCTGCTGCAGATTGCATTTCAAACCGTTTAATTCAATTGAGTTTTCAACAGCAGTTCCTTTGTCATTCAAATTTTCTCGAGGGAAACTAACGGTGATTGTTACACGTTGCGCTCGTGACAACATATATTGTTTGACTACGTAGGTAGCACTGTGAAAAACAAAGTAGTGTCGCTGAATTTCGAATCTAATTTCCGTGGGTTGTCCATGAGTTACAAAACAACATTTTCATTGCATTCTGAAAGCCACAGTATTAATTTTACATTGAAACAATACGCATTCATTACACTGGCGTTCAATACACTGAATCCATGAAATTTTGGCATTGATGTTTGATACAATTCCGTTAAAAGTTATTTCTCACTTTGCTATTTTGCGTGAATCGAAGCTGGTCCAAATTAATTTAATTCATTTCGATTATGTTCGTTAAGTTTTATCAATTCAATTTTGTTCTGGTTTGATTCAGTTACAGCCTTGCAGAGAATCTGAGTTCTAGGCTATTTCAATCAATTGATTGGATTCATAATACTCCTGTCGTTCTACAGTCTCTACCACATCAATAACTCATTCCGGTTCAAATGGTTCAGTCTAAAATCCCACTTTAAATCAATCATTTAGACCTGCCAATCCTACTCTGCTCTACCATACACCATTTTCGTTTGCTCTATCTTGCAATCTTGCACATTTTGTATGCATTCGTAATTTAATATTGTTCATCATAAACGTTATTCCGTTATTTGTTGCTTTTCAAGAATTTTTAATTCCCTCACAAAGTTTAGTCAGGAATCTCATTCAACGGTTGTACTTACAACCAACCATTTTTACTAATTTGTATGTATTGAACCATCCTTTCAATACCCATTCCTCTATTAATTGTTCTTCCCATATTCCTAGATCCTCATTACACAAATCAACATACGATATTATAGGTACTGGCGAAGAACAGGGTAAGTCCTTTTTTGTTCATTCTCGTGCATCAGAAAACTTGATCCAATTTGATTATTCCAAGTCCCCTAAAATTTTATACAGCTCGCTTTTGGATTATTTATAATTCTACCAGAACATTCGTGAGGACATTTTTCTTCTCAATAAATAACGAAAAAACAATTCTTTGACTAACCAATCAATTCTCAAACCGGATTCATGAAGACAATCTATCCTAACTCATTTTCCCTCTGATTCTAGTTGGATTAACAAGTTTTGAAGTCCACTGAATATATTGGAATTACTTCAAACTTTACTCACGAATTGACTTCACCAACTCCACTGAATATATAGAGTTGAAATGGTTGAATAATATAGAGCATTAAATAGACTGCTTTCCTTGTGATAACACTCCACTCATATCCAGAATCATAGACTCCAAAACATTGTTATTCGCCAACAGTAGGTTCTGAATAATCGATTTGTCGTATAGCTACAAAGTCTCAACAAGAACCAATCAAGTTATTTGCGAATGTGGTTGATGTCTGGCTGGAAAGGGTCGACTGCGATGTGATGGCGGTTGGCTTCTTACTGATGCTGTTTCTCGTCAGCTAAGCCGTTCCTGAATTCCCAGGCCGACTGTCGGTCTGATTAACGGCTGTTTTGAAGCTGTTCAGGACTTTCAGAAAAGGCAACGACCTCTGCACTGAAAACTATGGACCTGCTTAATTTACCATGGAGAGATCGACGGCCTTGAGCGGGGAGAGAGGGGGGGTTCAAAAGCTCATTAATACCCCCTCGATTTCCTCGATGTGTTCCCCGCTCCAACCCCTTTCTCACCGCCGTTTCTTTTCATCGTGAACACAACTTGTAATGGAACGATAATGGCGGTGGTGGGGAAGTTTTGCTCTATTTATTATCTCGCCGTGAAAAACGAGCGGCGGCTGCCAGAATTGGCCTCTCGACAAACTACCCTTTAAAAATCCGTTTCATATGACAGCTAAGATTTCTTCCGCCATCAATTTATTACACTCGATGAATCTGGGCAGCTACTCGAGAAAATGGGCTTCACAAAAATTTTTAGAGATAAAAATCGCAGGACAATCATATAAGTACAGTCGATAACTATTACTGTAATTGGATAAAGAGATAAAAATTTAATCCAAATATAACTGAAAATACCTAACATAAATTGTCAACAAACAATGAATTTGTATAGTTATGACGTTCTATCTTTTACTACTTTTACTCGATCTGAATTCAATACGAATCGATAACATGAGAAGCTGAAGTTAATTTAAATCTGTTCTCTGAAATTAGTGAATAAGAATAAAGATTATTCCTCAATTCAAGTAATTCTAGCTCATATTGATATTTCACTTGATATCAATCTTTTACAATGATCGAAAATCGCCTTAAATTAATAGAAAATTATATTCATTGGGTATGTTTTGGCAAAAAGCTGTAAGCCTCTATATGTTGTAATTGGCATTTCAATTGATGTGAAAAAACAATAGTTCTAATAACTGATCACCATTTCCAGTTACATACAATCATCACTTGTTTATATTCAATGTGATGACATGTAATTATTGAAATGCATGAATTAGAATCTAGGCCAACTGGGCTTGTTTTTGCAAGTTCGAAATTACTCCGTTCGAATCTTTATTAAATTTATAAATTAATTCATTTTCAATCCACCCATGCATTGAATCCAGTATACACATCTATGATAATCACCTGGAATAATGATAATACATTGAATCCAGTATCCAAAATTATGATGGTCACCTCGAAAAATGATAGTACTGTATTGTTAAATTTTACCCGGTATTCATTTATACGGAATCGCAATGGAATTTCAATAAAGTGGGTATAAGTATGTAAATTCTATCAAAATATTCCATTTCACTTTATTTGGAATTGTAATGTCTGTATTACCTGCATATTTATTCCTAGATCGAATCATACATATAGATTGGAACAACCACTGCAATATCGTTTAGCTACTTCTGAATGAAACAGGAATGAGGTTCAATGAATGGGATACGAGGAATACTGAGCAACTTTCGGAACTGTTGGAACATAAGGATGCAGAGAATGCAAGTGGAACAGTTGGAATATAGTTTCTGCTGATTGTGATCTGAGCAAATGGGGTATGTGATTGCTAACCGCAAACGGTGTCTTCGAGTCTATCGTGGAGTGCATCCTCAAACTACTCTCCCTCTTCAACATCCTCCTCCTTCTCCTACCCCTCGAACTCTTCCTCCTTCTCCGCCTCCTCCTACTCCTCCACCTCCACCTGCTTCACTCCTCCTCTTTCCACTACCATCCTCTCCTTTAGCGTTCTTGTTTGAGAACAACGCTTGGGGTTGCAACGCCCTGGCTGCAACTTAACTCCCTAACGATCGCAATTTAACGATAACCACCGACGGCATAGTCAAGTTTCATCCCCACTCTTGAAAGGGTTGATTGTGTCTAGGTTTGGGCAAAGTGTGAATTCCTCCTTGTGATTTTGAACCTTGTTGACTATACTTGCGATCAAAAACTAATTTCTTTCGAGATATTCTCGCTCTACACGACATGGATCATTGAGAAACTGTCAAACTTTTGAATTGAAACATTTGAAGTTCTAATCAATATTGAAAACAATGTATCAGAGGAATAAGAGTTTGCACCTTATTTCGGATCAATTTTCTTCCCAATCCAATGTTTTGATAGTCTATAAAGCGTTCGATTTCGCTTGGTTTAGGCACAAGATTCTGAATTTGACATTCCGGAATTGACAAAATAAATCTCTTGTCATGTATCTTCTCAAAATAGAGATTATCATTTTTTTTTTTGGAGAGCATCTTGTTTCACAAAATACATTGCTTCAAGAGGGTAGGCCTATCATAGAGAACAGAGTTTGGTTAGGTATGTTTCAAATGTTAGTTGATTGGGGATCAACAGTAATGTATAAGAGGGAAAGCATGTAAATTATCAATACGTTGAACTAAGAATATTTTTTGATCAATCTACGTAATTATTCGATGCACCGATGTACTTAATGAGCCAATAGTTTATGATAGGTAAGTAGAGTTAGTCAAAAACTACATTTACAAAATCTACAACAGAGATGAGAATATCAACAATCAAGTCTGGAATAGGAGTAACATCAAAGCTGAATATCTAACTTTGGCAATGAGGTAACATTAGTCAATATGACACTTCTCAAGTAAACATAATTGGCTTACACTAGAGTAGATTCGATCCACCTGATTGCAGAATAATTTGGAAATTTAATTCTAAACTGGAATGCATAATTCCATGTACCAATATCAATCTGAATAGAATAGAAGTGAGTTCCCCATTCCATTTACTTAGTTGATATTATTAATAATGAAACGGGAAAAAGTGTACTTACAGGTTGTAGTGGACGTCTGCCATGTTGGGTCGAAACTCGAGAGCTTTTCTGAATGCATATTCGGCTTCCTCCATTCTTCCTTGAGAACTTAGCACCGAACCAAGATTCCCCCACGCTGAAATAAAAAGACAATTCAAAATTATTCCATAACAATAGATATCTAATCAGAGATTCTCAATTTCCTATTTTTGAGCTTCCAATGAACTGAGCCAAAATATTTCAATTTGCTATTGATATCATATTGAGTCAAAGTTAGTGGACAGAAGTCTGTCTACGAACGTTGGTATTGATTCACAATGTCAATAGTCTTTGCTGTGAATAAAGGAAAAGAGAACAATTTTGAAAATCCTGCCTAACTCTCCATTTTCAATTAATGAATTATTATTTAATTCAGTCATTTTCAATGACTCGTTATCTTAAACTGCATACAGACTTAAGCGCAACGAACACACGCATTTCGCTTTTATATCTGTATTTACTATATCTTAGCTGATCAGTATAGCAAAAGCTATAATCATAGACAATGAGATACAGAGATACAGATCACAGATAAGCATAGCATCAGCAGATGAAGAGTGAAATACACGTGTTCATGGCGCTTCAGTCTGTACGCTACTTTATATATCATCCTATTCTATTATATCTCTTCAAATTTAGAGATTGCTAGAAGTATTTTCCAATCGAATTTACCATGGAATCCATTTATATGCAATTGATTACCCCTGCTGTACTGAGAAGTGAATTATTATAATTAATTTTCGCTTTACATACATCAAGTATTGTCCTACTGTCAATTATATAGATGAATAATCTAAAAAAACCTGAAAATCATTTCATAATGATAATTGAGATTGATTTGAATAAAATAATTCTCAATGATCCGCCTCTTGCATCGATTCACGACCTCTGTCTCTTGATGGACCATCAATCCACTGATCCATTAATGCTGATTGAATTTATAAAAACAAGTATGCCCTCACATGTGTTGTGTTTTCAATGTCCAGAGAATCTCCTCCACATTTGAATAGTTCCCATTCAATCAAGTGATTGCATTGGTTGTGGAGAACAGAGTACTGCATCATTCGTACAATGCAATGCTGTTCGGTTCCAGTCAATACCATTTCCAGTCTTCTGGCCACAATTTCAGCTTGGACTATACTTGACGAATTGATTGGAAAGCTGATGAATTTTCTCTTGGAGTGTAAAATTATCAAACAAGATCAAACTGACGTGATGAAATGATCAAACTCGAAACAAAAAGTCGAGAATTCAACCTTTTAGCGCTACATCAAACATTCTTAAAGATAAAGTTGAACCTCCGTATTTGTTCCAAACTTTAAACTTTCAGGGAATTCATCTATAAGAATTATTATTGTCATTTCAAGTATTTGTGTTTTGTGTATCATTGAATACAAAATACAACTGCAAACATTGAATTAGAAAGAATGTTGAATACAACCTTTAATTTTATTTTCGTGCAGTACTGTTCATCATTATCAGCAAGTTTCCACTAATCATTCTCATCTGTAGTCTATAATTACAGTGTTATTAATTTTGAAACATGATAATACAATGTGCCGAAATTTATTTTATTTTTTTTCAAAATTATAACTTCTCCAAGATAATTTTCATTAGAGTGCTGGATTAACTTTGTGATTCTCACGGTATTGGAGTAGTTTCATGATGTGATTCAGCACATTACATAATTAAATTCTAATATTTTCTCCATTGTTGTCCAATGTTTTCCTCGAGTACTTAGAATTGTTGCAGACAAACGTCCATTCTATTGCTGAGTCTTCTACTTCACTTGAGGGAATTTTCCTGTATTCTGTCTTTGTTATTTGTATTCCTTCCTCATTCTATTGAGGGAAATTTATGGCGTCCCCACCACATGCTTTTTGTATTGGTAAATTTTTATGTGCTTTATTACTGAACCTGATACCTAACTTTTGAGCCTGATTCGGTCGTCTTGGAGACCTGAACAAGAGAGCGCCTTTAGATTCTGTAGAGAACAGAATTTATTATTCTGAGCTAAATCATTTATTTGCCTGATTGAATCAGGTCTTATTCAGACAGTTTTTCGTTCTCTCTTGGAGACTAACATTATATAATTATTGGGAATCATAATAATTATATCCCAGCAGTTTTGTAATCGCTTATATTTTCTTTAACTTATTAAAGCATAGTTTATTTGATTTCATTCTGAGCGGTTCACTGCTGCAGTATATACTTATTTTGGGCTATATGGATTAGTAACAGTCGAAAACCCATTTAAGGGTGAGTAATGAATATTCCATAGTATTGTTGTATTTTTTTCTTGTATGTATCATTTAACAACCCCTCATTCCACAGTTTCTCGTTTTCTTTAATTGTTTGATGAATTAATAAATAATTATTTTCTAATACCGATTTTTTAAAAGGATTTTATATTCTATCATCATGATTTTATCGTAATCGATTTTATATTGTTCATCATTCTTTTAACTAGCTATTTCTTTCCATAATCCCATTTATTATAGATTTGAAATTTCACAATGAAAACCTTAAATATTTCAATATTTAATTTACATTTCATTTTTAATGTAAACTGTATGTATGTATGTATTGTATTCATCAGATGATTTCATGAGAAATCATTCATTGAATACAATATTAAGATGTTATTTATTCTAGCATTACTAAGTAGTTTTGACTTGTGTTGTAGGGTTTTTTTAGTTTGTGTATTCTCGAATTCGAGGATTGAGCTGTAAATATGCCTTGCTTTCGAACGAGGGCTGACGAATTCGCCGACCGAGATGGCCGGTGATATCGGACATCTGACCTTGCCGTGCGAGGCCGAAAGACGATCTTCGATCTGACGCCACCAGCCCGATGCCCGGAGGTCATTACCCTTCAACCTCATCCGTCACCCTTTGGACACCGGACTCGATGACGACAGATCTTAGATAAGTAGTTGATACCCTCACTACAATATCAGATGTGCCCCCGTAAATTTGTTCTCTTAAATACATGGGTATTTGGTCACTTAAATACAAATTTATTATTTGATTCTTCATGTAAAAATGTGTTTTGTAATATTTTCGATATTATTATTATAAGAGCAGTAAGTCAACCTCAATCTATGTTCTTATTTCCAAGACCCTCAAACCACTAGAATTAAGATCGCATTATTTACCAGATTTAAATCGACGGACCTCAGGGCCTAGCACAGTTTCAACAACTAAGCCTGAGACAAAATCATTTGTCACCAGGAGAGCGGCTAAATAATATTTTAAATGATTTTAGATTTATTTTCATTTGAGGAATCAAATCAAATGACTGCGATATCATGCTAATCTCTATCTTTGGTAATATTCATAATACATGCTGTAATATTCATAAAATGTTCAAGTCTCCATTCATTTCATAATAGGAGATGATCGTACCTCATAGATAATACGAGATAAGAATAATATTGGAAAGGACAAAAGTATATACATGAAGTCAATGCGAGCTCCATGTAATCTAGAAACACTGTACGGCTTGAAAAGTTTGATAATTGGTATATTTTACTCACATTTTGGAGGATTTATCGGTATTCCCGAACGATAGAGACTCTCCTCGTCAGTCCAATCCCGATTCCTGTGATGGGTCCTCGCACCCAGCACCACCAACGTCATCACAAAGCACAGCCTGATCAATTTGAAGTCAGCTCTTTTGAGGAGCAAATGGTAACCAAGTCCCACCAGAAAACAGAAGCCAACACTGGGAATATATTTGTGGCGGGGAGGAAGGGGATGATTAGAAATGCAAGACACATTAGTAGAGATTGGTTGTAGGTGAGGTGTAGGGGTGGGGGGCTTTGAGGGTGTTTGTTGTAGTAGTCACATTCGCATGATGGTGATTGAGGGGGGGAGTTGTTGTTATTTGAGAGACGACAGAGTGAGGAGTGGAACGGTTGGATGATATGTTCACAATCGGAACAAATTTGGGGTTTTAACTTGGCAGTCTTATAAGTTTCATTAATTTTTGATTTAGGTTTTAACCCTATTCTGAGACATGTGTAGAGTGACGTATAAACAATGGCAGTGAGGAGATTTCTAGGGTCGAAGAGTGAGGTGACACGAGGTATCGCCTCCATTGACCAATCATAGCTCAGCCATCGCGGCCAGAGCAGGAGTTTGAAGTTGAAGGCAGGCAGGTAGAGGAAGGTGAGGGAGCGAGCCAGCCAGGAAGAGGTCCTCGCCGTGGGGTTGTCGCAGGAGGCGAAGGATGGTGGTCGCATTCCCATCACGTGTAGGCGGAGACTGACCAGGACCAGCACCGCTGCACCCAGACTCATCAAGCTCACTGATCGGCGAGATAACTGCAACAGAGGAAGAAAACGATGCTATCAATGACTGGAAGAACTTTATCAACCAATTCTCAGATATTGTAATAATTGTTTGCCCAACTAATTCCAGTCTTGTGAAAGTGGAGAATTATATGTGGAGAATTACTTAATAATAATAAAGAATTGCCCCTATTGAAATGGGCAATTTCAATTGCTTCACTACACAAATTTTTCGTTTCCACAGAACACCTATTATAAGAGTATTTGAGAGAGAAAGAGTAAGTTTAAGCTTGTGTTCACATAATTCACATGCTGTTTATATTATATTGGAAGACTTTCGCAGATTTGATGTCAGTAATTTTAAACGTTCCAATGCAATTTGTGTTGGATCGAATTTTAATATGAGGATGAATTTATTGGTAATAGAAGATCAGAAAATATTTTCAAAAATATTGGGAATCGTAGAGATTCCATTTTTGTTTTATGTAAAGCACAAGAATAATATATCCTATTTCAAGGATGGCTCAGTTATTTTATTCAGAGGAATAATAAGATGTTGATATTGTCAATACCACTTTAACACGCGAGTAGTCGCGCCCGCGGCAAATTGCCGCACAATTATTGTAACTTTTGTATGTAGCTTTGGAAATTTTCGTTTTCCAAGGTTGGCAGGTCATGTAATCCTCGCTGTGACTGTCCTCTAGACAATCTTGAACAGTTTGAGTCCTTGAACAGTTTGAGGATGACAGAATGAACGTTGACTAATCCCAATATATAAGTATTATCTTCCTATTTTATTCTCCATCTTCTGATTTAAACTTTCATTATCTTTTTATTCTATCTAGATGTCGAGAAATGAGTCAAATAAAGAAGGTATATTCATTCCATTCTTGAGTAGATTATTTTATCCCATAAAAATGATAAATTCTAACAATAAATTTGCAGTATATAGTTTTAGAATCTACTCCATGTATTATGTTATCATATACTATTAAATAGTATATAATAACATAAAACACGTTGAGAAAATACCAGTTACAGTACCAGGTTTCATGGCAACACCTGCCACAGCTGTACTAATATTAATTTGCTTGTTATTGTTGAAGGAACAGGAAAATTTTAGGTTATTTGTTGGGGCTATTTCCTGTTCCTTCAACAATAGCAAACATATTAATACAGTATCAGTACAGCTGATGATGTGGCAGGTGTTGCCATGAAACCTGGTACTGTAACTTGAATTAACTTTCGAATAAATTAGAGTGGTATTGACAATATCAACGTCTTATTCTTTCAATCATGGAGAAATACCGCAACATATTATACCATACTATCAAAGTATTCAGAGGAATAAGTGATTTCTAGTTGGAATGGAATTCTTTCCTTTTCAAATTAAATACATGACTATCACATATCCTATGCAAATTGTGAATACAATTCAGCCAAATACTATTGCAGAAATATGGATTTTCATCCTCGCCTGACATGCTTGTTGAACTGCAATCCACAATTTATCAAAGTGTATTGTATCTGGTCCATGTTATTCAACCGTTTCTTATCATTTTTGAATGTTTCATTCTTATCTTCTGGCAGAAAAGATGTTGGCTTACGTCTGTCCCTACTGACAGTCAGGTTTCTATTAAGATTATATTTACTGACATAAATTTGAAATTTATTTATCTCACGTGAAGGTATTTGATGTCAATAATAATCATAATCATCAATATCATTTTGGGGATGATGCAAAATTGTAAAAAACAATAATAAAATGATGATGTCTTGTCTTCTAATGGATGTATACAATAATGCTGATGAAATGCTAACCCTTAAAAATATTAGACACAATAATGGATCACCTAGGTTTGGAATGTTTTCCAATTTTGGACATAAGTCTGTTCTGCAACTTCAAAGATTATAATTCTACAATATAGAATAGATAAAGAAGAATGGATGAATAGATGATGATGATGATGATGATGGAGATCATGACAGAAGACTTTTGGATTGGGAATGAAATAGTACAACTAAAGAGAGTCCTTGACTTGTGTCAACCCTCCGTCCCTCTTTTCTATCAAGGCCAGAGTAAGAGAGAATAAAAAATGGAACCAAGCTACATTAGCCGGCAATAAATCGTGGCGGACATTTTGTTATCAGCACAATGGATCACACAGTGACCAGTGACAGAGCCGTGAAAGAGTCGCGATGCAAGATCGACGTTCCAACATAAATCTTTCCCCGGCGAGAACGCAGAGCGAGTGTGCGTGACTAGCGCTCGTACGGTGGCGATATTATAGCAGAACGCATACATCAAAACCCAATTTATCTTCAAAGGGTTGCGAAAGGTTGGGGTGGTTGAACAAAACGGCCAACGGTAACTGACACTTATAGCGGCACAAAACTTCGATGCCCCCTGCGTGGCAAAGGATAGGCAACACGCAGTACAGTTGTGTACGATGAAGTGCCTACTCACCTCCCTCTTTCAGTTTCTGCAATAAGTTCCACTTGAATCAGTCAGCTCAGTACGAATTGAAACCATCCATGATATGTGAGGGAAATACTGCCAACCTGAAGTTCACTCACTCTAAACAGTGACTGTCAGCAGTGGTTGTACGAAAAGTATTGATGTTTAATACAGATAACTCTGACATTCCAAAGTGAACCTCACTATAAACGGCGGCCAGCCTAGCGTCAACAGGTTGCCTTCAATCGATACAAAACCTGTGGAGTCGTTGTCTGTCACACTCACACTGACACACACACGCAATCATAACAACCCCCCCTTCCTCCTAACATCATCAGACGGCAAACTGCCAGGCGACATTTCCCCTCACTTCCCCTACAATAATTATTGCTTCAACACCCACCCGATCGAAATTGCTTGGACGTTTGCAGTTTTTGTGGCATTTGAGAGTATTTTGAGTGAGGGGAGAGGAATAGGGTGTTTGGGGGTTGATGTAATTCAGTTATATTCTAATTTGATGTTTCGGTCGAAATATTGAAAAAGTTAGTGATTTATTTGTTGAGGGCTCAAGGCTTTTCTTTAAAACGGATGGTTGAGGATATTTTTAAAATCGGTTTGGTTTCAAAAATTACCTTCAAAAAGTCACATTAAGTATCGAGTAGTATGCATTCTCTATATTTGATTACTTTTCTTAATCTCATCCCATTCATGGAATCCTATCATTTGATCTTATTTTTCTCTCGATTCATTACTTACATTCTTGAGTTACTCATTCAATATAGAATGAACGATATTTTATGGGATCATATTGAAAGTCAACTATGCAATCATCCACCATATTATTATCTGATGAATGGAAGTAGCAGATCAAGGTTTCTATAGACCTCGTAGCAGACCAATCATACTTCTTTTAAGCATAAATATGACTTCCGAACATTTTTTATGTGAAAAATGCGAAATGTCGATATACTAGAACTAGATCCTATACGTTTCAATCTCGTAGGATTTTTCTAGTAATGATTCCAAACATCTAAGACGACATATATTCTTTGTTATTACAAGTTCTTGTAATCCAGAACATTACTTGGAATTCAAAGTTCATATCCAGTCTCACTTCGAATTCTTGTTATCAAGAAAATTTATTATTCTCTACTCCGAATTATTGTAATCTAGAAAATGTTTCATTCGTTACTTCCAATTCAATGTTGATATAAATGTTGGAACCTAGTAGTACCTCTTATCATAACATTGAAGCATCTCATAGTTGTTTGATACTTTGTCAGTAGCATCTGTCATCTTTCAATTTCCTACAGCATGTTATATAATCAGTTGAAGCTGTTGCGACAAAGTTGACTTGAAATATTATTTGATATCAAGAAGTTGCGGCTTGACAAGTTTCGAGTGCAGAGATGCTTGCACACTACAAGCTGTCTGTCACTCGACACTTGAGTAGTCAAGAGGAGGAATGAGGAGGAAAGAGGTGAGACGTATAGAGAGAAGGAGTGAAGGAGGGAAGATGAGAGAGGATTGAGGAGGAGAGAGGAGGTGACAGGATGAGAGAAGAAGAGATAGGAGAGAGGAGGGACAGGAGGAGAAAGGAGGAGCTAGGATGAGTGAGGAGTGAAGAGTAGGGAGGAGGAGAGAGGAGTAGAGAGCAGGGTAGAGAAGGGAGGCAGCTGCTGCTTTCGGTTGACAAGAAGTCGCAAAAGTTTGTTTTAACATTTCCACCCAAATGAATTGAGCTGGTCGCTCTCACACTCAAAACCCATTGGCAATGTCAGACGGATTATTTGTATCCAGGAGTGCTAGCAATTGATTGGGTCTTATCAATTATATTACTAATGTATTATGGAGTGACTTGATAATGGCTTTGAAGTTGAAACATGTTGTGAAAAATAGGAAATAACAGTTGATTTGGTTAAAAAGGGTAATTTTATTGATTGTTCAATATATGGAATATGAAGTAATAATGTACGGTACAAGAAGTAAGTATCAATTACTGACTGCTAATTGAATAAAAAATGCATATTCATGTTTACTAAATGACGAGATCTTGTTCAATAATTCTTTCTATGATATTTATTCTTGATGAGGGCGATGTCCACATTACCTCTAGGCTTGTGCATGGGTAATTAGAATGAAAATAGGTAGGATGATGGCGAGAATATTGAAAAGTATTGGATTTCGGATTCAGATTAGAGATTATGATACTCAGTCATCATGAGTACTTTTTCAATATCTATCATGATGAATAATATAAGAACGATTTCCACATGTAGAATGAAAATTATCAATAATAATTGGATGTCAGAAAAATTCTTCAAATCACAGGGACTGGAACAAGGATATTCAAGAACAAAAGATTCCAGCTTCTATACTACCCAAACGGAGACTTTTTCTGAAAGTCCAACGTTTTTATTCGTTCGGTAGATTTTTCCAGCGATGATGTGATTTGTTCCTATGTCATACTACTCGTAAATCTTGTGTTAGGTTCGATGAAGTTGTTTGTAAACAACATTTGTAGTTACAGAAACTGTGAGATGAATACAAACGACAAATATCTAATGCGAAGTCTGATACTGAAGATCTTATAAATCCTGTAGAAGACAGAAATGAAAAACAAATTTGAATGTGAATTACTGAGACACAAATTTGCAATAATATGATTATAAGTGTATTTAATGTCTAGTCATTGAATACTTAAAAAGTTATCCAAGTACAGGACATCTAATAGTTGAAATAACTTATTATCGAAATAAGTTACAAACACTTTGAAGAAGCTGTGAAACCGTTATTCAAAATCTATTCTCTTAGATAGAAATCTATCGTTATCTATTCTCTTTAATTTATCATCAATTTGTGGCGGAGCCTCGTGTACAGTAAATAATCTGAACAGTGAATGCTAGATAGCATATGTCAAATCAATTAGAGAAGAGATCACATTCGTCATGGAACAAAGTGGGACACAACACGACTAGGAGACACACGTGCTAACAATGCACGCTTCTTATTACATGTTGAAAATGAGCACGCTTTGTCATGTGCTCAATTAGTTCATTCTGCTCTCTCTCAACTCCCCTCACCCACTCACCACTACAGCCACCCTCATCAACCCTCACCCACCCTTTTATTCCAACCCCCCTTTGCCCACCAACCACCAAAATCACCCCCAACAACCATCAAACCCCGTGACGTGTAGAATGGACAGTTGGCGATAGCAAGAGATGCTCATCTCATCATATTTGCAAGCCCAAGGGGTGAATCTGGGAAGGGTTGATGCAGTTAGGCACGGATTGCACAGTGGATGGTGATAAATAGCCAACGGCAATGTGAAAATGTATTGCTAAAAACAAAGAAGCTAAGAGGGTGATCGAATAATGTTTTTTATTATTCAAATCAGGTGAAGCTTGACGTTTAAAAAGAGAGAAGATTCGCTGAAGCTTGAACAAAATCGAGGGTTGAAAATGTATTGGAAAGTAATAGGATTCGAGAGAAGAAACATCAATATAATGAGGATGTTATTGATGTTCAATGTATAATAATTGAAGGGGAATTTCCTCATATAAATTTAATAAGAACTTCAATTTTGTTTTCCTCCCCTGAAAGTATCCAATTATGAATGCTTCAATCTGGAAACAAATAGTTATTTCATAATATTTTATATCTCAGGATTTTTTCCCAAAAATATAACAAGAAATGTTCAATAATTGAGGAATCTGATAAACGTGTTGGTTATAGGCTACATATTCATCCATTTCGATTGTAAACAAGACTAGTTGAAAGTGAAAAGTATTAATATTTGAATACTAGATTGGTAACTGATGGAATTAAATAGAGAATTCATTTATTCAAATGCTAATTAATATATAATTATTATTTAACGAAAATCCTAAATGCTTTACAGCATTTATTGAGGATTTTCGTGGAATAATAATTAGATTGGTAACTATTTGAACTATGGCTTTACGGAAAAATTTAAAGGATATCTTGAACACAAAAAGTCACAAACGCAGAAGTACTGCAGCGCATGAGAAAGGGAGCAGAGTTGATAAACACCATTTCATAATGCCGGAAACTCCAATACCTCGGACATATAATGAGGAACACAGAAAGGTACGGGCTACTCCAAGAGATCCTTCAAGGCAAGATAAACAGCAAGAGAAAACCGGGTCGAAGAAGAATATCTTGGTTGGCAAATCTGAGGAAGTGGTTCGGTAAAACATCAGTAGAACTCTTCCGAATCGCAACCAACAAAATCAAGATAGCCATGCTGATAGCCAGCATCCGGAACGGACAGGCACTTAGAAAAGAGAAGAAGAAGATTGGTAAACTTGAGCTCGAAATCATTATAATTGATTCAGTTGAAAATACAACTGCTGTTTCTAAGTGAATATCTAAATGAATCAAATTTCTTTTTTTGAAACTTTTATTTGTAAAAATTTGGGAGAAGACAGTTTTGGGCTATGCCTGTTGTCTTTTCCCAATCATATTATAATTATGATCTGTAAAAAAAAAAAATACCTTAAAGATGCATAGAGTCACATGCAGCGCTAATGTCGTACTTGGAATTGAAATCTGCCATTGAAGGAGCAACCTGGAAGATTATTACATACCAAGACCTTTGTAATCTCTAATTATTACAAATATACATATACCACACATAATATCTCACACTTAAATACCTCAATTGCAGCCTTCAATTTTCAAGTAAGAGCTAGCATTGGGAGGGCATAGGCATTGTGACTCTATACCTCTTCAAGGTCTTTGAAATTAACTGAATTTCTCAAATTCCAAATACATCAATTTGGGATACATTTTACATGAGGAGCTTAATCTGTCAAGATGTAAGCTAAATCTTGACTTAAGCTAAATTAAGTAAATCAGACTTAAGCTAAGTCTGTCACCATAAGCAATTGTTGTCAAGGATTGAACTCTGTGTGGTTAAATCTATGAATATATTGAGTTTTATTCGTAACTGATTCAGTCATTAATCAGATCAGATCTGTCTTGCTCGTAGTGTTTGAATATTCAATATTGTTCTAATTTTTAGTTTGCTAATTCTCTAGCATTTTCCAAGGGTGGGTAATTTTACAATATCTGTTTCGATGTTTCTATGACAGCCGTCCCGATAAGTGGACCAAACACAAGTAAGAGCTAGCATTGGGAAGGCATAGGCATTGTGAGTCTATACCTCTTCAAGGTCTTTGAAATTGACTGAATTTCCTAATACGTCAATGTGGGATACATTTTGCATGAGCAGCTTCATCAGCCTCTCACCATAAGCGATTATTGTCAAGGATTGAACTCTGTTGTCAAATACATTCATAAATTGAATTGGATTTGTCATTGATTTGGTCATCAATCAGATCAGATCTGTCTTGCTCGTAGTGTTTGAATATTCCATATTGTTCTAATCTCTGGTTTGCTAATTCTCTAGCATTTTTCAAGGGTGGGTGATTTTACAATAACTGTTCCGATGTTTCTATGACAACCGTCCCGATAAGTGGACCAAACACTATAACACTGTGTTCAGATCAGACTGAATTTTCAATTCCCTATGGATTCCACTGATCCCATCAGTTCATGCTACAGGATGAAAGTGAATTTGAAATGATGACAAATGGAGAAGACTGTCGGACATGCTTCTGACTCATCGCTGATTCACTAATGAAGACAGCCATCCAAGTTTCTCTTCAAAACTGTCAGCATTGGTTAAATGGTGAGTATTGATCTCGTCTATTAGAGATACTGACAGTCTAAAGTCAGTCCTATAGTGAGGCTCACTATACTAAAACTGTCAGTATTAATTGAATGGAAAGCATAGCAGCTATTTTATGAGGGATGCTGACAGTTAAAAGTGAATCTCCGGGTAGCGAGGGTGAATCCAGCAATTGCAGCAAATCGTGATGCTGCGGGCAAGAAGTGATCCAATTCGACTGAAAAACAACGGAAGCTGCTACCAACCCTTTGCCAACCCTTTTTATTTTGTCACGTGGGCAGTAGCCTGTGGCCTGTGGCGTTTGCGGGGCGGAGCAGCTTCATTAAAAGCGAATTCCAGCCAGTAATGGCGTCGTTCTAGGCTTTCAGATGCAGGACGCAATCATTAGAGAATATTTATTTAGAATTCACCCCATTCATAGGGTAACTGAAGTTGCAAGAGCTCGTGGAAGATTAGAACGGAGGAATATTTCTCTTCTCACACTTTTCTGTACGATATTCATAGAATAACAAGAAATTATATATAATTGCATTATTTTACAGAATATCAATGAAAAAATAACAAGGAGGATGAATGAAGTTAATATTATATATATATATATATATAAAAGCGAAATGGCACTCACTCACTGACTGACTGACTCACTCACTCGCAGAACTAAAAATCTACCGGACCAAAAACGTTCAAATTTGGTTCAGTTGGCCCTTTAGAGGCGCACTAAGAAATCTTTTGGCAATATTTTAACTCTAAGGGTGGTTTTTAAGGGTTTAAAGTTCGTCTTTTAGTATGTATATTCTTCTTATTCCAATCTCTTAATTATAATTGAAAAATGTCCATACCATATGTTAATATAGAACTATAATCTGGAGAGAGTACTTTTTCGAAACAGTTGTTAACTGGTAACTAAATTAATAATTTTGTCAGGTTGGCATTAAGTTGAGTTGACTTTGTTAGGTTGGCACCAAGTTGAAGATTGAAATGCATTTATCGCGGAAAAATTGATTGGGCACTGCTACTTCAATCAAAGCTATTCCTGGGAATATTATAAATTATTACTAGCCGTCAGGCTCGCTTCGTTCGCCATATCCGTTTAGCCAGACGTTTAGTTTGGACCCCCGACTGGATCGTCCTAACATATG
Source organism: Nilaparvata lugens (assembly GCF_014356525.2). NCBI lineage: Eukaryota > Metazoa > Arthropoda > Insecta > Hemiptera > Delphacidae > Nilaparvata > Nilaparvata lugens. The sequence goes on from NC_052508.1 coordinate 17,628,472, forward strand.
ATTGAAAAAATGCTCAAAAGAAAAATGCAGGCGAGCGAAGCGAGCCTGCTGATCTCAATTTTGGACGATCCAGTCGGGGGTCCAGGGGGCGGAGCCCCCTGGCTAGACGGATATGGCGAGCGACGCGAGCCTGACGGCTAGTTTTCATATATGTTTGTGTTCAATGGTTCCAAATATATTTTCTTAAATAACTCAATATTATTCGTTGAAAGTGGTAATTGAGTGGAATATTTCTAATCAATTTATCAATTCAAGCCATCTAAATTCAAAATTTATATTTTTTATGTTTATTTTTGACTAAAATTTTATAAAAACTGTACACGTGAAATTCTAACTTTATCTTGAACTTTGTCACCTATAAATTCAGAATTTAATAGCACAAGGACTACCATATTATTTTATCTACCAATGTCATTACATTAGTGTCATTTGCAGAATAAATTAATAAAATAAAATAAATATATGATTGCAACATGTGGCATAATGTTGTTTTATTTCGCATTGTAACTTTCCTGCTATAATTGTAATTTTGTTTCCCGTATGCTTTCTATGTATTTGGAATATAATCGCAATTTTTATGAATCATTTATTTTTGTGCAGCAATAAGGTTTAGTGGTTTTTTTTAAGCAATCATGAGAGAAGTCCATATTCTCAATAAAAGTGACTTGAAAGTCGAACCACTAATTTTTTTAAAACAATTTGAGAATCTAGTGTTGGCTGTTGGTAGATCATTATCAATCTCTAGTAAACTAGGAGCTCAACTATTGAGCAGCCGAATATGTAGTAAAGGTGATGTCCTCCAATTGGTAATCAGCTTTCGACTAATAGAGATTGTGCTCGACTGTCATTGGCCGAGACTATAGACGCCCAAGTATTCCAAATATGGCCTCGTGACTACTCTCGACCAATAGCAGTCGAGCTCAACCTTCATTGGTCAGCAGTCAATTGCCAATCGTAGTGCTTCACCCATACTACATATTCCGCTGCTCAAAGTTTTAGCTTTCATAATGATGATGAAAAAATAATGATGATTTTAGTTTTTGATAATGGTGTGAACTTACAGATGACTAGAGATTGATGGTAGAACAACCGAAACTAGTATTCTAAATTGTTTGAATAAATTAGTGCCTTGTTAATGTCAAGTCATTTCCATTCAATATGGGTGTCTAAAATACTAAAACTACAACACCTTGATAACAACACAGAATGTTAAAAACAGTTTTGTTTTTCATTCAAGATTCAAGCCGGATGTGAATTGAATCTTCAATCTCACTTCAATCTGGATATCTCCCATCTATCCAATCTATCATATATATATTCTTCATAAGGCTACTTTCAATTTCTAATAGCATCTATTTAATTAAAAATTTGCTCGTTTATCTGAGTATTGAAGAGTGTAAATTGTATTTTGAGAAGTGAAAGTGACATAACCAACATTTTGATTTGGACAGTATTATAGTATAAATTGGAAATGGGACAGTTTTGGGCATGAGTCTGTTGTGCCTTTCCTCATGTTGAGTATTTGTACACAATGTGATAAATAAATGAATATAAATTGATACAAATAGTCACAAATGACTTGAAAATCGCATTAATGTCCGAAACATTTTGTGATAAAATAATTCTGATAATTTGTGATAAATAAAAGAGTACTGAGATTTGTATTTCTATTTCTATTTTTCATATTATTCCATACATTCTAAAATAAATTTATTCATCTCCACCTTATTAAGAAACATTTCTATTATTCTATTCCATTTCATCTTTTCGAAACACGAAATTTATCAAGCAGTGAGCCGGGGACAGTTATTCAACGTGTTATAGATACACGATTCATTCATACAAAATATATTCACATGTCTTCTCAGGATTCACCCTATCTCGGCCACAATAAATCTGGCGTTTGATAACAGCGTTAGGACACGGGCCCTATAATTATAGGAGCCGAGCGGATGATGTTTCGTAGCGTGAATAAATTGCATCCCTTGTTTGTTGAACAAGAGAGCTGCTGCCCTGTTATTATGTATCTATTTGTGAATTTATCGGCGACCGAAATTAGAAAATTACTGATCATGATGTCGACAACTGACTGCTATAATGAATCGGCCACTATCACGAACAAAAAGTATTATCTTAATCATCAACACGCGAAATTTGTGTATTGATCTTGGGAGCTAAGAGACATAGACTGTTTGTGGAATCCCAAGGAATAATTAACGTTTATCCTTCATTCAACCACCATTGAAAAGTACAAATAAAAATTGTGTAATGATAAAAGGGACGAGCAAAATTGAATAGTCAACCAACAATCCAAGAAAATATAATTCATTTCTAATTCAATTCATTATAATACTGGAAAGAGATACTGGAAATGCTTATACGACACACAATGTGGGTTATAGAATATTCATATTCTATGAATAATCACTTACAGTTGATAATTGACGATAAAAAGCGGTTAGAACTGTTCTATAGCACACAAAATAAGAGAATCAATTAGTCACTTGATTTGATGCCATGTAGCAGAAGATAAGGGATGTTAGTCTTTAAGGAGTGATGTGGCTGTCAACTATAACTGCTATGATGAATTATTATAATCCATTAATCATTCTATTTCAAATATCAATTTTAGTTCATAAATAATGTAATACGTCACTGAACAAGAGTGTTTCTTCGTTTCAAATAAATTCCTTACAAGAGAGTCATATAAAATGATAAACCATCATTCACCATATAAATCAAGTAGCCTATTCAGCATATTTTCACGAAATTCACTTGAAATTGAGAATAAAGGTTTGTATTACAGCCTTCATGATTATTTCAAATGTTTCCTGGCGTTTATAACATCATTCGATCAGATGCTGCATAATTTTGAATATTCTGTTATTGATTCATTCATTATTTCTTCCAACACTATTATATTGATTTATTGATAATGAAATAAATTGATTGGTGTCGCATTCCTATCGTATGAGGAAAACACTCCTCAAAATTATTTCCTGGCTGACTTGAACTCGAGTTTTCCAGTTCTGCTAAAACAGTTTCCTCTGTGTGATCCGCTTTAACATACGACTGAACACAGAGTCATTTCCAGCGCTCCATGAAAGCAATGATCAACTTTCATAATAGAAAACGTGTCCGGGAACAAGGAAGCGAAGAAGTATAGCAGAAGTTGAAGTTTAAAGATGGCGGCAGTCGAACGGAAGAGGGGAAATTTTGTTGCATTCCCCCAGGGTAACAACCTTTACCGTTCAACGTCTTACAATAACTCGCAGACGTGCCTGCCACTTGGTCGGCTATCTCTGTCCTCGTCCACATGTTATTAACAATATCTTTCTCTCTTCCTTCATAAAATTTACTTAGTACGTTGTACTATCATTCTTTGAATTTATCAGAATTAATCTTCTCTATTTTGTACAGTGCTATCCCGCTAGCTATGAACAATATTTCTTTATTATTTCGAGGAGTATTCCTCTATAATAAAATACACTGTTTTCAATTACCATAGTTTCAAGTTCTACTGTTGTGATGAACTCATCTTATTTTAGGGTAGTTCTATTCATGTTGTATGCTGTTTAATTCTCATGGAACAGAGAACCGTTACGAATATTTTCTTTGTAGCGTAAAGCACAAGATGCTTTCGTTCATTTCACAAAATTCATCTCTGCTTATTTTAGTTTACAGTCAAGTTTAGTATGAGGTTGGTTCAGTCTTCTCAAAATTAGTCCACAATACAGTTTGGTCAAGATGACTTTAGTTTTGATTCAGGCTAGTTCACGCTTTCAAACTTTTGGTTCAAAGCCTCGCGAAATACAATATTCTATTCTGGGAGTATATGGTTCACGCTTCAGCCACAATCGGATTTGTAAAATGCACCATAAATACGAGTATGCATACATGATGATGCACCATATCGTTCCAAACGGAGAAATATCAGTGGCTTGTTTAAACCCGGAATGAAACAAATTATGGCAAACATATCTACAAGTAAACGTGGTTTCGCATTAAACATAGATTTTTCATATAGCCCTCAGTCATGCATGAATAAAATTCTAATTTATGGTCCATTAATAATCTCTATGTTCAACCAATATCGATATGAAACAAAATATTCACCCACTGTTTTGAAGCTCTTGTGTATCCATGAGAATAATGATGCAAAAATAGTTGATAACCGATAAAACGTATAGCTGCACAGAGTTTGATACTATTCACTACGAATTGTTCACAGTCATAGTCAATCCAATTAAGACTGAGGTAATAACAAAGCTGTGAAGAACACACTGGTCTAGTTAACGTACAGTTAAGTCTAATCCCAGTTTTAACTTAACCACTGACATACTGCTCCCCTTTCTAAACATCTGAAATGTATAATTGAAGTCGACTACTGGTCAGTAACTAGAACTGACTAGTGATTACCGATATACAGCCCCTTTCTAAATATCTGAAATTTATAATTGAAACTGCCACATCGAATAAACTCTAGTTCAATGGACTGCGTAATAGGATTAATGCCTGTTGTCTCTGTCACACCCTCTCTCACACATTCTCTCTCTCGATCCTGCATCATCCTTATGCCTGTTGTCTCTTTCACACCCTTTATCACACTCACACTATCTAGCTATAACATCATCCTGATTCCTGTCGTCTCTATCACACCCTTCGATCACTCTCTCTCGCTCCAACATCATACTAATGCCTATTGTTTCTGTCACACCCTCTCTCACGCGCACTCTCACTCTCTCTCGCTCCCGCATCATTGTACGTGACTTTAATTGAATTTGGAATCAATGTATACCCTTGCGAGCTGTCTAATAATACGAATACGATGGCTCCGTGTTATTCATCGATATGAACACAAACATGTATTGTTTCGACCGTATATTGATCGACCGTAACACACAGTCTGGTGGCAGACGTTCGGTTGCCCAGTATCCCATATTTCCAATGAGTGCGGTTAACCCAGCCCTCACGAATTTTCAATTGCCTGATTGTGAAGTCTTTATATTACTATTATCTTTCTCTGGTGAAATTAAACAGGTTTCACAGTTCTATATTTATATTATGAGAGAGGCAGATGTTCTACCACCCAGTAACTTATATTTCTAGTGAATGCGGTTGACCCTACCATCACATAATTGAAATAGGCTGAGAAGTCACTGAATTTCTATTTCTAATGTCATTATTTGTCAACATCATTCTGGTATTAGAACAACTCTCATAGTAATATTAGGATCCTTCTGGACTCTGTAGAAATCGTGAGGACCATAGAATATAGGTATGGGTAATGTATAGGTTCTCTCTGGTAAGGACTATACATTTTATATTCTAGATAAGATCAGATATTTAACCATGCATCATCAAGTTTATTAGGACAGATTGCATTCACACAGAGATAGCAAAATATGCCCACCTTGTTTAGGACTCACAATACCTGGGCCGAGAGTCAACCATGCAGGGGTATTTAACACTGTCGTCCTTCTCCAATATTGATATTATGATATGATAAGGAGGCGCTCGGTACTGTCATGAGTCCCCGGCAAAGCTACTATCAACACTGGATGCATGAATACTCACAATTCAATACCTTCAGTGTTCACCAAGAGTAAGATGTTATTATTTGTCCCTGTAATTGTATAGTGAATTTCATTTGAAATTATTGTATTTCTAATCCTATACTATTAAACAAGCAGCTTCTGTTTATATGTTTAGAGGTTTAGATGTTTAAATGTTTAAATGTTTAGATGTTTAGATGTTTAGATGTTTAGATGTTTAGATGTTTAGATGTTTAGATGTTTAGATGTTTAGATGTTTAGATGTTTAGATGTTTAGATGTTTATATGTTTGTATTTCACCGGATCTCGAAAATGGTTCTAATGATTCTCACGAAATTCAGAACATAGTAGGATTATAATATAAAGATTCGATTGCACTAGGTCTCATCCCTGGGAAAACTCGCTAAAGGACATTAAAAGGATAATTATTATTCATCCTTGGAATAACAGCTGATAATAATTATTTCGTCATCTGCTGGTGATGTGAGTGAGCGAGTTCATGTGCGTGGGAGTTTGTTTCACAACAAAATTATGACTCAGCTGTTGAACTTTTGTTTCTTCAATCAGGTACTCAGTGCCGATTGCAATGAAGCCGGTTTTTTTCAATCCTGATTAATTCCATTAGATCCATCTTTTTGAAATGGTCTTCTCTGATTTGGTTCACGTGAAGTCAATCAGGATTAAAATTTAACCGGCTTTTGTGCAACTGGACCTTTGTGAGGGAAATTTGAGCATTCCTCTGGGAATTAATCTCAATTTACTGTGATTAGATAGAACATTTCTGTATGAATGTTATTACAATTTCTTCTTTCAAAATACATTTTTTATGCTTTTGTACTCCAGAGCGAAGCTCGGTCCCCGATATTTATTATTATCAGATTGAAGTTCTCAGCTCTGTGGAATTCAATATTGTGTAGTAACTCACACAGGAGGATGGAGATGTAAAATTGTAATTCTGTAATCCTCTGACTGATTGACTTGCAGAGAAATCATTTTTCATTCCGCTTGTGACTCATGACTGTCGACTTGGTCATGAGAGAATTACTATCAAGCTATTTTCATGGAGATTCTCAATTTTGATCTGGAATAAAAGAGTTTCAATAAGAGAGAAGTTTCCAGTCAATGGATTATGTTGAACAATATTTTTTATTGCGGATGATGACCACAAGCTGTTAGCTTGTACTTGAGCAATGTAATGAGTGCTCTGATGAGATGATCCAAGGTCCACTGGCGGGTCTCGAACCCTCGACCAGTCAGCGCTAGAAGGGTGCTATGCCTCAGTCAACTCGGCTAATCAGGCTGACCACATTGTACATTATACAAAAATCTGGTGTGGCGCACTCACACAACTTTCCTTTCCGTTATGAAAATTGATCACCTGACGCTAGTGTCCCCGCGCATCAAAAGTCTACTATTCAAAGATTTGATTCAGCTGATGACAGGGCAATAACGCTGGAGACCCACGAGGTCTGCAATCTCTTCATAGTTAATCAACAGTTGCCAATAGTTTGCAATTGGATAATCACATTTTCTCGAATTTCGAGCTTATTTTCAATTTTAGGTGAAAATGTTACTGAACATTAATTGTAGAGATTCTCATATTCAATCTTTCCCACTCAATTTTTTTGTTTAAATTGTATCTGACGCCTGATAATTGAGAATCTAAAATAAAACTTTGCATAGATGGGGCGGAGCTCCTGAAATTTTTTCAGATATGGGACTTGTGGCAGTTGATAGAGCTTATCGATGACTACACACACACACACCACACACACACACACACACACACACACACACACACACACACACACACACACACACACACACACACACACACACACACACACACACACACACACACACACATACAGACCAATACCCAAAAACCACTCTTTTGGACTCAGGGGACCTTGAAACGTATAGAAATATAGAAATTGGGGTACCTTAATTTTTTTCGGAAAGCAATACTTTCCTTACCTATGGTAATAGGGCAAGGAAAGTAAAAAAGTTGTTATATCAAGAAGTGGATGTATTCACTTTATTCTGTATTCACTTTCTTCACTTTATTAAATTTATTCTCACTATTCACTTTAGTTATTAAGTTTCAAGCCAAATTCCATTCAAATCATAACTAGGATTGTTTCAGTTTGTAAAAGACATTGCTGATATGGATGTGTTGTTATGCCAAGTGCTTGAATTAGAAATTGGCTTATCGAGTTTCCAAGTGGAACTCCATACAAAGCATAACTATGCTTGTTTCAGATTGTAATATACATTGCTGATATAAATATGCTGCTACGCCAAGTGATTTTGTTGAACTGACCGAGTTTTAAGCCAAAATCCATACAGATCAGGCTTGTTTTAGTTAGTAATGGGCATCACTGTGTAGCTGTGAAGTATGTCCGGCATGAACACTCTAACTTGCGGTTATTTCAGCGAATCATCATTTGACGCCGAATTTGATATTCTGTTGACAGAAAGCCAGGCGTGAAAAATTTATCGACAGCACACTCTTGAGCCTTGCAATGCGTCACTCTGCTGAATACTCCGATGTCAATGGAAACTGCAAAAACATTAAAGGGACTTGACGGCTCCAGTTTCAACGGCCCTTCAAAGTTGGCCTTTTCTCTCGAAAGCGGACGGCTCTTTTTGGTGAGAGTGAGAGAGAAGACCGGTCGAAACATGAGTGGAGCAGAGAGGAAAGATGAGATGAAAAGGTTATTGCGAAGGTATGAGCGGCTGGGACATTTGCAAGTGTGTACTTTGCGTCCTACTCAAATATTATATTACCTCTGCAGTTAAACTGAGACCTCAATAGACCTGTGACCAGCCCTGCTCACACTTCAAAATTCTCTGTCCTCCGAGAATACTGTAAAGTTGCACTGGATGCGGGACTGCCTCTGTTGTCATAACTTTGGAACATCATCACTTCAAATTCTGAACAACGTCCAGGCTGTTGTGGTTGTGAATTGATGTAAATTTTGTGTTGTCGTTATCACATTTCTTGACTCACAAACAGTCAGCTCAATGAGAGTGATGTTTCCTCAGGTAGATTCAGCATATGAAAATAAACTTGAATTGTAGTACGGTACATATTGATTGTTATAATACCATATTATCACTGAAACAAAACTTATAATTTGAACACATCTGATTCTGAAATAGATTGAATTCAGAAATATCAACTTAATTCATAGTTCATATTGTTTTTTATCACACCGTATTTGTCCCGAAACAAATCAAATTTAAATTTAGAACCATTGAAAACGTCCATTTCATCAATAATGTAGTACTTGGAACTATCAATTCATTGATGCTCAATCATCTAATAGGAAGTCTACTTGTAGTGAAAGTAGTTCTAAAAATAGATAAACTAAGTCCGGAATCGGAAGACTACTTGTGATGAAGATCTAATTTCTTGACATGCTTTGGAGAAGGCTGGTAGATAGAATAAGCTAATACTGAGTATGACAATATAGAATAATTATTCTATTTGATAGTCGGTTGAAGATTTTAAAAGCTGCTTACGTAGCACATTCAAATGGTAATTGAGGATAAGACAAATATGGAATGGAAAATCAGGATTTTTCACAGAGGAGTGGGAATCCACAAATTTACATTCAAATGAGATGGAGTAGAAAATGAAAATATTATCAAAATTAAGTTAGGGATGTTAAAATGAAAAATATATTATTCATAAACGGTTTCTGTAGCAATGAATTGATCTTTATCACGTTCTCGGGCAAGTTGGATCAGTCAATCCAAAAGCTCCTTCAACAAGGTCATAGATACCGCACTAATTCATAAATTAATAAGCACTACCATTATTTCGCGTTTTGTAGAATACTTATCAAACAATTTATCTAGAGTAATTGATCGGCCCTCAAGATAAGCAGCATTTCACATTAATTCTTTTATCATGAGAAAATTATTTCGTTAACATGAAAAACAGTAATACTGGACATGCTGTTGTATGATCTCATCATGGTATTAATAGGGAGCATTTATGCAACGGTTGAATGATCATAAAACTCGTGATAAGATTGCAGCCCACCCTTCACGATCCAATAAAACGAGTTCCAACAAAGAACTTTCCGTGTTTACAGCTGATCCTATTACATCGGGCTCAGGGCTCATTCTATCTTTATTTAGGCAACAATAAAATTACAGCTACAGCACTAAATGAAATAATTCCATCCACATAATGTGGTTAGTTGATGAAGTTTTTATCAGAAGTGAGTGTTCTACCAAGGAACCGATTCCCATTTGTATTTATGAGCGGACTCATTTAATACCAATTTAATCTTCGCAAGTTGAATTAAGGAAGAAGAGTTTAGCGTTCGGAATATATACGAACCTTTCCTTTTTTCCGACAGGGTTCGTCCATCCATTTTAATAAGCAAGCTTGCTAAGCGCCTTTTCTTCTCAACTTTCTGCAGATTAAGTTTGTACTTTATCCGTCGTTCGTAATTGAAGGGATTATTCTTTAATAGTTTATCCGATCGCACGCTGAGTCCTATGGGATAGAAGAAGTTTTTTTTGCGAAACGAAAAATCTTCCTGAACTTGCTGGAACTAAAAGCAAGTAAGCAACTATTGTATTGATCAGTACTTGAACAAAATAATCCCAAAAAACAATCGCGAGCTTTTTCTATCATAGTTGGGTTTTAAAATATTTCCGACTAAATAATTAGGAAGTTTTCAAAGAAAACTAGACTCTCAGGGATTTCTAAAGTCTCTCTAATCCCTATTAAACTAATTATCTGGGAAAATAAGCTTGAACTATTTACCTTGTACCTCCATTGGTTGATGAATAATGCCACTGGATACAGTACGAATTGTAAACTACTGAATTTTAAGCATTGCTATTGTTACGTTGAAACTCTCAATAATTGCCCATCCATTGTCCTTTTTTGTATAACCATTGTCATGAATTATCTCTTTGGGAAAATGAAGATTCAATTTGATTTGAATTGCACATCAATTGTCATATTGAATTCAAATCGCGAGAGAACAAATATTAATGAATTCTACTGGATTATTTGAAAATTCCGACTTGGAGATAACATCATAGATGATACAATCAATTCGACAATCTGGATTTTCTATGGAAGCAATCTTTGCAAGTTTGTAGTACTTTGAAGGTACTCGATTTGTGAAAATACTTTGAACAACATTCAGTGGACAGGAAGTGGAAGACTTATTCTATTTGAGTCTGAATGAAACATTCACATAACTATAATTTATCTTCCAACAATCTCTATTCTTCAATAATCTAGATTGAGAGTTTTCCTTCTTTTCTCTGCAGAGCTGTAATTCATACAAATTATATTTGATATTATATCGGTATAGCCTATTATATATGTGAGGCAATATATAGTTGTATCAAAAAAGGAAATATTATTATGATACGATGATCGATTTAATGAGCATCGTCTAATACGTTTTATCTCAATGGACGTGCTCAGTGGCTTCTTCCATCATCATGTTTCAAAATATACAAATACTTCCATTCATAGTAGGAGCAGTTGTTCAAATAAACCAGATTGGAATTCAAAGTCTAGACATTGTGTGTATTTGAATACTGTAACGGACGTGCTCTTCGATATTATTGGGGGTTTGCAGAGTACACAAAAACATCCATATCCAACATGATACCAAAATTATTGATCTAGTCCGCAGGGTTTTATTTATCCAGCGGGAGTGAGGATAGCAGCAGTATGGTGCATAATCCAAAAAGGGTTCCGTAGCCAATACCGCACTTCATATTCGCAACAAATATGGCCGCCGAAATCTAGAACAAAGTTCACCATCCTAAGCGTAAATAGAAGCTGCGGAATTGATTCTCTTCAAACCCAATCGTGTATCAAAACATTCGCCCACTCCCATGAAACCGACCATACGTTATACATAGTTTACGCCAATGCGGGAAACTCTGTATTTATATTACAATATCCGTTTCCCCTGTTTGAATTTGATCAGAACAAACACGAAAATTATTTTAAAACAAGACTCCAGGGTAGATCCGTGGATGGATCCGGTTTAGTTCGTGAATTGAGTTGTTTTGGAAGTTAATACAAAAATGAGACTTCAGAGTGGAGAGAAACTTTGTGTTGTTTTTGAGCTTCTCCAGTTCTTTGCCTTTCATAGCTGATAATTACAATGAGAATGATGTGATCGAGATAAAAAAATGATGAACACTATCCTAAATCAGTTGATCCAGAGACACTGAATTACTGTTACATTGAAAGTAATAAGTGCTTGGTGATAAGTGAAATTTTTGTTTGAAGTGTGGATAGTGGAAAATGGAATTCGAACTAGGGATTGGAAAAGTATTACAATGGATGAATTGAATGGATTTGAAATCAAAATACTGCGAAAAAATATTCCTCATATTTTTATTTGAGTAAATTGAAGCTTCCAGATTTCTCTTCCAGCTCTTTTCTATCTATATCAATTCCTCTCATGTCCTCTTTATACATTTTGAGCCACTTGGGTTGTGTTTTCCACTTCCAGTAAAATTATGTTGGTGTATTCAATGTAATCTTGTTCATCAAGGTGATGTTCTCCACCAATATATTATAAGGAACTGCACTCCAAATTTATTATAATACTATCTACTGAAAATATGTTTTACAGTGGGACACTCTCTCAAGAGTCCTTACTGGATAATATGCTGCGACCCAAACACCAGTATAGTAAAGTAGGCGGTGGATGACAGCTGAAAACAGGCGTATAATTAGCTCTCTCACTCACTCTCTCACTCCTCCCATCATTGTCCCTCTCACTTTTCTCTCTCACTCTCTCTCGCACCCTTGCAAATGACGGCAGGCACCGACATCAAATAGGCTAGCACGTCGCATTCAAACAAAGGCTGAACTGTGTTAATTAAGCAAATATCCGACATTCGTATTTCTCTTTCTACGTTTGTTCCGGTAAAGAGCGGCGCAAAGCATTTTCACCGTTTCCATTCTATGCATTTCCCGCCGGTCATATCTACCCCAGGTTAGTTTGGGGATAGAGTCGATACAATGACCACCTAAAGCTCAGAAATCAGCCAGCTATCAAAAAATAAGTAACAGAAATGAAATCCAATGAATTAACCTAAAATAGCAATCAATCTCTTTTTTCAGTCTTGCTATCACATTTCTTGTTCTTTTTTTTTAATTATTTTCCATATCAAAAATCACTCTCCATATTTCTCGATGGTTCGAAATCAAATATAAGACATTATTTTCTAAATGTTGTTTTCCATCACGAACTACTTACTATGGGTGTGAAGATGGCGGACCTGCCGAAAGATCTCGTTGTCACAGTGAGTGAATAAATTCATTTATTGAAGAAATTTTACCGCTAGTAGTTCTATTCGATAACATCATTTCCTCTACTATGTGACATTTTTTGACATATTTTCTCATTTATCACATTGATATTTTGAATGAAGGACGAGCAAAATGGTTTCAAGCTTTCATTAGCTTTGCCCATTATTTGTGGCACGGAGCTTCGCATAACTCTATTATATTCAAGATTTCAGTAGCTCTATCAATGATTTGTGGGACAGAGCTTGGTTTGGCTCTATAACTATAATACGTCTTAATTGATAACTATCTCATAACCCGTCTCCAGGATACGTGATAATTATCCCGAAATTCATCCACAGGACCTATTCATACGAGGAAAGCCCAACAAGTGACGTGCTTCAGTTTGAGCCGAAATAACGTTCGTGTGTGCTGCCACTTGCCTAATAAATATCTAATTGAACCTAATTGGCTCAATCACCACTGTTGGGTTAGCACTAATAATTTGATTGACGTAGAATTACAGCTGATAGGCATATAGCTCTCGTCTTGTCGTGTTCAAGTATGGCTTGTTAGTGTTAGTGTAGTCGCTCGTTTTTGCTATCAGTAAGTACAACCCACATCAACATGAACAGTCTCTCATTCTCTTTCATTCATCTTTCTCTTCCTTGTTCTCTTTCCATTTACCTGCCTTTCTTCCTCTAACCTATCTTCTTCCTTTTTTCTGTATTCATTCATCTTCCTCTTCCTCCTTCTATTTTCATTCACCTGCCCATCTTCTTCTTTCCTCTTATCCCAATTCACCAATTTTCTCCCTTTCTTCTCCTGTATTCGTTCATATTTCGCAATTATTATATTTCCCTCTTTTTTCAATTTATCCCCTCTCTCATTTCCAGGGTCTAATTTTGTGAAATTTGATAACTTCCTCATTGTGCTGTCTATTTTACCCGGATCAGGAAGCTTCTCTACAAATTCTATCAACTCCGTAAAATCCTCAACTATGAGACATTAAAAACTGTTCATTTTTCTTTAGTGCAATCAATTTTAAGATACGTCATAATTATCTGGGGAGCTACGAATTTTATAGATGTTGAACCTCTCTATAAACTTCAAAAACGAATACTAAAAATAATAGGCTTCAAGGAGAATCAATTCCCCACGAACATTCTTTTCAAGGACAGTAAAGTACTGAGTGTAAGACAACTCTACATCCAGGCTATCATCACGCGAATGAGGAGAAACAACGAACACATAAGACTGGCAGATCATAACCATCAAACAAGGCAGAGAAACACGCATTCAATAGTACCAAGGATGAACACTACATTTGGGCAAAGAAACTACATATATTTGGGACCAAAAATTTACAATTCAATACCAAGTTACATTAGGGAAGAATTCAATAGACACAGGTTCAAGAAAAGTTTATTTTCCTGGTTGGTTGATATTGGGGTGGAAAATTGTGAAAATTTAGTTAGACTGTAAATATTGAAACTATTTATTCTTCATTCTTCTCTTTACTGTTTTTCATTTTTCTGAAATAACCTTTCTTATTATTATCCTTAGTAGAATATTAATATTTATCTACTAATTTCATAATTTTGTTTGTTTTATAAATTTTTACTAATTTTATTATAAAAAACTTTAATCCTATATCAGTGAATGAAGTTTGTAAATAGTGATTATAACACGCAATAAGCAACTAATTACTTATACCCCAACACATATAATTTATAGTGGGGTGTATATTTATTCATTGAAGTTATCATTTATTCATTGTTGAAACACCGCTGATTTATGTAGTTGCATTACAATACTATTATCAATATTCTAATGTTCCATTCAATCTTCATTGTAATTAATAAGTTTTTATAATATGTGAAATTTGTTGCATAATTAGCTGTTGTACTGTAATTTTTTGTAGATGCTTGTATAGACCAGAATGTATTGTGACTTACTTGAATGAATACATTTGAAAAATTTGAATTTGTATTCACGTTGTCTCTATGAAGTTTTGAAGATTTGTGGTTACAAGCTGATAAGAGAAGAATAAAGATAAAAACATGTTCTACTTTAAAAATAAAAATATGTAATACTCTTCTGTTGCATCATGATAGAGGTCAGACTTGGATTCAATTGAAACTCATTGTTAGTCATATGACAGGCTTCTGTATCTAACCTGTCTATTTTACATGGACTCTGTTATTCTATCGATTCCATAAGATTGGTGTTGGAGGCATCATAAAATTCAATTGACTATCAAATTATTTCAATAGGGCTAATTAAATTGTTAATTGATAAGGAAATAAGTTTATAGTACCTTTTTGCTTTCAGAACTTTTTCATAATTATAAAAAATCTGGTGTGGCGCACTCACACAACTTTCCTTGCCGTTATGAAAATTGATCAACTGACGCTAGTGTTCCCGCGCATATCAAATCTACTATTCTAAAATCTGAGACAGCTGGTGACAGGACAATAGCGCTGCAGACACACGAAGTCTGCTATCTCTTCATAGTGAATGATTTAATAGAATCAACACTCTTGCCAACAGTTTGCAATTGAATAATCTTATTTTCTCGCATTTCGAGCTTATTTTCAATTTTAGGTGAAAATGTTAATGAACATTAATTGTAGAGATTCTCATGCACAATCTTTTCCAGTTCAAATTGTATCTGAAGACTGATAATTGGGAATCTAAAATCAAACTTTGCATAGATGGGGCGGTGCTACTGGAATTTTTACAGATATGGTACTTGTGGCAGTCGATAGAGCTTATCAATGAATTGTTTAGGTATGAATTTGATCAAAATCGTTGGAGCCGTTTTCGAGAAAATTGCGATAAACCCTGTTTTTGACAACATTTTCGACATTTTAGCCGCTATCTTGAATTGCATTTGATCGAAATTGTTCGTGTCGGATCCTTTTAGTGAAAGGACCTTAAGTTCCAAATTTCAAGTCATTTCGTTGATTGGGAGATGAGATATCGTGTACACAGACGCACATACACTCATACACACACACACACCTTCACACACACACACACACACACACACACACACACACACACACACACACACACACACAACACACACACACACACACACACACACACACACAACACACACACACACACCACACACACACACACAACACACACACACACACACACACACACACACACACCACACACACACACAACACACACACACACACACAACACACACACACACACACACACACACACACACACACACACACACACACACACACACACACACACACACACAACACACACACACACCACACACACACACACACCACACACACACACACACACACACACACACACACAACACACACACACACACATATACAGACCAACACCCAAAAACCACTTTTTTGGACTCAGGGGACCTTGAAACGTATAGAAATTTAGAAATTGGGGTACCTTAATTTTTTTCGGTAAGCAATACTTTCCTTACCTATGGTAATAGGGCAAGGAAAGTAAAACCAACAATTAAATTCAATATTAAAATGAAAATATCATCTACAAATTAGAATTTTCTCCACAACAGTAGCGTTATCACGTTGTGTACACAAGTTACTGTGAGCACACGTATTACTGTGAGCAGAAGATTAGTTGCTTTTGCAGCAAGATAGGTTAGTATTCGTGCAAGGCTATGAGTGTACTGAGTGAGTGAGTGATGTGCCTATCTACCTATGTACTATGGCACTATAAGTGAGTGATATATACTCTGTATATAAACTGGATTGGGCTGCTTATCATATCATGTTGCAGCGCGTATCATATCGCATCATAATGGGAGCCGTGTCTAGTGTTATATGAGGCAGATTAATTTTAACGAGATATATGTTAATAGATTATGGATATAGAATAAATAGATTAATTCATATCATAATATCAACAGATCTATCGTATTGTTTTCGTTTATATTATCAAAATCATCGTTTATTGTCATATAACATACAACATGTTGAGACAATCTTTATTATTCATTAGAAAAATTACAAATTGAAGAACCTTAGTATCACAGTCAAACACTAGGCATACAACGTCCTAATATACACACTACAATCTACTACAATTCATACATAATTAAAATAACAATGGATATTCATCATTTGGTTAATGAATTCAACGTTTTTATTCAAATCTTTTGAGGTTAAGATCCTTAATCAATATGATAGGATTTGAATTCAATTCAAAAACTTAATACATTACATTGTATGTAAAAACAAAGTAAAGGCAATACATTAGTTTGTAACATTAATATGAAAAATCTGGTGTGGCGCACTCACACAACTTTCCTTGCCATTATGAAAATTGATCACCTGACGCTAGTGTTCCCGCGCATCTCAAGTCTACTATTCAAAGATTTGAGCCGCTGCCAGAACCACGACCCCGAACAATTAAAAAAAAAAAACACATTTTTTATTCATTCTTCACTATTTATTTTTTCAAAACTGTTAAATTTTATCAATTGTAAAATTCTGTCGAATCACGCATGGTATCATGCAAGTACAAGAAAACTGCTAATCATTTTTGTCAATGTTGAAACACTCTTAATTTGTAAATTATATTCTGAATCTGCACTGTGAGATCATATATTTTATTATAATATATTTCAATTTTGTTAATTCGTTTTCTGAGTTCGATTATTTCTTAAGCCTGTCAATTATTGTGTCTGATACGTTCTATCTCATCAAGAACCGATCGAATACGATCATTGAAATAATTGAATTAAGCTGGATAGTGGAACAGGTCTAAGTGGATGTAGTGAGTGGGGTCAGATCGAGATATTTGTTCTTTGTCCTTACCTGCTCATATATCAGCTTTTATCTGTTACCAACCTCGACTTAGGAGCGAATACATCAATTGTACAGCAGATGCAGCCAGAGATCCTATAATTTCCTACAATAGAGCTTAAAACCCGACAAGACTCTGTTCTCGAAATATATTCCGAACGATATTTGGTTCAAATACTGTATCTTAATCCTTCGGAACTTATTAGAGACGCAGTCCCGTAAATTATCTACATCGGGATTTTTGCTCGACCTGTATGATTTTGTATGCTCGTTCTTCACAGGTAATAATTTTAAGGTATCCGTCTTCAGTGTTTAGCGATCGCTACACTGCTTATAAAAATTTCATCGCTATACAATCTGTCATTAGAAGAACCAAGGGTGAGCGAGCGTTTAGACCTCCCGCGATTCCGACAATTGTATTGAATCTTGTAGTGAATCAATCAGTCTGGTGTACACTTAGCGTCCACGCACGCAGTTACAAAATTTATAACCTCAACACCGTTGATTTAGTACAAGATTCACCCTACGTATGTGAGGCGAGTAAAAATACCGCTTTACAGTATCTTACTGTTTTTGTACAAATACAGTTTTTATAAGCAGATTAAAATACTGAAATCAGGTTGTTTGTGACGCATAAGTCTGTACGCACCTTTGAGGGACTGAAAATATGAGCAGATATCAAATAAACCTTTTCATAATTTATTATGAAAATCAGCTTGAGTTGATAGGTATTAATAAACAGTAAAACAAAAGTACCCCACCCTCGAAGACTAAGGATATTGTTTCCCAATTCCTTCCCCCGTCAGAATGAACAATGAAACAGACTTAATCAAATCTCTCCGGGACCATCTGTTGTCAGATTGCCGCTACAAAGTGACGTATAAAATCAATCAATCTAGAGTGTGCCTTTTCAATGTGAGACTTGAATTGAAACTCTGGCTCTCCACCTCCCCCTGGTCCGGAGCTTAAAGAGGCGGTATGAAGCCATTACGGTATTTGTCAGCGTTATTAACGGAAACAGAGCCTAATGGGAAGCTCACTGCCATCACAAAAACCGAGCTATTAATCAAACAGTGGCATGAGGGGACGGGTGGCGTGATTACATTACCTTGGGGTATATACATCGATGCCAGTATCTAATGAGGGCTGTAATTGAACACCTCTGCTGCACTGAGTTGGTGTAGAGCTTTTGGAGGTGGGGGTGAATATGCGTGTCCTTGTGTCATGCCATTGTGAGAGCAGGGTTATCTATATCCATATTATATTAGATAGTTTGTGTGTCAACATACAGCGTGGGTAGACGCAGTGTTATCGGATCTGTAGCTAAAATCTATTGAGCAAGATTATTATCATTAATATTCACCTAAGAGCTTTTATCCAGATGAACAAAGGATAACTGTAGATAGATTAACGATCATTGTCAAGCGAAATAAGTTTGGAATAATCAATGACCAAGTGAAAATGGAAGAGAATTTTTATTGGCATGCTTAATCGAATGTTCACAGGAAAAATTGGATTACTCTGAAGAGAGCATGAGTTTGAAAAATAGAAACCCAACGATTTTCTCTTACTGACGTAATACAAAATTTTCACAGGTGATCTTGCTCCAATTCTGCCTCTTAATTTACTATCCTTTTCAACTAGAGATGGCCCTTGTTTCATAACAGTTATTCCATGGTAAAACCATGGCCATCTCTAGTTTAATTGAATTAGTTACTGATCTTCTCATGATCTTTTATAGAAGTTGAACAACTATATTGTGTGAAACGTGTTGGAAGTGGATTATTAACTTGAAATTCGTCAGGGAGAGTGGAATTGATCAATATGTGCAAAAAATTGTTAACTATAATTAATCCTGCAATTGTGATGCAGAAAACCTAGAAAAGGTATGATACAAACATGAATATAATGTGATACATGTAAGAATATTCAATATTGATAAATGACTCACCAGTGAAGGCAAGGCGCGCATGCGCGACATCTCGAAGACAGCGCAAAGGGCGAGCACAGTGATGCCTGTCTCCTTGGATAGCATGGCGAGCGCAGCGAGCAGCACGGAAGCGAGAAGGAATCCCCAGGCGAGCCACGAGTCACACTTGAGCACATCCCAGTGGGACTGCGATCGAACGGAAGCACACTTTCGGCGTGTGGCGAACAGGTCTCGGCAAAGGGCGTCGATGTAAGGTCGGTGGGGAAGACGGTTTTTAGAAGAGGGTGGCTTGCGGGTTGACGCCGGGTGACGAACGTCCCTGAACTCCACGTGTTTCAGGTAGGCGAGGAAGCTCAACAGGAAGAACACACAAGCCAACAGATCCGCTCTCCCCACTATACCAGCCACCGCCTCCGAGTGTATGGGGTGCACCGCGAACAACATCCCAGCCGCGTTGGCTCCCCGACAGGGCAGAATCCGCCGCCCGACCTTCAACACCAACCCCGTGGCGAGACTGTGGAGGAGCACGTTGAGCGCATGGTAGCCCCATGGCTTGAAGCCGCATGCCCAGTGTGTGGCACGGAAACTGAGTACGCACAAAGGCCTGTAACTGCCGTGGCTGCCGCTGGAGGCAAGCGGCGTGCCCCAGAAGTCATTCGTGAAAACACCCCGCCACGGTGTTGAGCCGTACACGTCTGGGTTGCTCAGAATCGCACGGCTGTAACAGACAAAATGATAATACCAATTATTACAACTGGTAACTACATTTGAATTGGATTTCATTCAGTTATTTTGGCTGATGGTTATATGAGCTTGTGGTGGCTCAAAGATTGTGGCAACACAAATTTATGGTGGTTTGTGCGCGGGTAATGAAACGGACGATGAAAATGATTTGGAGGAGGAAAAATGAATAGACCTACAGCTTCACTTGTCAGTAATGGGTTACAAAGAATTACTTCACAAAATAAAATATCTATCTATTAGAATTGGATGTACCCAATATAATGTAAATGAGTAATAGTAATTGAATGGTTTTCGAAATCTAATAAGGTATTTCCATCTCTTCTCCAGTTGTACAAGGTATTTTCAAGTATTACAAAAATTCAACGATTGAATTCTTCTGGAGTATGTAAGTAAGGTAATGGAGTAAATTATTAAGGCCGGGAAATTCTCATCTAAATTAATTCAGATAAAAACTCTATAGCATGTAAGTTGAGTATCATTGAATAAAGTATTATAATAATAAAATTGTTGTCTATATACTTATTCACTTGTCTACAAAGTTAACATTGTGTCAAGATGAAGTAATTTCTGGTTTGAAATCTGCTATCATTCTTGATTAAGAATAATCTGTTGGTATAATATGTTGCACTTCAATCCATTTCATCATTTATGATTCTGGTCAGAATTTTTGCAATTTCAATTATATTATGAACAGCGAAGTGAGTCTACATGATTCCCATTCGACACAATATCATTCAAAATGATAGAAAATTTGTGATGGAGTAGCTTGGTATACTTCTGTGAGAAGAGCTCTGAATATAAAGTGAAAAGGAACAAAATTCATGTGAGCCTGACTGCTGTCAATTCATTTTGCACAAACACAATTCACTTCATCCCAAATCCCAACGTTCATGAGTTCCGACAGTCGACAGACACTACTTTAAATGTCGCTTGATAATTCGACTCCATTGTGCTAATAATGCCGGCGCGTTGGAGCGAGAGAGAGCGATTGGCTCTCTCAAACAAAGTGCACGATACAAATCTTTGATGTTTGTAACTGAATTCACTCATCCTGACTACGAAACTCCCAGAGGGAAGCGAAGCTATCCCAAAGTGAGCATGCCTAATCTATTTGCTGCGACACCCTGACAGGCCGTTCGCCTTTACACCCCCCTCTACCCACACCCTCTTCCTTTTCCAACCCCCCCCACACATCAGACTTTAGCCCACTGTTAAATTGGACGTCTAATTCAGGCACCTTGTAATCTTCTGCTGGCTTAACTCATTCAGAAGTACAGTTGCAAATTGCCTGATATCTAGCATGAATCTTTGATGTGATGTGTCAGCTCTAATATGTCACAAGAGCATTCTCTTGGCTTCCCGTCGGGGACAATCGTGCTTTCTCTCCCTCGATTAACACATCCGCATGGCGTAGAGTTCAATGAGCTCTTATCGATGAGACAAAGAATACTGATCAAAACTGAGTTCTATTCTATTCGCTGGTTATATTTCCTCATCAATAAAATTCAGGAGAAATTTATTTGTTGCTGGAGAGTTGATTGGAGGAATGAGATGAGCCTACATAAACTATCCTCTGTAGTGTTACAACATGTACTATTACATTTGAAAAATTACTCCATATTAATTGCTTTGTATCTAATCTTGAAAATTACATTAAACAATTTATGTGATAATGACTCTATCCATGATCATCGATATAGTTCTCCCATATTCTAATATTGAATCTCAATTTTCATAAAATGGAGGAATACTGCTGATTAATATATAGAATCTGCAAGTCTGAGAGAAGAGTCCGTGTCTCTATCATATTTTTTTTAAAACTTCCTTTTCCTTCCTCTGTGGATTTTGCTATCTTACTGATACCTTTCCCAACATTCTCCTATTCCTTTCTCTCAATCCCATACTTTTCAGCATTATGAATTCTTTGCTTATGAAATCTCTCATACTAGTAATACTCATACAGTATTTCAAATTGATCGTTTTAATACTAGGATAATTCTGTAATAATCTCATCCTGGTAAAGTAATATGGACGCTGTTATTTGAAAATTGAAATGGATTCAACAATCATTTTATTGATATTACCCATTGTTTATTCATAAGTGGTATTAGTATTAGTGGTGGTAGTATTCATTTCATATTATTATTACTCTGCAAATGACGTAGAGTACTCACTTTTCTAGTAAAGAATACTCTATAGAGCTATGAAGAGTTATTGAAACTCCGTGAAATATTTCAGGTTCCCTTTCTTCAGTTCAGGTTCTATTTATGGAAACTTATGTTCCTGTAATAGAAATAAATTTTGATAAATTGGGAATTCAGATTTTTTCGTGCTTTCCGAGAAATAGAGTACTACTTCCATCTCACTCAATTCGTCTAAAATGTATTAAGACCTAAGATTATTGATCAGATTATCAATTGTGCACTTGACTGCCACCACATTTCACTTCTTCAAACGAATTTCCATCACACGGAATAATAAAATCGCATACACCGCTGACCATGATCAGAAATTCTTTTTAATTTCCGTCGGAGTGCTGAGATGAGCTCGTGTGTTATTTAACTGGTAGCCACATGGCAGATAATAATACTGAGGCTCGCTGGGTTGTCGGTAGCGAGGTCGTGTCAGGCCCTAAATTGGATCACAGTGTAATATCCGTTCTCCCAGCAAAGCACGGTCTGAGGCTTCCTTCTCTGAGACTCGCCTAATTACATCTAATTTCGAGGCCTGCTCTATTACGCTGTGCTGGGAGTTGCAGCTAGGCTAGGCGTGTGTTGGTTGTCTGCTGTATCAATTCCGACTCCCTTAGCGACTCTGAGTAGGCTACAGCTCCATCTCGGCCTCCACTCTGATTCTAACTGTTGATTATTGGATGCTGAGCAGCTTAGGTTCATTGATACTATTCGATTACACAAGAAGTTGTACCACCCAAGACCAAGTGGCAATCTCATAATATCTCATGTGCTTTATTCCATTCATATAATAATTTGTACAGTTTTAGATGGAAGGCTGCCAACCAATCAAACGATTGAGCTGAAAGAAGAGAATAATTTGTAATTTTATTCCATTATCGAAATTGTTTACCTAGTTTGCACAATAATCCATTGAACTGAATTCAGGAACAGAACTAGTTTTGGGCTATTGTTTTTCCATTCCACTTTCGTAGAACATGTAATTCAATGAATTCATGATATAATTAATAATATTTATTCGGGAAAACGTCCCATCTGTCAAACGCTGTATTGCAAGAATAAGTTAGGGATTATTCATCATGCAAAAAAATTAATATATCTGCTACAAAAAATGCTACGTTGCAAAATCTGCGACAATGTTTGATTTTCACACTCCATCTAACTTGTCACTGAACTATATTATTTTGAAAGTATTTTTATGTATAATTATGATCTATGTTGTAATTAAAGTCACCTCTTTATTAGTTGAACAGCTCTAACCTTTCCTACGCCAATATAGTACTTAGGCTATAGATTACTGATAATGGATTCCGTGAGAGACGGTGGATCTGTAAAAGTATTGATAGTGAATGTTTTGGATAGAGTAATCACCTTGTTCTTAATCATGCCTTATATGTCTCTATTCTAAATTCCAATAGAGATAATCGAGCATACATTGGGGTATGATACGTTAGGCAATCCATAAAACTAAAAGCAAACGTTGCAGGGAAACGAATTCCAAAAATAAACTTCGATGTGTACTCCAATGCTGAGTAATCTGTTTACCTACATTCTATTAAATCCTACAAATGAAAGCTTCGTGAGAACCTGGAACTCATTTAATCCCAGCCGTGAGTGCAGAAGCGTTCGGCTACTGGAGTTTATATACGCATGTGTAAATAGTAAAAAAATGTATGAAGCATACAGGCAACAGAATTTCACCTGGCTGGCTAATGAGCTTACCGTGCAGTAAAGAATTAGCAGACTCTAGTGAGGCTCTCGGATCCATTTAAACTACAGCCTTTTTATTAGTCCCAACAGCTACTTTTCTCTCTCAAAAGAAGAAAATCCCCTGAAATTAGAGGATATCCATTTACAATCCCTTCATTTCTTGTTGTGAGCTCGTTACTCGGCTTAGGGCCCTTAGCCATTCCTTTTCTGTAGAAAACAAGCTCAATCTCTAGTTCATGAGAAAGACCTTATCCGGAAAAGCTCTTCTGAGGAGTTACCGATCAACAATGCCAGTGTTTTCGGAACAAAGCTGTTCTCTTTGTGACTTTTTTGATCAAGTTCTGAGTTCACCTGTCGATTGAAAATTAGCTAATGATTCGAAAACCCCTTCAGCTCTGAAATTCCTGATTATATGTTTCGTCTCTTCATATTCCTCAGTCTCGCTGGAATAATGATGTTATCACAACGAATTTTGAATTTTCTCAGAAAATAGTCAACAATTAGCGTTTCTTCAGAATGTTTTTGAATCATTCTAATTATTCTTTGAACGTTTTCCCGCGATACATTAATAGCAAAGGTAGCTGGAATCATTTAAAATCTGCGAAGGACTTGAAATGATGGATTCCTCTAACTTGCCCTATATTATCGGAAGGCACGTTGAGTCGTTGGGCCCAGCTGTCTAAAAAGCAGTAGTTACGTCGTTTTAGAGGCCCTGAAATTGATTGGTTGCGACCTGAAAACTCTGACACCAGAACTGAGCCAGCCAGGTCACTCGATATTATTATTAGAGACAAACGCACACAGAAACAGACCGACGTATGCAGAAAGTCAAAGGAAGAATCCCTACCTATGTTTTCGACTTTTTCAATTCGCACATCAAATACGTTTGCCTGTCTGCATAATATGTCTGCTCACGTCTGAATGCAGACGTTAGATTTTTCCTCCCTCTGAAAACGTTGCAACTGACGATATTTCACAATGAAATACTCCAGTGTAAGGACGTTGGAGGAATGGTTCCCTACCTAGTGGTGGCATCTGTGATTGATGGTACGCACTATTTTATTGATATATAGTGCAAACTATCAAACACAAGTGTCACTGATCACTGCTAGGAGGAGAATAATTCTACCAGCGTTTTTACTCTGGAACATCACGCTGTGAAATTTTGTCAGTTGCAATGTTTTTAGAGGGACCCATTCTCTATCTGCTGCTGTGTGAATTCGCCTCAATTTCTTGTAAGAGACGTTGGTATTTCATGCAATCAATTCTTCCAAATTTTGGGATTGGCGTCAAAGAGTGATGAAGCTACTTTGTCATCAACTATGATTAGAGAATCAGGTTTATTTCACTTTCCAACTCATTTATTTCAAATAATAAATCATTCTAGATTGGTTAGCTTAACAATCCTGATTGAACTAACCAACAATTTTAAATTGCAATTTCCATCTTCGAATTTGATTAAAGAAAAGTTTCAATCCATGTTGTTCTCTCATAACAATAATTATTTTCTTAGTCTATATTATGTAAATTCATCTATAATTTTGCTGTATTATAAGCTATTGTATATAAGTGTATAAGCCAGTATATATTGTAATCTACATAAATCAATCTGTCAGTACTAAATCAATCAATCAATCAAACAACAAGCTAATCAGGAAAAAGCTGTGATTACCAGAATTTGATTCCAGTAACTTTATTGAAGTGTTCAATAGAAAGAGTAATACATTTGAAAAATGTTTGTAACAATAATTAGTAGACCCCTTGTTAATCTATTAATCTATTGTAGGAAATTGTAGAATTAATTGTTTTCTCCAATATAGTCATCTCAGTGCATTCAACGAATTGGAGTGCTTGAATTTTTTCAATATAGTCTTTTCTTTATTGAGTATTCGAATTGTAGAATTAGGAATTAGGAATTGTAGAAAAAAGAATAGGAATATTTACTCTATTGTAACAGACAATTCCCTGATAAAACTTGATACGGGAGAAAGATACTCCAAATCTCACCCACTCCAACACACTGTCAAATTACTGCAATTCGAATACTTAATAAAGAACAGACTTTATTGGGAAAAATTCGAGCACTCAATTTCGTTGCAAGCACTGAGATGTATTGAAAGAACGTACAAAATTCCAAAAGACAAGAGCGCTGGGAAATAAGTAAGTGCGATAGTGAGTAGATGATCGAAGTTTCGTATTTCCAGAGCGCAATAAGCTATGGATGCTGTTTCTATGAACTGAGCGAAATGCAATGCGACAGGGAGGCCACACCGGATATCGAATGACTATTGAAGCTTGTCAAGGAAGAGCAGCAAATTACTATTGAGAGGTGGAAGCATAAGGAGGAAGAAAAAGAAGAAGGAGAAGAGGAAGAAGAAGATGATGAAGAAAAAGAGGAAAAACTGAAGAAGAACAGGAAGAAGCCATCCAACTCGGTAACAATGGCCAATAAAGTACAGAAATTCAATTCTTCTCTCTCCTGTCTTATCTCGTACACCACGCCTTTCCGTCAGACGACATTAGATACACTCTCTTTCCTATCTCGAGATTGAATCGATGTACAGCTATAAATTTATTTGGGTGGAGTGTAAAATTTACTACACATTCTACATCTAGATGATGATATGGGCATCAGCTTGAAAGCAGGTTGAAACTTTTAAAAGCCAAGTGTTCGGATTGATGTAGTCAAATTGAGATGATTCTATCAGTATTTGTGTCAGTATCAACATCATTATTATTATTATATGAAACCTCTATTGAAAATGTTCATCTTATTTCTCGACTTAAATTTCTCGTCAAGCCTATTTATTTCTCAATTTTTGTGGAATATTCTTATTTGATTGTTTTGATATCTCTAAAATTCAATATTTGTATAAAAATCTCGTGATTCATAATTCATTATATTCTGTCTCTCATTTCATAGTGTGCATCATGAACAGAAATTCACACTTAAACTTATGTAATAGAAACAAACTGTGACTAATCTTAGCTCATCTATAGCTAATAGGTGAATAGGAAATGATACATTGTAGTTTTATAAACTCAGGTACCTTAGGAATTGGACTGAAGATAGCAATTAGTTAATGATTGAAGAAGGAAAAGAATAGGAGAATTGAGGAAAATGATTAAATAGAAGAAATTGATTGATTGAGTACTTTATTTATGTAGATTACAATATATACTGGCTTATACACTTATATACAATAGCTTACTATACAGCAAAATTATAGATGAATTTACATAATATAGACTAGGAAAATAACTATAGAACTGTATATGATATGAAAAAGCAATTTGTAATATAATAACTATAGATAATAATCATATTGTTATGCATCTACATAAATTGGCGGGGCTTTGGACATATCAATGTCCATTCTTTGGGAAGAATAATAAAATCACGGAGGATGAGAAACAGAGAGGAAGGGAAGAAGAGTGTGGTGTATGAAACAAGAAAATACGAACTGGAGGTGGAAGAAAAAATGAAAATTATTAGGGACAAATAAAAGTAATTTTAATTCTTCCCTTATAAAGATGAGGGAGAATTGGGAAAATAAGAACTAAAAATATAAAAAAGAATGATAGAATGATGGAGGATGAGTAGGTGGAAGGAGGTGGTGAACAAGTGTGGGAAACGAATCAGAACGTAGAGAAAATTTCATGACAATGATGAAGATGTACGCGAGATCCAGACTGCAAGATTGAAGAGTCAACTCTCGACTCAAGTTTATGCGAGGATCTTGACAAAAATATGGTTCAACTGTTCTAGTGTGCGGACAGAATTGTATGAGTGAAGTTGAAATAGAGTTTCATCTCTAATTATAATTAGTTGAGCATATTATACAGCGCGACTGAAGTTTGGCTGTTACAATAAACAAGCTTAAACGGGGTGAAAGTGGTTTGAAGTTGAGTTAGCCTTAATAGGCAAAGCCTGCGGGTATTGTTTGTGAGTTAGCAAAGACGCATACAGACACAATACCACTGCGCATGCTCCAGAATACTACTTGGGGGTTTGCAACAAGAGTTGTTGTAGTTAGAGAGTGTGGTTTGGTTAGGAAAGAGTGAAAGTTGGGGGTTCTGAAACGAACTTGTGAGGTCTGTCAGACGCTGATAACTTTTTGCTGCCACTTACGCAATCGGGTAATGAGCCGTGAGTTTTTCCATTAGTTATCCTCGAGCTACTGTTGTTGTTGCTGGCCACGCTTGAATAACACATCAGCTCCTGTTGACGTCATGAATGAAAACTACCCTTGTCGGCGCCAAAAAAACAACTGCCAAGTTCAACTCATCTTACATGGTGTAAGGGCGTAATTTACATTCTGTTGTTATTACAAAGAATGTTGCGTTAATACATGGGTACTGGACTTAGTAAGATCAGTTACTACTAGACTTCAATAACAGTATATTTATGAATATTATGTTTACATTGTGTAATATGATAGTAAACTAGTAGGAGGAGTGTTGATGAATACGAACAACAAGAATAGCGAGAAACGATTATTTTTATTTCTAAACGAGCTGCATTACTTAATAAGAGAAATTCTTACTTGAAATAACTATAAATTGACGACCAGTAGGGGAGAGAGATATATTTCTGATGAATAGAAGAAGTAGATGAGAAGGGAGCAGAAGATGAGAAATGGGTAGGAGGAGCAGAAAAAGAAGAAGAAAAAGTAGACAGGAAAAGAAAAGAAGGAGGAAGAAAGGGATAAGAAAGAGGAAATCGAAAGTTATGACCAAGGAATTTGTCATTCAACTTCCATAATATATTTAGAACTCTTTAACTTAATGTAATATGTTCTAATTTTTCCATTTCTTGAAGTAGATATTATTTCAATAGAAATTTGTCATCTCAGTGTAGGTCGGTGGAATAAACTACAGTAGATGATAATTCTTCGAAAATTATCAATGTATTGGATGAGATATAATAAGTGGGAGTTGAATGGACACATTTTTAAGAGCGAAAATTTCACATATTCACGGTCTTTCGTATTCAATAATTCAAATCATCATTATAGCAGATATTACTGAAGCATTGCAATCTTCTTATCTACTTCTCAAGATAATATAATTTGCCCTTCAATAACACACTCTGATTCACCACCGGGATGAATAGAGCGAATTGAGTTCATAGAAAAATGTAATCACTGATGAAAGAGAATTCAGTGTTCGCCAGTTAGTTGCCATTGTAAGAGGATTGTGTAGGAATTCAGTTGGAATCACAGTTTGCTTTGGCAGGCAACGATACAGTGCCAGAAAAAGGTCGAAGCCAGAAAAAGTCGTAATCTTAGCAAGAGATCAGTGAGCCTTATGAAAGACGATACTTAGGTTCCAACATTTGAAAGCGACTGAAACTTTTTCTGAGACCAGCTCTCAACTCAGTGAAAGACTTAGAAGTGTCGGCCTTTCAAGTGGAGGAGAAAGAAGCCTGTTCTGCTCGGGTGAGAACTCCCCCACTCCAGGAAGGGTTGAGGGTAACATTTGCCATTTCTTTTCACCTTCGTCGTCTCAGAGACTTCTGTTGAGTTATTGCATGTGGTCGCAGTGGCAATCAAATGATAAATCAAGGACTTGCCACGATTCAAAAGTTCCCGCTCGATCAGAATGAGTGCCAATTCACTTCCCTCCGAAATAAAACTAGTAAATGGAGTTGATTTGATCGTTACTCATTCACTGCCGCCTTCGAAGCTCATTTCTCATTTGATTTGCTACACAGCCTGTATCGCTTACACTGTGATTTGATGGTGTGTGTACTTGCTACTATACCTGGATTCATCAATCACCAACTCAACCCAACCAATTCGAATCAATAAAACTCGTCGGTTCTTGATGTGATCGAATTATTCATCCCAAATCCCCTCAACTTGTATAGCGGACTGAATCCATAGAACTCGATTGGAATACAAGTAGCACTCGCACTGTAACTGATGTGTTTTTGATTATGTACTAGACAACTAGAGTTTGAATCAACTTGACTTATTATCATTCGCTTTCAATCATGCAAAATAACACGATGAAGGATTGAATGCGATGGGTGTAGCTGATAGGGTTGAAATGGATGAGAAGGCTTAGGCAAGTGATGTTTTACCATAGAGAAACGATAGCATAAGTAGATATCCCATGGTATAGGGCGTTCATGTCGCAACTTTTACTGTTATCCCAAGCCGATAGTTCACGTAGTTCTTTCCTATGCAGCTGTGTGACGCTGGTAGTCTCTCAAATTGTGCCGTTCATACACTATCGCCCCAACAAAACAGTGAAAATTGACAATAATCGACAGTAATCGTCTTGAGATAACAGTAAAAGTTGCGACATAAATTCCCTATACCATGGGATATCTACTTACGCTATTGTTTCTCTATGGTTTTACTCTTCGAAAATTTTATACATACACAATCATATCAGTATAGGCAGTATTGACTGTAAATTCATACTGTAGCTTCAACTGTATCTGATCAGCTGAACTGTAACTGATGCATCCGAGTGAATGCGATGTGTAAGGGTTTATAGGGATGAAAGAGTTAAAATGGTTAAGGCAAGTATTTCTTCACTCTTCGACAGTTTCATACATACACATCTTCAATCATATAAAATTTATTTATCCTTAATAATAATTACAAAGTTTATAACTTGAAGAATAAACATCACTTAATGATGTGTATATATATATGTGTATATATATAATCACTTAATAGCTGTTATATATTCAGTGTATACAGTAGGTATTATAATTAGTAATTATATAAAATATAAAGAGGGTCCCTGCAAGGTAGAAAAACCTGTGCGCAGAGGCAGAGTGTTGAAGATTTTTACATAAATTTTTAGCAAAAAAGTTTCTTAGATTAAAGATATCTATAGTATAACGATGTAAAACTTAAATATTTGATATAATAATGTGGTAGTACGAAAGAAGATATGAAGTTGCGCAGAAGAAGAAGACTTGATATGAAAGCATGAAGATACAATTTATGGGGATATAAAAAGATAAATAGACTATATCAGTATAAAAACAAACTACAATATATTCCTACTATAGTATATGCATGCTGTAGTTTCAACTGTGTCTGTATATTCATGCATATGAGTGAATTTATGGTTTGAGAGTAAAAATGAAAATATCTAGGTTTACAAAAAGAACGATACTATGGGTATATAAATAAATGTAGGCTTCCATTGATTATATTGATATAAACCTCTCACTCAGATCGTCTACAAATGAACACATTCGGAACAAATTAATTGATACGATGTTTCAAGCTGTAGAGATAACAAAATTCGTCGATAGACCTGATATCGTAGCAAGGTTTCGTATGCTCAGTGAAACAGTGTTTTACATCTTAAAGCGTTTTCCATCCATCAATTTTCCCATTTTTGTTTTAATGGATCCAATTAATGTAAAACTCGAGATTTCAAGATTTGACTCAACAATTATTGTATTTTGGAAGTATAGAACTACAGAACTCACCAGTTCCATGTACCATATTCTCGACATATTCGATAGATGATGTACATGAGTGTAACTTGAATAATCTTGGATCATGAGCTATTTTAGTCATTAATTACCCTATTTTGGATTCCAATGGAGAATTTTTTTGATAACAATACACTCCATCCATTACAAAATACAGATGAAAACAGTTTGGTATGTTAGGAGTAAAATAGGCCTGCTGGGAATTTTTGGGATGTTCGGGATATTTTTTGAGATATTTGTAAGATTTTCATGATTTTCATCCTTCAACTAGATTGATTCGTTTTTATGTATGTGGATGCAAGGGAAAATAACAGATGTCATTTATTGGTTCTCCAACTTGTTATTAACTTGTATTCAGTATTCAAGTTTAGTTACAACAAATACTCTCTCGTTCGTTTTAAGGCGATTAGAGTCTGATGTCGGAATAAGAATTTTGAACACGCTCCATTTATTGTTATACAAATAACGAGGGAAACAGACCAATTACTTCAGAAATATTGAAAAAAAATTAAATGGAAGTTCACATCGAAATGTTTTGAACCATTAGTGAATTGCAAGAGAGGTTGAGAAAGGAATCATCACGCTTTGAGACGAATCGTTTGCTAATGGTTTGAAAATAATTGTGCTCTTCAAAATCGTTATTGGTGAGGAGTTTCACGATTGCATAATTGAACTGTGCTGTCAAAATAGAGCACAGAAGAACTCGTTCACATCTTTTCAAAAAAAAAGATCACAAAGTTTCCCGCTTTTTATTATTGAATCATGAAATTCGATGGAATGAACAGCTCAAAGTTTAAAATACCAATACATTGTCCTACATATTACATGTTCAATTAATTCTTTCCGGGACATTTCCAGTATTTTACTAATAGAAACCTAAATAAGAAAAACATAGAGACATTGCAATCACAAAGAATATGTACCTATTGTGATGAATTCCGAATATGCTCACACCCAAATAAGTTCAACTAAAATAATACACTAGCTTTAAAAATTGAGCAAGCACATCATACCAATTCACTTCTGATATTGCTTGCTGCAACCGAAATGAATATAGAGAGATGAGAAATAAGATTTAACTGCGTAAAATTTTTAGAACAATAGGCGAAGTCGAATATTAAATACAGTTCAACAAAAGATAAAAGTTTTACAGCAGCCGTACCACAAAATCACATTACTGAGTCTTAAAAATAATACAGTAAGTGAACTGTAAGTCAATTACATTTTTCAAATACAGTAAAGTAATTTATTTGAATGCAAAAAACATATCCCTTACAGCACAACTTGAGCCTTTTGAACAATACATACATACAAAATAGAGAACTCTTAACTCTAAGCAACAACTATTTCACTCTCAAATAACTCTTAAACACTATAAAAAGGATTTATCATAAGCCAATTCAATAACCTCGTCTTGAATTTCTTTTCTGTCTCCAATATCAAATATGTGGGTAGTTCATTGTGAATTTTTATACTAAATGTATTGAATTGCAATTCAGAGGGAGATGCGATAATATATTATGAAGTTAACAGCTTTTATCATCTTACCACGATGATAGAAGCAATCACAATGGGCAAATCTATGAAAGCGTATTAGGCTAGGACGAATTCAACACTGTAGCAGGAAAAACTGCAGACGACAAAAATAGAACAATTCACATTGGGATATGTGGGCGGAGAGCTGTGTTGAGCCGATTTAAATTTCGGAATTGTTTTTTCAATGGGAGTTATGAGAGTGGCACGACACGACAGGAAAAGCTCGCCTTGATTTCCCTCGGGAACCCATTTTTTCCGAATTCGAGTCCCGGAGAAATTGCCAGGTTTCAACTCAAGTTATCAAGTTATTACATGCATGAATACAACGGAATTGGAGCTCGTATGAAAACGTATTGATGATGCGTGTAATAGGGGATGTGAGAGTTGGAAGAACTTTTTGTGCTACTTTTTCCTGAGTGCTAATTTTTGTGCTACTTTCCTCTCAATTGTTTAATAGTCATCATGAAAATTGTTGATCATTTATCAAAATTGTTGTCATCATATCATTTTGTTCCTTGTCTATTCATAATATCGTTCTGTGACTGATTTAACAATCAACTCGAAAAGTTTTAAAATGAGGAGGATGCTTTCGAAATCAGGAATTTATGAAAACAGGTCGAATTTCCGATCATCCCATATATTTCTATATAAAAACCTCTACTATACAAAATTGAACTTTGAATCACTTTTTTATCACATTGATTAGAATCACAACACTTGAGGAAATTAAAAATTTGAAGGCTACAATATTTATCATTTCCAAATAATACATATTGATTATACAGTTTATACATATTGTACAGTTTATACAGTTCATACAGTTTATACATATTGAGAATACAGTCCAAAAAAGGATTCCAATTGGAATCCAAGGTCAGATTTGTAATTGAAAGATGTACACTACAAGAAAGCAGAATGCTTGAGAGTTGAAGAATACACAAATTGAATGAGCATACAAAGTTGGAGCCAAGAAACCACATGCTCTATTCAAAACCGTGATAGATAAAACCGAGGTTGTCTGTAATGCATATAGACACAACTTATACTGTACATGACTTATAGAAACAATTTATAATGTGTATTAATATTCGATTTTAGTGACGATATCCAACTGCATGATGTTTCGTTTTGCTGTATTGAATAAATAAAATATTCTACTCTATTCTATTCTAATTCTGGTTGACAGTGCTACGGTTCATTCTTTAAACAAAGATTCCAGAAGAGGCACGAAACTGGGAGAGAAAAAGGGTTGAGGATGTGTCATGAGTTGTATACAATGAATAAGAGTAAAAGACATAACTAAAATAATGTACAGTAGTGAGATTAATGTGGGATTTTGAAGAAGAAGACACTATTAGATGGAAAAAGAAGTGAAAGCTCCCAAGTCCTGTTAATAATTTATTCAGTGCTACACCCTCAAATTACTGTTCTCTGCGTGGAACGAAGAGTGTTCGACCAAGTCTTTCAGTGGGGAAAAACCCCTCCAATGGTGGCGAGTAAGAGTGGGGATTTAGGGGAAGCCAAGGGGAACCGAGTCCAGTACGGAAGCAGTTTATTCCCAGCCACCTAATTACAGAAATTTAAAGTGAGTTTCCACTGAGTTGGAA
The DNA here is from genome assembly GCF_014356525.2 of Nilaparvata lugens. Lineage (NCBI taxonomy): Eukaryota > Metazoa > Arthropoda > Insecta > Hemiptera > Delphacidae > Nilaparvata > Nilaparvata lugens. The sequence goes on from NC_052508.1 coordinate 17,663,343, forward strand.
TGGAGCAAGATTGGATGAACGAGAGGGAAGGTGGATATGGGCGCGAGAGAGATATTGGGCCCACGACAGCGAAAATAAAGGAAATTCCGAAAGTTGGAACGGTATTTCGGGAGGGTTTCAATTCTCGTCAATCCGAAAATAATTCAAAAGCATTTCTCAGCTGTGAAATATTCGAATTAATATCGAATCCTGCTTTTGATGAGCTCACTTCTCGTCGCATTAATCAGGCAGCTCAAATATTGGATTTTGGTGGATCATTATTTTGATGGAAGTTTGTAAATTGAATACATTTTTCTCTGTCAGATCATAATTCCATACAAATTGGAAATACCGAATATCTCTGGCTGTCTGAATACTGGGATGAATTCCGAATATGCTCACACCCAAATAAGGTTCAACCAAAATAATACACTAGCTTTAAAAATTGAGCAAGCACATAATGCTAATTCACTTCTGATATTGCTTGCTGCAACCGAAAATAATATAGAGAGATGAGAAACAAGATTTAACTGCCGTGAAATTTTTAGAACAATAGGCGAAGTCAAATATTAAATACAGTTCAACAAAAGATAAAATGAAGTTTTACAGCAACCGTACCACAAAATCACATTACTGAGTCTTAAAAATAATACAGTAAGTGGACTGTAAGTCAATTACATTTTTCAAATACAGTAATGTAATTTATTTGAATGCAAAAAACATATTCCTTACAGCACAACTTGAGCCTTTTGAACAATACATACATACAAAATAGAGAACTCTTAACTCTAAGCAACAACTATTTCACTCTCAAATAACTCTTAAACACTATAAAAAGGATTTATCATAAGCCAATTCAATAACCTCGTCTTGAATTTCTTTTCTGTCTCCAATATTAAATATGTGGGTAGTTCATTGTGAATTTTTATACTAAATGTATTGAATTGCAATTCAGAGGGAGATGCGATAATATATTATGAAGTTAACAGCTTTTATCATCTTACCACGATGATAGAAGCAATCACAATGGGCAAATCTATCAAAGCGTATTAGGCTAGGACGAGTTCAACACTGTAGCAGGAAAAACTGTAGCAGACGACAAAAATAGAACAATTCACATTGGGATATGTGGGCGGAGAGCTGTGTTGAGCCGATTTAAATTTCGGAATTGTTTTTTCAATGGGAGTTATGAGAGTGGCACGACACGACAGGAAAAGCTCGCCTTGATTTCCCTCGGGAACCCATTTTTTCCGAATTCGAGTCCCGGAGAAATTGCCAGGTTTCAACTCAAGTTATCAAGTTATTACATGCATGAATACAACGGAATTGGAGCTCGTATGAAAACGTATTGATGATGCGTGTAATAGGGGATGTGAGAGTTGGAAGAACTTTTTGTGCTACTTTTTCCTGAGTGCTAATTTTTGTGCTACTTTCCTCTCAATTGTTTAATAGTCATCATGAAAATTGTTGATCATTTATCAAAATTGTTGTCATCATATCATTTTGTTCCTTGTCTATTCATAATATCGTTCTGTGACTGATTTAACAATCAACTCGAAAAGTTTTAAAATGAGGAGGATGCTTTCGAAATCAGGAATTTATGAAAACAGGTCGAATTTCCGATCATCCCATATATTTCTATATAAAAACCTCTACTATACAAAATTGAACTTTGAATCACTTTTTTATCACATTGATTAGAATCACAACACTTGAGGAAATTAAAAATTTGAAGGCTACAATATTTATCATTTCCAAATAATACATATTGATTATACAGTTTATACATATTGTACAGTTTATACAGTTCATACAGTTTATACATATTGAGAATACAGTCCAAAAAAGGATTCCAATTGGAATCCAAGGTCAGATTTGTAATTGAAAGATGTACACTACAAGAAAGCAGAATGCTTGAGAGTTGAAGAATACACAAATTGAATGAGCATACAAAGTTGGAGCCAAGAAACCACATGCTCTATTCAAAACCGTGATAGATAAAACCGAGGTTGTCTGTAATGCATATAGACACAACTTATACTGTACATGACTTATAGAAACAATTTATAATGTGTATTAATATTCGATTTTAGTGACGATATCCAACTGCATGATGTTTCGTTTTGCTGTATTGAATAAATAAAATATTCTACTCTATTCTATTCTAATTCTGGTTGACAGTGCTACGGTTCATTCTTTAAACAAAGATTCCAGAAGAGGCACGAAACTGGGAGAGAAAAAGGGTTGAGGATGTGTCATGAGTTGTATACAATGAATAAGAGTAAAAGACATAACTAAAATAATGTACAGTAGTGAGATTAATGTGGGATTTTGAAGAAGAAGACACTATTAGATGGAAAAAGAAGTGAAAGCTCCCAAGTCCTGTTAATAATTTATTCAGTGCTACACCCTCAAATTACTGTTCTCTGCGTGGAACGAAGAGTGTTCGACCAAGTCTTTCAGTGGGGAAAAACCCCTCCAATGGTGGCGAGTAAGAGTGGGGATTTAGGGGAAGCCAAGGGGAACCAAGTCCAGTACGGAAGCAGTTTATTCCCAGCCACCTAATTACAGAAATTTAAAGTGAGTTTCCACTGAGTTGGAATGGAGCAAGATTGGATGAACGAGAGGGAAGGTGGATATGGGCGCGAGAGAGATATTGGGCCCACGACAGCGAAAAATAAAGGAAATTCCGAAAGTTGGAACGGTATTTCGGGAGGGTTTCAATTCTCGTCAATCCGAAAATAATTCAAAAGCATTTCTCAGCTGTGAAATATTCGAATTAATATCGAATCCTGCTTTTGATGAGCTCACTTCTCGTCGCATTAATCAGGCAGCTCAAATATTGGATTTTGGTGGATCATTATTTTGATGGAAGTTTGTAAATTGAATACATTTTTCTCTGTCAGATCATCATTCCATACAAATTGGAAATACCGAATATCTCTGGCTGTCTGAATACTGGGATGAATTCGTTTAATGAAATGAATTTAATTAATTAGAGCTATCTCTCAATCACATTAATAAATCAAATAATCATATCATATCGAATCTGATCGATGGATCGACTTGACGGATCAAGTCAAATGATTGAAACGAATGATATATTCTCATCGTGAGTGGAAGCAGAGAATAAAAGTTTACATTTATAATATATTTGTACATTATAAGAATTATCATGATAAAGATACACTTTGTTCACAAGAAGTAATTAGCTGTACGTCATGGTGAGATTCTAGAATCATAATAAGATGAAAATATTCATACGATATTTTCTAGGACCATTGAGTTACTCACCGTAGAGTTGAAACACGTTGTTTTCTTGAAAACCAGATAGGCCTAATAGTGTTGAGAAAATTGTACAAGTTTGTCTATTTGAGAATCATTTTGTAGAATATGATAATACATAATATAATATTGTAAAGTATAGTCAATCCCAACGGATTGGAAAGTATATGCTAAGGCCTCTTCTTTTCCCGTCACTATACAACAAAATTTAATTACGATTACAGTTCATTCATTATCTCAGTTATCAACAAAATCCACCTCTTTCAACTTTTAGCAGCAGACTTTTCTCTACATCTACTAGAATATATATTTTAATCTGAATCTTACTCCATCTAATCACCTCTCTCATCACGTTCTTCTCTCAAATAGCTTCGTCATGCTTCCATTGTCACCATGCCCTGTTTGGGATGCAGAGATCATGATACGGCTGTCTACTCTATTAACTACCTTCCACCTCCTCCTCCAAGAGAACTACTCTTCAAGAAACGACACACATTCAACGATTCCAGCTTGCTCCTCATACAAACGCGTGTCGTTTCTCATCAAGACGTTCGCACCAGAAGGTATGCGCAAATTAGCATGTGGGGACGCTAGTCGTCTGGGGAATTCGTTCTGAATGAATTCGGCATCAGAAGCGCGCCGCCCTCAGTCAAGAAACCCGGATGAGAAACGTGCTTAGTCAGTCACCAATCAGGGATCACTCCACTTTGGAGAAGTGAGGAAGAAGGAGAAGAAGAAGGAGAAGAAAACAGGGAAAAAAGGGGACGAAGAAGAAGAAGAAGAAGAAGAAGAAGAGGAAGAAGAAGGAGGAGAAGAGGAAGAAAAGTAATCAGAAGAAGAAAATGAAGTGGAAGAATAAAGAGAAGAAAAAGGAGAAGGAGAAGAAGAAGGAGAAGAAAAATAGAAAGGGGAAAAGAGAAAAAGGGGACAAATGAGAAGAAGAAGAAAAAGAAGATAAAAGTGAAAAAGAAGAAAGAGGGAACAAAAGCTATGAAAAAGAAGATTAAGAAGAAAATTATGAAGAAGAAAAAGAAGAAGTGAAAGAAGAAGAGGAAGAAGGTGAAGAAGGAGAAGAAGGAGATAAATATGAAGAAGAAGATGAACAAAAGAAAAAGATGAAGAAGAAGATGAACAAAAAGAAGAAGAAGAAGAAGAAGGTAAAGAAGAAGATGAAGAAGAAGGTAAAGAGGAAGGAGAAGAAGAAGAGAAGAAGAAGAAGAAGAAGAAGATGCTGCTAGAATTTTGTCCTGTATAATTGACTGACTGCTGCAATACGCTAGTTGTTCTAGCTAGCTCATCAGTGACTGGAGAGATTCACTCCATACTGTCAGCATTGGTGGAATGTGAAGCATCGATGTCATCCATGAGGAATGCTGACAGTACTATGTGAATCTCACTCTAGCGGCATACTACTCATTGCTCGGGAGCTTCCTTCAGCCCCCCCCCCACAACCACCGCGCCCACTATTCATCCAATTACTCTGCATCTCGAAGATAATTGCTGCTATTGCACAATAATAATTCCATCGTCAACTTCGTTTCCATTGTTCTTGGAAATTTTGGCGAAATAGATGCAGGTTTCCCGGGAAATTTCACTTGAACCCTGGGTTTCATTCATGAGTAGGCCTATAGGCGTATTTATACCTCCTGTGAAATACAATGATAAAGAATAGAATGAGTTTTCTATTTGTTGACGTGTCGAAGTTTCGACAGTGATGTTCACAGTTCACTCTACCACTTAACTACGAATAGGGATACATTACTATGTTAGGGATATGTCATAGCCACCTCTAATACAAGGCCGCGGCCTACGATATTGCAACGTCGCAGTGTAGGCCTAGAATCTAATACATGATTGGTGAATAGTTTGTGCAACTAGTGCGCAAAGTGACAGTTTGCTGCACCGAAAGAAACGTTTACGCCCGAGCCGTAGACGAGGGCGGAATGGTTTCTTGAGTGCAGCAAACGAACTTTGCGCACGTATTTCACATTAAATTTTTCCTACAGTTACCATTGAATATGAAAAGTGGGTAATTATGGGTAAAATTCCCTGAAATCCATCAAATGTTTTTCTGTGTAATTTTATTATTAATAAAAACCTTAATTTATTTATAATTGAATAATAATAATTGAATTATAATGATTAGTAATTCAATTGAAAATTTTTGTGACTGCTTGAAGGGGGTTTATGTTATGTAAGCATTGAAATGACTATAATCAAGGCAAGGCAACGCTGTTCTCCACTGTCATTCATTATAACATGGGCCTCACTATGAGCATTACCAACTTAATTTTGATTTTGCACTGGTGCTCCATATAACCTACTAACTATTTTGCGTTGTCATGCTGCAAATCTGGAGTACGCAAAGTACTCACTTTGCGCACTAGTGCGGAAAAGTGATTCTTTGCGGCCTGCAATCAGTGCACAAATGGTCACTTTTCAAGGTATCTGTAGGGAAAAATATTTCCAAAAATACCAGCTGATCTTTTTCACCAATCATGTATTAGATTCTAGCCCTAAACTGCGACACTGCTAATACACTCTTGTATTAGAGGTGGCTATGGATATGTATTATGATTTTTGGATTTATTACAAAAATATGATAAAATTATGATGCAGTTAGTTATAATGACGTGTCCATTATATTATATTATAAATTCTGATTTTATCGACAGAATATATATAGGGATTGAAGAATAAGAAAATTTATTCTTGAAGATCTTAATGGCGTCATGGGTAAATATGATAAGAGCTGTATAAGAATGAAGGATGGAGGATGTCGTCCAATGATTCATCATACACTTCCGCTGAGTCCAGACGCAGGAATATTAGAACTGTGATCATTATTCAATCTTGTGTCAATACGAGTAGAGACTATTTTATTATTATCAAACGAAAATCAAAATTGAATGTCAGTTTTGTGAATAAATTTCGATTTAAAAAAATTCAATTTTAAATGCTGTTTAATAATTCACTAAATTACTAATTTTTGAATAGTAGCGCTCATCGAAATTCCATCTAGCTGTTTATCCTGTTTTCCCTTCAGTTGTCAATATTTGCAGTAGCAGAAGTCTTCGGGGTGAATTACAGCATTTAATTTGGATTTTCGTTTAATAATAATAATTGATTCATTAGCTCATTCAATATCTCAGTAATTTTCATCTAGAGACTATTTTATAGTATAGACAGACTGTGGACCTTCAGTTTTAAAAGTGCAGATACCAATTGATTACCAAGGTAATCAATAAAATGATGTGGAATCGAACGTAATGAGTTACGACCGACTTCCCTGTTTCCTGTAGATGAGATGAGTACAATTTACTCAAAATTTTCCTCCAGGAATGGATAATCCCCTACAATGAGCTACATCTCTAAAGTTTTAAAGGAAACGGAGACACTATGCCAAGAGTAACATTTTACTCCTTTACGGTAATTAGAAGTGGGTGTGTTTAGAACATTGAGGGAATAATTATTATTGAACGAACATCCTAAATAAATGCTGCAAATCACCCTGAAGACCTCTGCTACTGCAGACATTGACAACAGGGCTAACAGATAGATGGAAATTCGATGAGAACTACTCAATAATAATTCGTAGTATACACAATAATAATCGTTCAATGATAATTATATTTTAATTAGCATTTGAATAAATGCATTCTCTATTTAATATCATCTGTAACATTGAGGGAGTTACATTCACAGATTAGAGTAATTGTCTTGATATTCGGAGTCTGAATCAATACTCAACAATAAAATTCACTTCCCATAGCCAATAACTCGATTTTAACTAAGTGTTCAAATCATAATCGAACAACAATGTAATGTGATAGCTTCATTACTGCATCATCAACATCAGAACAATATTATCAACATTTTGGAGCAGAAAATATCACCATTTTTATGACCTTCCCAAGTATGAATATGAACACAGAACGGAAACTTGATATTGAGACGCAAAAAGCCGGAATACCATATTTGTTGCCCCATCACCATGGCAACGTCACGACTGCTGGATGGATATTTTCGCGATAATCTACTCGTTCATGATATCGCATCACCCTTCAAACAATGAGTTCTGAATCCTGTCGGCTTTATAATGTAGGCGGTTTAATGATCAACGTTCAAAAATCGGATTTTTGAAGACAGTTCAGTTTTTACTGAAGAATTTCTTTCAATAACTCAGTACAATGGGAAATTGAGGAATTCCACTAAGGGACTTATATGAGGGTAATTCCTCCATAAGGAAAATAGATTATGAGGAAAATGTGTATCAAGTTGATGTGAATTTTGTGGTGTGAGCTGTTTTATGTTCACTTCATGTGAAGTTATTGATTCATTATTTAATAGAAGTCGACATCAATAATATCCAACCAAAACTGTTTTGGTATCAAGTTCCAGTTCCACAATCAAATTTTAATTCATGAAACATCAAACTGGAAAATTAAACCTAATGATTTCAGAACAAGAAATATCACTACAAATATGAATGCAGCTAGAATTTCAAGTTCAAAACTAAAAGGCAGATTTAGGAATTAAATTATCGCTGTTAGTAGCTAGCGTTTAAAACCAAGCTACATTCAACACTATACCACTGACAAATGGCAAATGAGTTGACTGGGTACACAAAACTTCAAAATACATAGAATAAATAGACTAAATAAACAATTGAGTTTAGAATCTGTGACCTCAGTTATTGAAGTTACAAACCTAAACAATATAAAACTCACAGATAATTATTATTATAAGATTGTTTTATTCTAGGCCTAAACTCCTTAACCAGTGAAGATAGAATGTATCATTACATTCTATACTGTCTGTCATAGATCCCTCTCCATAATAATAAGAATATAGTCATTATTTCAGAATAATTGAGAAAATGATCGCGCCCTATTGTTCAATGATTGAATCAATTATTGGTTCATTCAAAAGAGATTATCTTGGATGGAAAGTGAGTAAAAATCCAATTGTTGACAATATATTTTTGTCTAGATCTCTAGGTAGGTATTGAGTTCAAACTTCACGTTGGACTTCGAAGCTGAAGGTTGTAGGTGCAGAGAGAGTGATTCCATCGCCACCCAGCAGAGAGTGCTAAATTACGCGCTACCCAGCTGGTCGCTTTAATTAACTTTGTGGAAACAATGATCCCTGAACTATATTTCATTCATGTCGTATTGTAATATACTGAGCGGGGAAACAGGGCCGAGTATTTGAATGGAGAAAGCGGCAGACTAGCAGGTGATATTGCTTTCCAGGCGACGAGTTATGTTGCAGGAAATGAGCCCTGTACTGATTGATCTTGAAAATGATTTTACTACACAATGGCGCACTCGTGATATGAATGTGCTAATGAAAGCCACCTCTCTTCAATAACAAAACTGAACAATGTATTATATTACAAATACTCGATCATTAATGGTCGTGAACTCAATAATTAAAGAAGCTCCCCCATTCAGTATTGGCAGGGATTGGAATTGGAATTGAACCTAATATCTTGCGGATCGTTTGAATTTCCCAATTCAATATTATAAACCTATATATAATGTTGAAGTAGAAATTTTTCCGATTCGATTCCGGTACGAAGTATAAGAATTCACGTTGATATTATCAGAATATGTTCACTTTCCACCAGTATTGACATTGATTGCAGTTATTGGATTTGATGAACGTCTGAGTTTTCCAGTTGGATATTTCACCTTGATTATAATAATTGATTGCACTCGAGATGAGAATGAAAATAGCTATTCATGTATTAAGAGCGTAATGCGCGACTTTATCGCTCGCGCAAAACAGTTATCATTGATAATTTTGCAAGAGCGATAAAGAGCATTACGCGCGAATTACATACAAAATTTTTCTACAACTGCCCAAACCTGTTAAATAACTTATATCGGCGGAGTTACAATTACCGACTTCTTAGGTTAAGATCTGACTTTTTGGCTTACCATCAGCTGATTAGCGAGCGTAAAGAAACTCTCCTGCGCATGCGCGAATGATCAGCGAGCGTAAAGAAAATCTACTGCGCATGCGCGGATTGTTAGCGAGCGAAAGAGTAGATTTTCCTCAGAAATAAGCTGTTTTACGAGGAGAATTGAGTATGTAAATTCTTTCTTTATGCGCAGTTGTAGAAAAATGTGTTTATAAATATGTAGAATAATAGTCTAACAGAATATCAGATTCTCAGGTTCTTCAAACTCACATCAATCACGTTATCAATGTGCTAATGAAAGCCACCTCTCTTCAATAACAAAACTGAACAATGTATTATATTACAAATACTCGATCATTAATGGTCGTGAACTCAATAATTAAAGAAGCTCCCCCATTCAGTATTGGCAGGGATTGGAATTGGAATTGAACCTAATATCTTGCGGATCGTTTGAATTTCCCAATTCAATATTATAAACCTATATATAATGTTGAAGTAGAAATTTTTCCGATTCGATTCCGGTACGAAGTATAAGAATTCACGTCGATATTATCAGAATATGTTCACTGTCCACCAGTATTGACATTGATTGCAGTGAATATTATAATTCGATGTAACAGAATTTCAAATATGACCGATAATTGTATAATTCAACTAATAAATTAATATCAGTAGCATTTCTATAAAATCTTTTATTTTACGTTCCTGGCTCTAGTTACTTTGTTTCTAAAACAGGTGTTGTTGAACAATAGTGAAGATCTTGGCATTTGCATGAACGAATCAATCTAAAGCTCCCAACCGTGGATTCAAATAATTTAAACAGTTGATTGGAGGTTTTAAAAACAATTATTATATTTTTTCTTTGTTACGAAATTTAGGGCTGACAAAGTCCCGTCATTACAACACAAAACTTCAAAATACTTCCACATAGACTAGATAATTGAGTTTAGAATCTGTGACCTCAGTTATTGAAGTTTACAAACCTAAACAATAGAAAACTCACAGATAAGATAGTTTTATTGTATGCCTAAACTCATAAACCCCTTTCCATAAATAAGAATATCGTCAGTCTTTTACAGAATAATTGAGGATAATAATGCATAATAAATGATCGCGCCCTATTGTTCAATGATTGAATCAATTATTGGTTCATTCAAAAGAGATTCTCTTGGATGGAAAGTGAGTAAGAATCCAATTGTTGACAATATATTTTTGTCTAGATCTCTAGGTAGGTATTGAGTTCAAACTTCACGTTGGACTTCGAAGCTGAAGGTTGTAGGTGCAGAGAGAGTGATTCCATCGCCACCCAGCAGAGAGTGCTAAATTACGCGCTACCCAGCTGGTCGCTTTAATTAACTTTGTGGAAACAATGATCCCTGAACTATATTTCATTCATGTCGTATTGTAATATACTGAGCGGGGAAACAGGGCCGAGTATTTGAATGGTGAAAGCGGCAGACTAGCAGGTGATATTGCTTTCCAGGCGACGAGTTATGTTGCAGGAAATGAGCCCTGTACTGATTGATCTTGAAAATGATTTTACTACACAATGGCGCACTCGTGATATGAATGTGCTAATGAAAGCCACCTCTCTTCAATAACAAAACTGAACAATGTATTATATTACAAATACTCGATCATTAATGGTCGTGAACTCAATAATTAAAGAAGCTCCCCCATTCAGTATTGGCAGGGATTGGAATTGGAATTGAACCTAATATCTTGCGGATCGTTTGAATTTCCCAATTCAATATTATAAACCTATATATAATGTTGAAGAAGAAATTTTTCCGATTCGATTCCGGTACGAAGTATAAGAATTCACGTCGATATTATCAGAATATGTTCACTGTCCACCAGTATTGACATTGATTGCAGTTATTGGATTTGATGAACGTCTGAGTTTTCCAGTTGGATATTTCACCTTGATTATAATAATTGATTGCACTCGAGATGAGAATGAAAATAGCTATTCATGTATTAAGAGCGTAATGTGCGACTTTATCGCTCGCGCAAAACAGATATCATTGATAATTTTGCAAGAGCGATAAAGAAGCATTACGCGCGAATTACATACAAAATTTTTCTACAACTGCCCAAACCTGTTAAATAACTTATATCGGCGGAGTTACAATTACCGACTTCTTAGGTTAAGATCTGACTTTTTGGCTTACCATCAGCTGATTAGCGAGCGTAAAGAAACTCTCCTGCGCATGCGCGAATGATCAGCGAGCGTAAAGAAAATCTACTGCGCATGCGCGGATTGTTGGCGAGCGAAAGAGTAGATTTTCCTCAGAAATAAGCTGTTTTACGAGGAGAATTGAGTATGTAAATTCTTTCTTTACGCGCAGTTGTAGAAAAATGTGTTAATAAATATGTAGAATAATAGTCTAACAGAATGTCAGATTTATCAGGTTCTTCAAACTCACATCAATCACGTTATCAATGTGCTTCCAAAGTAGAAAACTTAAATCAATCACGTTATTAATGTGCATCCAAAGTAGTAAACTTAATTATATAGAAATATACATAAAGTGGAACATAAAAAATGATGGAACATATTTGAATTTTCTAAATTTCTAATTTTCAAGGTTCATTCAAAATTCAGAATTTTTGAACGATTACTACTCTAAATTTTCAATTAGTTTTGGGATTGAATAGTATTGGTTAAAAATTTGCTCGTTTTTCTGAGGTTAGAAGTGTGTGAATTGTTTTTGAAAATGTGAAAGTGACTCAAACTACATTCTGATTCGGACTGTATAGTATGAATATCCAAAACGGGACAGTTTTGGAAATGAGCCTGTTGTGCCTTTGCTCATGTCAAGTATACACAATGTGATGAATAAATATTGATGGATTTCGAGGTACGAAAATTTCAATACACTTTTTGTTCAACTAATATCTAATCAAGGATAAATGATGCCAATCGAATAAGCCTACTACGATAAAGCGATCACAATAATGTGAGTCGGAAAATCTATTTTAGTCTGTGAAGATCAAAGCTGATAATCACTCCTCTACTATTGGAATTGAAAAAGGGGTAGATTTGGTAACAAAAGACTATGGAACGTAGTAATCCTGATATATTGTTTTGGTGAACGAAAGTTTCAGAAACTTCAAAATGAGGAAATACTGGCTTCATATTTTTGTTTCATATTCCTACTCGCAATAGGAATGCCTAATCTCCCCTGTTAAGAAACTAATACAGCAGCAATCAAAGAGCTCTTATCATACATGACGCGAGCAGCGCCAGGAGAAATAGCCGACTCGGCAGCCAGTTTTATCTCTGGCCGGCGTCTGTTGTTAAGCGCTCTGTTTTGAAAGAGGGCACCCCGATGCACACAGTCGAGGGAGGAGAAATTAATAGCGATTCAAAGCCGCTTAGTGCAAGCCCTGTGCCCTGTGCAATGCCGGAGGAAGGGCCGACTTTCCCTTCAAGGGCTTAAGGGCGAGCCAGAGATAGCTTTCGACCGTCAAGTCAGCCAGCTAGAGATTTCGCTGCAAATCTCGGATCACAAAGACAAAAGCGTCTCATCTTTCTTGATGCGTTATACCCTGCGGAACGTCCATTGTTTACCCAGCAATCAAAAGACAAGGCAGCTCCAGCTATGAGCCATGAATTAATTACTGAACAGACAGCTGTCCGTTTAGTAGCAAGGCAGAAAGCTAATAATTCTACTCGATTTGATGTAGGCCTTTACATGGAAGATGATAGAAAAATCAATACAAGAAACAAAAGAGGGAATACTTTCATTACTTCAACTATAGCGTCAGTAATAAATGGAAAGTATATAGTTCATTTTAATCAAGAAAAGCTTCAGAAGAAGACTGTAGGATTGAATGGAAATAAGAATCATGAATAAAATGGAAGAAAGGAGGAAGAATTTCAAGTTCAAACTAAAAGGCAGATTTAGGAATTAATTATCGCTGTTAGTAGCTAGCGTTTAAAACCAAGCTACATTCAACACTATACCACTGACAAATGGCAAATGAGTTGAGTGGGTACACAAAACTTCAAAATACATAGAATAAATAGACTAAATAAACAATTGAGTTTAGAATCTGTGACCTCAGTTATTGAAGTTTACAAACCTAAACAATAGAAAACTCACAGATAATTATAATTATAAGATTGTTTTATTCTAGGCCTAAACTCCTTAATCAGTGAAGATAGAATGTATCATTACATTCTATACTGTCTGCCATGAATCCCTCTCCATAATAATAAGAATATCGTCATTATTTCACAGAATAATTATTGAGAAAATGATCGCGCCCTATTGTTCAATGATTGAATCAATTATTGGTTCATTCAAAAGAGATTCTCTTGGATGGAAAGTGAGTAAGAATCCAATTGTTGACAATATATTTTTGTCTAGATCTCTAGGTAGGTATTGAGTTCAAACTTCACGTTGGACTTCGAAGCTGAAGGTTGTAGGTGCAGAGAGAGTGATTCCATCGCCACCCAGCAGAGAGTGCTAAATTACGCGCTACCCAGCTGGTCGCTTTAATTAACTTTGTGGAAACAATGATCCCTGAACTATATTTCATTCATGTCGTATTGTAATATACTGAGCGGGGAAACAGGGCCGAGTATTTGAATGGAGAAAGCGGCAGACTAGCAGGTGATATTGCTTTCCAGGCGACGAGTTATGTTGCAGGAAATGAGCCCTGTACTGATTGATCTTGAAAATGATTTTACTACACAATGGCGCACTCGTGATATGAATGTGTTAATGAAAGCCACCTCTCTTCAATAACAAAACTGAACAATGTATTATATTACAAATACTCGATCATTAATGGTCGTGAACTCAATAATTAAAGAAGCTCCCCCATTCAGTATTGGCAGGGATTGGAATTGGAATTGAACCTAATATCTTGCGGATCGTTTGAATTTCCCAATTCAATATTATAAACCTATATATAATGTTGAAGTAGAGATTTTTCCGATTCGATTCCGGTACAAAGTATAAGAATTCACGTCGATATTATCAGAATATGTTCACTTTCCACCAGTATTGACATTGATTGCAGTTATTGGATTTGATGAACGTCTGAGTTTTCCAGTTGGATATTTCACCTTGATTATAATAATTGATTGCACTCGAGATGAGAATGAAAATAGCTATTCATGTATTAAGAGCGTAATGCGCGACTTTATCGCTCGCGCAAAACAGTTATCATTGATAATTTTGCAAGAGCGATAAAGAAGCATTACGCGCGAATTACATACAAAATTTTTCTACAACTGCCCAAACCTGTTAAATAACTTATATCGGCGGAGTTACAATTACCGACTTCTTAGGTTAAGATCTGACTTTTTGGCTTACCATCAGCTGATTAGCGAGCGTAAAGAAACTCTCCTGCGCATGCGCGAATGATCAGCGAGCGTAAAGAAAATCTACTGCGCATGCGCGGATTGTTAGCGAGCGAAAGAGTAGATTTTCCTCAGAAATAAGCTGTTTTACGAGGAGAATTGAGTATGTAAATTCTTTCTTTACGCGCAGTTGTAGAAAAATGTCTTTATAAATATGTAGAATAATAGTCTAACAGAATGTCAGATTTATCAGGTTCTTCAAACTCACATCAATCACGTTATCAATGTGCTTCCAAAGTAGAAAACTTAAATCAATCACGTTATTAATGTGCATCCAAAGTAGTAAACTTAATTATATAGAAATATACATAATGGTATGTGAAAATAAATTTGAAGTGGAACATAAAAAATTATGGAACATATTTGAATTTTCTAAATTTCTAATTTTCAAGGTTCATTCAAAATTCAGAATTTTTGAACGATTACTACTCTAAATTTTCAATTAGTTTTGGGATTGAATAGTATTGGTTAAAAATTTGCTCGTTTTTCTGAGGTTAGAAGTGTGTGAATATTGTTTTTGAAAATGTGAAAGTGACTCAAACTACATTCTGATTCGGACTGTATAGTATGAATATCTAAAACGGGACAGTTTTGGAAATGAGCCTGTTGTGCCTTTGCTCATGTCAAGTATACACAATGTGATGAATAAATATTGATGGATTTCGAGGTACGAAAATTTCAATACACTTTTTGTTCAACTAATATCTAATCAAGCATAAATGATGCCAATCGAATAAGCCTACTACGATAAAGCGATCACAATAATGTGAGTCGGAAAATCTATTTTAGTCTGTGAAGATCAAAGCTGATAATCACTCCTCTACTATTGGAATTGAAAAAGGGGTAGATTTGGTAACAAAAGACTATGGAACGTAGTAATCCTGATATATTGTTTTGGTGAACGAAAGTTTCAGAAAAACTTCAAAATGAGGAAATACTGGCTTCATATTTTTGTTTCATATTCCTACTCGCAATAGGAATGCCTAATCTCCCCTGTTAAGAAACTAATACAGCAGCAATCAAAGAGCTCTTATCATACATGACGCGAGCAGCGCCAGGAGAAATAGCCGACTCGGCAGCCAGTTTTATCTCTGGCCGGCGTCTGTTGTTAAGCGCTCTGTTTTGAAAGAGGGCACCCCGATGCACACAGTCGAGGGAGGAGAAATTAATAGCGATTCAAAGCCGCTTAGTGCAAGCCCTGTGCCCTGTGCAATGCCGGAGGAAGGGCCGACTTTCCCTTCAAGGGCTTAAGGGCGAGCCAGAGATAGCTTTCGACCGTCAAGTCAGCCAGCTAGAGATTTCGCTGCAAATCTCGGATCACAAAGACAAAAGCGTCTCATCTTTCTTGATGCGTTATACCCTGCGGAACGTCCATTGTTTACCCAGCAATCAAAAGACAAGGCAGCTCCAGCTATGAGCCATGAATTAATTACTGAACAGACAGCTGTCCGTTTAGTAGCAAGGCAGAAAGCTAATAATTCTACTCGATTTGATGTAGGCCTTTACATGGAAGATGATAGAAAAATCAATACAAGAAACAAAAGAGGGAATACTTTCATTACTTCAACTATAGCGTCGGTAATAAATGGAAAGTATATAGTTCATTTTAATCAAGAAAAGCTTCAGAAGAAGACTGTAGGATTGAATGGAAATAAGAATCATGAATAAAATGGAAGAAAGGAGGAAGAATAGAATAGAATGACTTTTTTATTTATGTTGACGTGGCGAAGTTTGGACAATATTGTCCACTCTACCACTTAACCACGTCGTTAGCAAACTATACAATACAAAATATGCAGAGACAACAAAAAAAATTGAAGCAAGAAATGACAATAAAATGTAATAAATATGAGAGATCAATATTGAATAATAAAATTATTTTAGAAAATAAGTGTTTTTCAATAAACTCAATCACTTCACTTCTGAAAGAAAAAGCAAAAAAATAAATTAAAACAAAATAAAAGACAAGCTACTGAAGAGAATTAATACAGTAAGAATTGGAATCAAAGATGAAATTCGTTCATTTTATGAATAGTGGATATGGAAAAAGAACCTGTGTAGGCCTAACAGTATTCAATACCTGGGAAAGAGAATAAAGAAAAGTGGGGAAAATCAGATAGCAATTAAGAAGATTATAAATAGGAAAAATTTTGAAAAGAATGAGGATAAGATGTAGTTACCTAATCAATACATATTTTTGAGAATTGTAATAGATACAGAATTGCAATGCAATACGTTTTGCAGAATAAAATGTTTTATAGACAAGGGAAAAAACTGCGAAAATAATAGAAATTTAAAAGACAAGCACACACGCAGACATTCAACATTCACACTCGTAAGCATCCTACGAGGATACTGATAACTTTAATGATAGCAAGATCAAGCCCCTAGGAAGAGGAGGAGGAGAATTATCTTCTTTCCCTCTCCTTTCCAGTTCGATATGGCAACCCCATGTTTCATACAAACATCTCCCAATATAATATCTCAAACGCAATTTTGCAGCATTCAAATCTGTAATAGAAACAGTGAAATGAGATACTACTTGTGAAGTTCCAGTCCCAGTTGTATCAGATCGATCCATTTATAATATCAGTTTTTATAATATTTATACCAGCTTTCTGCTATAGTCTAGGATAATAATTTATTGCTTTCGCTGATCTGGATCGTGAGTATTCATGCTATATTGAGTATAATAGAATATTGGAGTGACATTATACTAGAGAATTGTTATTTTTGAGCTTCGCTTTCCAATAGACGATTGTTCTATGGTTTTAGGAATTCATGTAGTTCAAATTCATTTTTTCGACTATGAAAATAATTTCAAACCGGTTTTTTCATTACTTCCAATAGTTTTGTCATGACTACTCACATGAATTGATTATGTAACAATGTGATCTGCAACATGTAGAAGATGACAAAACTATATTGTTTTAGTTATGACAAAACTAATAACACTTTCAGCTGGATATTATTTTTCTCCAAGTGTGGAAAAATAGTATCGTTCTCAGATCAAGACGTGAGATGCGATAGAGATTAGCGATAAACACGTGGTAAGAAAGAAGTTAATAACAACTCGCACAATTCTTGCCAAGGAAAACATCTGGAGTGTTTGGTACGGGGACAATGACCATTGATTGTAATGGGACTCTGCAGAAGCTATCCAATTAGCCGTAACGAGTTCTATTCTGTAGCCGTTAGTGAACTCTGTTCCAAATCAATCGGAGTGCCTAGAGAGCTGGATGAAAAAATGTCGCCGAAGGGAGAAATGCTGGCGACAATAAAGAAGATTGAACAAAGGTGATTCGGATTATTCTTGAATGAAATTATTGAGATAGGTCCAAGAGCGAAGCCGAGAACAAGCCAATGGAGAAAGGAATTAAGGGTTAAGACAGGGTGTACGAATCTGCATTATTCATCAGCTCAGATCTGCTAGCTTCTCTTCTCAATTCGCGTTCCAATTTTCTGCATCTTTTTTCTGCGCTCTCAATTTTATCCCTTTCCGGATGGGTTTCGAATTACTTCAAGTCAAATGAGGAGGCGACTGAGAGAGGCATTACCATTTATGGTGTAATGAATACCGGAGTTCCTCGTGGTGATAAAAACGTGCAAGCCTACACTGGAGAATAATTTATTCTCAATATCCTCATGTCCGCTCGCTCGCTCGTTCTGATGGTGTACGTTTTCAGCAGAATACAACATGAGCGCCACTCTTCAAGACCAAACTGTCTAAACTGACTGTACTCCATTTGAATATCCTTAGAGATGACTACCATCGAGAAACTCTTGGTTATCATCGATTACTGATGATATTGATACCACTATCATTCAATATATAATTTATTTACATTTCTTTATGTATTGAAACCTAGTAAATAAAAATGTATTTTTTTAATATCCCTCAAATAGCTAATGGCTAGAGGGATTAAAATACATGTAAAGTGTTAATACAAATGAAAATACAGTAAAGAAAATACAAATGAACTTCTCATTGATTAGATTGTGTTGTGCGTGGTGGAAGTAACTCTTCAAATATGGAATATGAAGGGATATAAAATTTATGAAATTTTGGAGAAGAGCAGTTTTGGGTGGAGCCAGTTGCTCCTTGCCAGTCATGATTTGTGATATTGTATTGATAATTGAATATCTACGGACCTCTTAAAATCATGTACCAGTTATGAAAATGTCTGACGCTTATCACAAAGGAGTATTCTATTTCGTGTAACATGAGATCCAATTTTCCATAGTTTTCCATTGATATGCACTATTACTAGACCATAGAAATATACGTATCTACTGTAGTCCGTCCAAGCCTCAGATTGCAGCATTGCTCTCAAGGAGTACAGCGCTGCCAGATTTTACAGAAACCAAAAATCCTGTGAGCTAATTGTGTTGTGAAAAAAGAGTGAAAAATAGCGTAGGTCATTTTCATAGCATTAGGATAAAACCGGCAACATTGTGCTCAAATTCTGGTAAGGAATAACATTTGCCATTGAGTTTCATGCTGAAAACTGAGATCTGCACAGGGTTTTATTTGAACAAAGTTACTGGTTCATAGGATCAAGAGTGATTCCATAGCATTAGCATAAAAACGACAACAGTGCGCTCACATTCTACTGGTGAGAAATAACATTTGTTATTGAGTTACTGGTTCACATGTTCAAAGAGTGATTTCATACTCATTAGATGATGGAAAAAGTGACTCTAGAGTGATTATAATATGGTGAAAAAGTGACTCTCCAATGAAAAACTACAAGCACTCCACTTGTTTTTCCCGTGCGGTAGCATGATAAACCGAGATAGCCCGACAATCTTTGTAGTGAGCGAACTGAGAGAAAGCTGTGAGGTGTATCTAAAAAGTGTGCTAAGCGAATCAGTAGCAATCGAAAGCAACAGGTGAGAGAATCCTCCCTCAGACGCAATTTGGCTCCGAGTGCTCGAGCTGTCTTGCTGCTGTCGTTTTTCAGGAGTCCTGTCTAATAGAAAAGGCTGCCGGTGATAACATATTGCGCACGCTATTTGATTTGTCGGAGCACGCTTCAGCTCACTCACAACTCCAACTGGTCTCAATCGTTCGACTTTTCAGTGTTCAGAGAGTAATTTTCTACTTGTCGCGACAAACTTCCACTCACAAATTCGAATCTGCTCAAATGTTTGTGGGTTATAAGTTTCGAATTGCGATTTGCTTTGTGAATTCACAATATTAAAGTCTATGCATATTCATGGTCAAGTAGGAGAGGTGCCCTTAATCTCTCCCACAAGTCTGAAAATAAAGCTATTCTTAGATTTAATATTCATCACTTTGAACTTGGAAAACCTTATTGGAATCAAGGGAATCCCTGTTGTAGTTTCAAAGACTCTGATCAGTTCACAAAATATGACTACATTCAAAATCAATTTTCTATAAAAAATCAGTTGTTTTTAAGAATATCTTTCCACGGCAGGCTGACTAACTATATGTAACTATAGTCAACCGCGCGAAAATAGTCCGATGGAAATAGATGAATGCAACGTTGCCAAATAATAGTTGACGCAGCTGTGGACAATGTTCTCCACTGAAGATTATGAATGGGTGTAGACTAATATTTTCAAAACAACTGACGAGTTGGAAAGGTCTATTGAAGTGGGAGGGTGAGGAGGTACTCAACCATTCCAATTTCCATCGGACTATTTTCGTGCGGTTGACTATAGTTGATATGTGAATATGAATATCGGAATATGATGAGATTATATTGATTTGTTCATTGTGGAGTGAGCATATTATTATGGATGAATGATAAAAGCATTGGACAAGTGAGTTCTATTTGAGGCATACATAAGTGGAAAATTATGCTATTGAAATCTCACCTGTCATCGTATACAAATCCAGCATCCAAGGTGTTGTGGTATATCACGGCAGATAAGAAGCAGATGAAGGCGTCCAAATTCATTTCACATCAGAATGTTCAAGCTGAAAACAAGAGAAAGTATGTTAGAGAATTGTATGTGTTCAATTATAATCATCTTGATGATTTTCTTTGTTTTGAGATATTCTTCAGATCATTATTAAGAGTCGATTTCTATTGATAAATTGATTAATTTATTCACCATTGAAACAATGGGAACATTTGAATACAATTAACAGTAAATAAACATTGAATCAATTAACAGTAAATCACTACAATCAAACACTGTCGATTTTTCATATTCATGAAATACTAGCGATAAAGCAACAAATTAAAGCGTAAAAAAACTTCCCAAATATGAATAATGTTTAGAAATGTTGTTTGATGACGGTAGAATTTGAACGCTGGAGTAATTTGAAGAAGAAACATCAAAAAGTGGATAGCATGACATCTATCAACAATAAAACATTACTATTGCACACTGTCATATTTATTTATTTATTCACAATGGAGACAACAATTTCCCCTAAATTTGTCTCCATTATTTCATATGTGTAAATGCTTTTTGCTTTCTTTTCTTTTTATACTATATTCCATAATTTCAA
The DNA here is from genome assembly GCF_014356525.2 of Nilaparvata lugens. Lineage (NCBI taxonomy): Eukaryota > Metazoa > Arthropoda > Insecta > Hemiptera > Delphacidae > Nilaparvata > Nilaparvata lugens. The sequence continues at coordinate 17,684,403 of NC_052508.1, forward strand.
TAAGTTAATTTGTTGATTCAGTTACTTGTGTAAATAAGGCTCTTCATGGATTAAAGATATATTCAATTATTCATTAACAACAAGTGATAAATCAACAGATTTGATTCAACCTTCAAAACATGAATACTGTTCAGAAATGTAGTTCGATGGCGGAAGAATCTGAACGCTGGAGTAATTTGGGGAAGGTGTTTATAGGGTACAAGCAAGCAATGCCGGTTCAAAGTTGTAAATCTGGGCACGCACATGAGTGGGCAAGTGCGGTGTCTGTGTTGGGTGGGGGCGAGAGAGTGTTGTGGAGAGGGGCGGGGGAGTCTGTTAAAAGGCGTGAGCTCTCTACGGGTAGCCGCCACTAATAAGGAGTGATGTTCGCTCTTCCTCCAAAATAATGGCAGCGAAAGCGGAGAAGAATCTCTGTCCAAATTGCGGCAAATCTTTTATTCATTAGAGCGTTGCGCTACGAGCAAAGTTGTGTGTGAGTCGAACCTGCTCTCTCGAAAGAGACTCGCTGAGAAGCTGAGGGGTGAACTCTCTTGACTCTTTGCTTCGGCGACAAGGGATACTGGGTTGGGAGGGTTGTGGAACCTCACTCCTTCCGGCAACGGATACAAATTGAAGGGGGATGAGACTAATAGAATATGTTGTGTTGCTAGAGAGAGAGAGAGTGAGGAGTTTGCAAAGTGAGAAACATGAGCCACACGAGCCAACCCCTTGTCACCACCCCAATGAAGAAGCCTGAAAAACATCTGGTACGGGGAAAACTTTATTAATTTTTCAGAAAAGAAAAAACGGCTGTTGAGGGAAGATTCACGAATGACTAACAAAGTAGCCTCTCAAGTGCCTCTTGCCCGGGTTAATGAAATGTTATAGGGTTCACTCCGCAGCATAAGAGACATTTCCACGCTCTTGAACATGCAATCCCGGCACAGGAGTCTGTGCTCACTTCCTACACTATCATTTTTGTCCGCATACTGGTGACTCAAGATCCAAACTTCAGAATGCATTTTCAACCTAATTAATTAAGAGGCAATCATGCTCATAACTACTATCACACTCATTATTCAGATGTAATATACTCGAAATTATCTCATCATTTTAACGAGAGGTATCGATCATTATCAAAATATGATCATTTTGATTGGATGATACGGATCAACAATAGATTACTATTGAAAGGATCAATAACCAATAATGAATCAGTAAATTCTGAAGCAGTAATTTAAAAAAAGTCAGAAAATTTTCTGTTGCAATTGTTCTTGTATTCCATATTATTTAGCTATTAACTGATATTTTATCGGTACAGTTATTTATTTTATGATACATTAGCACCTGAAATAAAAAAGAAACTTGAATATCTGTGTTCATTTGTTAAACTATAACATGAAGAAAACTAAATTATGTATCACCTACAGATTATATTCAATCATCACCTTTTCTGAGATGTCCAAAGATGTTATCAGAATATTATATTTTCTTGTTGAAAGATGTTATATTGGTTGATTGATGTGTTCTGAACCTGGAAGTGATAAAATATTTATGTTATCTCTTCTACTTAGTATTTATGTCATTGAATGAAATGGATGTATGAATGAATCAATCCTATCATTCAATTCCAGTTGGGCATGACTACTGTATGATCCCTTCTTACAATAATTAGCGTAGTTATGTGTCATCATATTTTCTTACAATAAATATCATATCAATACATGTAATTCAAAACTGTCACTCTCAGCTCCAACCTATCTAGAATGGGATTTTCATCTATTTATGGATTGAATAACTTTTCAATAAGTATTACTCAGAGGTGAAAAGATTCCATGTTCATCTTTGATTGAATTCAAAATAAGGATTATTTTATATAAGATGGTGACAGCGAATAAGCTTCTGTTTAAACAAGGAAATGGAATATACAGGGCAGAATGCTCATACAGGAAGGAATGTTCATAAACTTTAATTTTGATGGAATGTTATGAATGCAATGAAATCAATGTTTGTTGTTGAGTGGAATCAGATTGAGTTGCTTTTGGAATTCGGAGATGGAGCGATATAATTCAATATCATCAGTATTTTCAGTGAGACTTTAATTAGAGAACAATGGAATGAGAATTTCAACATTCAATGAAAATCTACCCGTATAGCAGGGGAGTATAGAATTGAGAAAGCTGAGACCTCTCAGTTGAGTGCTCCCTCTGCGTTCTGCGACTCAGAATTATAATAGAAAGATGTAATTTCTGCTCTTTTATTTTTGCCTTTATTAACTTCGTTATACTTTTAATAGAGATTTATGAATCTAATTTACTTTAGTGAGAACTGCTGTTATTTTTCGCGCTCCGGCGTTAGCGTTATTATACAGGTCCGCTCTGCTGCCTAAAGCCGGAGTAAATTAATTAGAATCTTTCTGCAGAGCAATGCCTTTCAAGCATTGTTAATGATGATATAGGGATTCCAGGGGACGTAATAAACATGATATAGCTTGCGCTATAACTCAGAAATGATATTAACAAGGATAAAAATGGAGTTCAAAATGAGCTGGTGAGTGCAATATTATAACTCTTCTGTCAGTACAATCCTTGGTATTCTTAACAAACTCTACTCCCAGCAGGATCTTGGATTTCACATAGAAAACAAGTATTTCACATAACAGACACTCACTGAATATATGATTCAAATACATAATATCTCGAATGACTAAGTCTTGTTCTGATCTACTCTCAATTTGTGAACTGAAAATATATTGTACTGAAATAAGTTATTATGCGCTAGAATCTGTTTCGTTTGAGATAAATCCTCATCATGATATTTTAATACATTCTCCAATGAATCAATATTTGTATATATTTATTGATGTCAGTCAGTGAGAATCTCTGGATAACGTATCAACCAATTACATTTCTGGATAACGTAACTTAGTATAACCAAAGGACATAATTGGGTATAGGTCACAGGAAAATTACAGTGGACTGTTGATTATGATGGATCATGATTATGCATGACTTTCCAATGTAAATCCATCAAAAACTCAGTCATAGGTGAATTTAGTAGTGACCTGGAAGTATTGAAATAGAAACGAGTTCATTTCAACAATTTTCAGTTGAGAGCCCATTTCCTCCTTTGCATATTATTAATGATGTTTATTGATGAATAAATAATAGATGATAAGGTATTGTATCAACCTGTTTCAATATTTTTCCATCATCAATAATAGGATTGGTGATAATGGATATCATAAGAGCCTCTTGCATTCTTGAGAATGAATGTAATATTCCATTCCACTAGGAACTACATGGTTCATATTATGCCGAAATTGTAGTCTAGAACGGTCCACATCATACTCCGAAAATACTCGATTGAATTAGTGGACTATTGGATGGCGAATACATCTGTGCAGAGTCATGTGGAAAATTTGCGATCAGAACCCAGCATTATAGAGAGTCCTTATAAGAGGATGAGTCAGCCTCCACATGATCTTGACGTTTTGTATCATCGATGAAGCTGAAATTCCATCTTACAATACGGCCTCGGTTCAAGTGATGAGCTCTGTCAAACTTGAGAGATGACAAATTGGTAGATCGTTCAAAAATAAGGAAGGAAATCGGATCAAGACAACTGTAGGAGAAAACTGAGCCTCTTGAGGGAGAGGAGTGGTAGCAGAACGTGGAGGTGGAGGAGTCTGAGGAGGAGAAGGAGGATGAGAAAAGAGTTGAGATACGTACGAGCTACAAAGAAGCAAACATAACTACTTAGGATGGCAAAAACCGTGAAGATGCAATCAGGAAGGCAGCTCAAGTGGAAACGGCGTTCTCATGGAGCCAAAGGACACACAAACCTAAGCATTGACTACACTGCAAAACTTCCACTCACTATTCGATCAGCTTTTCTGGGCGTTCTCTCTTGGGACTGCTGTCCCATTTCGAATGTGTCTTTCTGGCCGATCCAAGCACTGATTTGAAGGAAACCTCGATGAAGGCTTTCAGGGCGGGTCAACAGCTCCGAAAAGGGAGCTTGGAGCTGCATCATACGGCTGTGATTTCCTGAGAGATAGAATAAAAATGTTTTAGTGTGTTTTGATATTTTTGAATTTTTCTTTGCCTCTATTTGATTTCTCGTTAGTGATATTTATTCTCATTTTCGGCCATCTTGATAACTGAGAAATAGAATAATATATATTGTCAGGTAGATTGATTTGATAAGGACCTAATGCTAGATCATACAAGCACTATTATTTCTTGAAAGATGGAATTTCAAAGTAGTTTTAACATTTTTCAATCTTTTTCTCCTTCTGATTGAGTTCTCCTGGAGTGAGATCATTTTGTCTTTTCGGACTTCCCAGTTTCCTGAGAGATGGAATATGAAATCCCATACTATCCCTAATATTCAGGAGCTCTATCTGATTGAGTTTTCTCGGACTAGGTAGTTTAAAATGAATTTTCATTCATATTTAAAAGCAGAATTTTGAAGAATCAGGACGCGTAGAACAACCGCATGTTGTGGTAAATACGATAGAACAGCTGAAAAAATTAAGTAACGGACTTTGTTCTTCTCTTATATAGTTTCCTTCTGAAGTACTGATTTCATAGGATGGAGAACTGTTTCAATTGATATAGAACTGGTTATCATTTTTGAGTATGCTTCGGAAATTTATCATCGCTCAAATCATCACTAAACGATCAATCTTATGTTGTAGTAGCCAATTTGTAGTTTTAATATCTAGATGTGAATTTCTCGATGAATATGTGATATAAATATATAATATATTATTTATTTATTGGATAAATATAATTGCGATATGAGGAGTAGTTTATCATGATATATCAATGGAATATCATCAAAATATATCATTCTATTGATTGAATATCACAACGAGAGATGAAAACACCTCCTTGTCTAGCATTAGTGATCCATGTATATACATCAGAGGCCCTGAAGTTCAAAATATCAAAGCGTATGATAACATGTAATTTTTCTTTGCCTCGTATGGTAACATGCATGAGAGATGGAATAGGATTGCCTGACAAACAGTACATAGTACATTTCTATGAAGCCTGTAGCTGATGACACATTCCAATGTTATCGATGCAGACAGCCAAACATCAATTGATGTGGTCCGTTAGATAGTAGTATGATGGAATAGGGGGGTTTGATGCTACTGATACGCATAGCTGCCGGTATTAACCTATCGCTTTGATCTTCAGATGAATATTGTATGACCTGTGACCAGCGGTGACTATTGTTGTGCCAGCCATTGTATTGTGCTCTGGGGATTAGTTATGATAATGGTGAGTGATTGAAATGGTAGCAATTGTGACCCTCAGTGGTCAGATCACCTTGGGCGGACATACTTGATCGGTAACCAGCCAGCGGCAAAAGGCAAGATCAAAAGGTTACATCTGTGGCAAAACGTACAAGAGGTATAGTAAGAGCAGAGGATAACTATACAGATAGTCATGTAGATTGTTTATTATAAGGTTTAAGCCAAAACAGTCATGGGCTGGTATAAGCTACAACATGCGCTTTCGATAGAAATAGGCTACTGGAATACAGTTGATAATTATGATTATGATTGATTATGTCCACAACTATTGTGAACGAAAATTTACTCTAGACATAAGAAGGGAAGATTCAGGTAGATAGAGATCACAGATCTAATATTTTATTAGACTATTCACCTCCGTCAATAATAGAGAAAATCGTCTGTGTTTCTAGATTAATTCCTCTTTCCTACGATTGAATGGATATTGGAATGCAATATGATCTAGTCTTCCAGTTGAATATCAAAATTTGAAAGCTGAATCCGAAATAGAAAATTTTTAACTTGACTGCTTCGACCTGGAAGCAGTTTGAAACAGACATGTTATTGATCATTTCCAAGTTATTTCAATCTACTTGATTGTTCAAGTATGGTTACAGTAAGCGAAAAATGAATTTTGCAAGTACGAACGACTTTCCTTTCAATTAATATCATCCTATTCCAATTACTCCGAAGAATGGAATTGGTGCATAGAATTATTGTGTTATAAGGGATCTGAATATGAAATTTATGAAGACTAAACTTTATTTCAGACCGTGTTATAAGTATTATAATGTAGATTTGAGGGATATGATAGTTCAAGATCCTTCCCCAATTGTTCCATTTATTTGAGTGCTTGCTCAATGAATGTATCACATTATGCTAGGTAATAGGATCAAATCATAGGTAGGTTGATTATAACCTAAGTGTCCTTTTTTCCATTAGGGAACTTTGGACTATATACGGCGAGGTGGAACTACCCTTGGGTCTCCCCACCATTCAAAGCCATACGCTAATAATATTAATAATAAGTAGGTTGAATGTAAAAATTTAGATGTACAGTCGTTCTTTCAGTTATTGATTCAGTGTTAATTCTCACTGTAGTAAAACCGAGAAAAACGTGAGACTTATCATTCTGAAACTTCGTTTACATATTTTTACTAATGGAGTTCCATATTCTTAACAAATCTAAGTTTGATCAGACTTTTCCTCCATGACAAAACTGAAACTGTTTCTGAAATTCCCAGCAATAATTGTGCCGATCCATCAGGGATGACTTGATGTTGATGAATCAACCAATGCGCAACTTTACTTTGTTTTTCAGTGGAGCCGACGACAATGTGTCAAAAGTTTGTAGCTATGATTGATACGAACTATGAATGGTGCCGTGTATGAGACATCATCAATCAATCAAGTCTGGTGACATGCAGGCTTCAATCCGCGGGTGTGACAAAGTTGGTAGCACTGCGAATTACTGCAAACGTGAACTGAGGGTGAGACTCTCTGTACTCTGTGGTGATACACCTCGCACTGCCAATGTGAGCTGAGCACGACTCTGTGATGATACACCCTCAGGTCGCGTCGTTCTACCCCATTAAAACAGTTTATCCACTTGGGCCCTCTTTCGCGGATGGCAAACAGGAAACGGATGGGGTGTGTAATGGAAACAGCGATAGGTGGCTCTGCCAGATAAGGAGGAGAGATTAGGACTAAGATGGATCGGAGAGAGAGGGGACGGATGTATCCGTGGCCAAATCCCTCTCGCAAACAGCCCTTCTGCTCATCGAAGCTTTAAATAAATGTTATAACCGTCGGCCGGAATAGATGTGGCGGCACGAATGGTGGGGATCATACATTCCGCTAGGGGTGTTTGCACCTTACTGCTCCAGGATATACGATTTAAGATTCCCTGAATTTTTAAAAATACGCACATCAATGAACAGAG